>NC_088179.1:21916306-22234163 GCF_028769735.1 Zonotrichia leucophrys gambelii | reverse complement strand
CACCCTGGAGCCTTCTCCTCTCCAGGTGAGCAATCCCAGCTTTCCCAGCCTTTCCTCCCTTCCATCTCTCTGCTCATCCTGGGGCCTCCTCTGGGCCCTCTCCAGCAGGCCCAGGTCCCTCCTGAGCTGGGATCTGCAGGTGGGATCTCACCTGGGCACAGGGGCAGGATTCCCTCCCTCCCCTGCTGCCCATACTGGTTTGAATGTTGATATTTTAGAATCTGACAAATTTCTGTCACCTCAATGTTGCTTTCATGACTTCTGGGGAGGTTCTGTGGGCCTGCAGAACCCGCGGCACTGGCAGCCCAACTGCTCCCAGCAGCAGGGTGAAGAATAAACCCCTAAAAGCTCCACAAGCTTATTGTTCCTCTGACATATCAGTGACATTCACAGCACCATAAACCTCCCTCATGTGAAATATTCAGCTCCTTAGCAGCAGTCAAACAGACATGCATCCTGCCTGGCACATCCGCACCGCCGAGCACTAATTTATTTCTTACAGCCCTCCTGGGTGCTGTATGTGCTGAGACAACTGCATTCCCAGAAATGGGCATAAATATCTGTATTTATTTTCTCATCATACTGGCTGGGGAGTTGGGGAGAGAGAGAGAAAGAGAGCCAGAATAAGAATCATACAGAGAAAATGGCCTGAGTGCACCTCCTCCAGCGGAGCGCTCAACATTATTCCTCATCTGCTGTGCCACAGCTCAGAGTGGGCCCTAATTATGGATTTCCAACTGGCATTATGGTTATTATAGATTAGATGTTCGTCTGTAAAGACTGTCAAACCAATGAAATTTTCAGATTTTGAGTAGCCTCCGGGGCAGGGCTCTGCAAGGCTTGCTTTCCTGAGCTGTTAGTTTTATTTATAGTCCAGGACTAAACAAGGCAGGAATTAAGGGAATGCTCCTCGCTGAAGGTAATGGCATGGAAATGCTGATGTAGGTCTGTGACAGCAGACAGCAGCAATAGCCTTGAGGAAATATTGAAAGTGTGGAGCTGAGCAGAGCAAGCAGCACCTCAAGGCTGCTTTTTGTCACTCTGACAGGACAGAGTTGTAAATAACCCCCCCACACTCTGCACTCAATTATCAGTAATTTAGGGGCTCCCAGGATATGGTATGCACAGGAAAACACAGCACTCACCTCAGTTTTTCACCAAAATCTCTGGCATGAGTTGCTTTCTCACCTGGTTTGGGCTGCAGAGGCTTTGGAGCATTGAAGCACAGCTTAAGGTTGGCACTTTCCAGGTTCCAGCTTTCCCACCATAGCTCCTAGGAACAGCATGAGGTTTCAATGAATCAGCCAGTCTTGAGCTGAAATTACAGAAATAAATAAAGAAAGATATAAATTTTTATCATATACATGTGTTCTGTGAAAGTTCCCCTTTTTAAGGCAAACAGAACTTGCGGGTCCACATGGGTTTGATGCTGGTCACTGAGAAAGAAAAGGAAAAAGAGAAGCTGTGGCTGCTCCATCCCTGGAAGGGTTCAGGGCCAGTTTGGATGGAAATTGGAGAAATCTGGGATAGTGGAAGTGTCCCTGCCCACAGCAGAAGGTGGAATGGGATGGGCTTTAAGGTTCCTCCCAAATCAACCCATCTGGGATTCTGGAATTTGGTCACACCTGGGCATCAGCCAGGAAGGACCTCAGGATGGATGTGTGAAAACAGGGACAGATTCCCACTGATCCATGGGACAATGGATCCATCCTGCTCTCTGTTACTTGCTTTCACAGAGAAAAATGCAGCAAAATGGAGCAAAAATGCAGCACAAATTTTAAGGCAGGACACTGATCCTGACCCCCTTCCCTTCCTCCAGCCTGAACAGACAATTGCTCCCCATTGCTGTAATTACCCTCATAAAAGATGCACAAATAAACCAGTCTCAAAGAAATTAATCCAGTCACACCTTACTACTTCACGGGAGTGTTTTATCTGCACTGGCTTAAGCACAATTATTATTTCTAATAGGTCGAGCTGGGTTTTGAGCAGAGCTGCCATAAAAGTGCTGCCTGCTGACAAATCAAAGGTAAAGCAGGAGCTGCTGCAAAGGCAGCTCTGAACAGGCTCCCAGCATGTTCTTATCAGATCGTGGCTGCAGGGACTCCAACAGGTACAGAAATCATATAAATATCTCATAATAGCTGTTACCAGCCAAGCACAATGACACCCTGATCTCGAGGAGAGTCAGATCTTCATCTCTGGGACAGAAATCTCCCCCTGAAGAGGTGTGGATGCTTTCCATGCCCAGCAGGATGTCAGCACTCGCACAGAGCTCTGTGAAAGCCAAGGAATGTCCAGTGGAGCCTTTCAGGGGTGAAATTCTTCCCACTGCTGTTTATCCATTGATTGGAGAGAGACAAACTGAACCAGGCAGCAGAATTCCTGTCTCCCCAAGGAGTGCCAGTGGCAGGATTGTGTCAGATACAGGTGGGCATGGCCCAACTCCAATCAGGGAAAACAGATGGCTGCCTTTTCACCAGTGGGAATTTAAAATGAGGCTTTGCCTGATAGAAATAGGAAGCAGAAATAATCACTAACAAAACTCTTATCTCTAATTTCCCCGTTTGCTTTTAGGGAGAAAAAAGGGTGAGTCAGTGAAGTGATCCCAGCTGAAAAGTGGCAGTGTTCAATGGCTTGGTAGGAAGGAAAATACATTGATCTTCACCGAAATAGAGACCTTCAGTCCTGCTTCATGTGCAGAATACAAACAGAATTTAGTCTGTCTACAACAATATTTTACAGAGTGCACGAGTGTTTTGGTGTCTGTAGATTATCACTGACTTTCTACTCACCATGCCAAATAAAGCTTTGCTGTAAGTGTCCAAAAATAAAGAAAAAATATATCAGAACAAGCATTTGGAGGATGCAGTTTGAATGAGGTGAAGTTTAGACCCAGCTCTCTGCTGAAAACAACGTAATGGTGAACATTATTCTTGGTTCACAGCAAACATCCCTGATCCAGGGGTTCAGAGGGAGTTTTGGCTGCTCAGGAGCCATAATTCCTGTGCAGGCTCATGTGGACAGCAGCAGTTTGTTCCCATCCCTGGGAGTTATTCCATAAACCCAGTAAACACTCTAAGCACACACTGCAAAGCACAGAGAGAGGCAGCACACACCTAAAGGCTTTTCCCTCCCAGTGGTGTTTCCCTTCCTGAATTTCAGTCCTAAAAGGCAAAGATATTTGTTTGGAGAATTTGAAAATAGACAAGGGTACAAAAGCAATTTATTCTTTTTTACTCCTCTTCTCACAACTGCAGTGCAAGTCTTCTCCTTAGCCAGAGCAGCATCTGCATTCCTGGAAATTCTGAGTTTATAAATACAATGTTTGGAAATTATGTCTCAATGTTTTTCATAATAATGGCATAAAAACCTAGCAGAGAAGTGCCCTTTATCATTTCAGTGCTGTGATGATCCTGAGCCATTTTAAAATGCCCTTTCTTGTCTACTGCAAAGCAGAGAGAACAAAGCCTCTGCAAGTCAATATTGGTCAATTCAGTGCAGTAAACACCTGAACATGGACAGAGCCATGGATTGAAACGGGATTTATCGAGGACAGCTGCTGCCTTAATTTGCAAGAGATGTGGGAAGGCATTTCCTCAGTGTGCTGCAGCTTTTAGAGCAATTTAGTGATGTGCAGCCAGACCCCAATCTCCTTCCTGCACCAGGTTCCTAACATGGCAAGGGAGTCACTCAGCTTGGAGGAAATCAGGCTTTGATAGATTTTTATACCTTAAAAAAAAAAAAGAAAAAACTGAATCAAACAATATATTTCAGCAATTTATCTTTGCCTGCTTTTTTTTACAACATGTACCTGTACCAGCACATCACACTTTTCATCCTCTTTACTGCCAGTGGATCTGCACTTTCCAACATCAACTTGATGAAATCAAACTGCTAATTAAGAAACAAAAAAAAAAAAAGAAGAAGAAGAAAGCAACATAGGCAGAGCAGAAAAATGCTCTGTTGTATTCAGAGTCAATATAGCAAAAAATAAAGCAAAAATTATATATATAAGCAAAGAAAAATCAGGTGATAAATCAGTAGCTCCTGTAGCCACATCACACCCCTCTCACTATGGATTTTTTATCTGTATAACAGTTTTCCCAGCACTGGTCCAACACCAAGCTGAAACCCAATAAAAATAAAGCCTGTACCTTGCTCTGCACCAATATTTGCTTTTCCTAGGCTGTTTTTTGGTTAATTTACAGTCTGGCTCCTACAGATTAAAACAGCTTTTGAAAAGATGCAGTTTGGGGGAAACACTGGTAGCACATCTCATTTAAATGCAGTCTAATTCATGCAGTGATAATTTAAATTGACAGCACTTGGAGATAGGAGGTGTTTGCCATTATAAGCTGGAATGCATTTCACCTGCTGGAATTCCAACATATGCATATTTCATGGCATGAATCGATTTCAAAGGTGTTGCATGTGTTTGTTTTATGTCTGAGAGGTTCAGGGGGGCTCCATCTTCAAGTTTTATTTACAGGACAGGAAAACTGAGATAAGGAATTCCCTTGCTGCTCCTTCCCTGCTGCATTCACTCAACCTCAGCTTTCTGGCCAGAAATGTAAAATTCTGACTGTTCTTAAGATTTGAACTTCCAGATTATTCTTTGAAGAGCCTCACCATTGCACCTGCTTTTTCATTATTATTTAAAGCAGGGCTATGGTTTTGTAATGAGCTTTTTCAAAGTGGAAATGGAAAGCAGGTACAATACTCAGAAGACCTGATGAGACCTAATGTTCTAAGGCAGAACTTTTGTATTTAGACAAGCCCTAATGGAGCACTAAGAGAAGCCTCTTTTCCAGGAAATGCATATTATTATTACCATTTATTAGGGCTTCTCTGAAATAACCTTCCTGTGAGAGCACTTCTAATTAGACAAAGCCAAGAGCTTAATTCACATTAACCTCAGCTGCAGCCTCCTGGATAATGGGGGAAGGCAGAAGGGCTCAGGCTGGATCTTTGTACAGCAAAGCAAGAGAACAGAACATTTAAAAAGAATTTTCATTAGGGAGAGAAGTTCCTGCCTGTGAGGCACATCCAGAAGCAGAAATGCATTACAAACCTGTTAATTGTTATTTATTTTTTAACCCAGCAGCACCTGGCTGCACACAGGCAAGCACCACCACAGATCCCACTGCAAAACCTTCCTCAGGCAGGGATAAATGTCTGATTCCAGGTCTCCAACTGAGGATTCTCCCCCTAAATCTCCTGCTGGGGCTTCCAAGAGTCCCAAACAATGCAGGGTTTTGTGGGCACTGCCAAAAAGGGCAGAAAAGCTTTTGTCAGGTTTCTGACACAGCCTCTCTCGTTTAGCTGGAAATAATTGAGTTAAAACCAGCAGGATTTCTACCATATGTTGCCCAGTCCTTGGATCAAGGATTACAGATCGTGGTTTTTGTGAGTGATTTGAGGTTTAGGCGGGTGATAAAACCAAACTCCATTTCCCCACCAGCATCACAACCTCAGCATTTTCCTGAGCAAGGCAGGGCAGAACAATTCCCTGTGGTCTGTGATAAGATCACAGTTAAAAATGAGGAGAAGTTTCATTTAAAATCCACCATAATTGGGTTTTTTCCCCACGTTTTGGCTCCAGGACAACAAACTCCTGTTGTTTGCAGCAAGCTCCCATCAGAGGGCTGGGTTTGCTGCTGGCCTTCAGTCCAAAGCCAAGGAACCACCAGCAGAACGTGGCATTTCTGACTGCACCATCACAGCTGTGATCCTGGGTTTATAAATGAGAACTGACAGGCTCTTGATGCTCCAGAGCATCCCTGGAAATGCCCAGATCCAGCTGGATGGGGCTTGGAGCAGCCTGGGACAGTGGAAATGTCCCTGTCCAAGGATGGATGAGCTCTAAGGTCCCTCCCAACCCAAATCTCCAATGGTTCTGTCATTACCTCCCAAATTCTCTTCCCAAAAGCTTCTCACTGTTTCTTGGGGCTTTAAAAACCAAATTTAAATGTTGTATTTCCTCCCAGTGCCAGTGAAACCTGAGAATTTATCCTGAGGTTTGCAGCCAGCACATAAAACAAAACTGCTGAAGCCTCACAGCACAAACCAACATTGCTCTTATCATTTAAAGCTGTAAATGTGACACTGCTCTGTTCTAGCAAAATCTGGTCAAAGCCATCAGAAATCTCTTCCTGTATCCTTGGAAAAATTCATTGAAGTGAGGCAGCATGATGCTGCCCTTTAGAAATTCTTATTTAATTACTGAAGCCCATTTGAGAAGCAATACACTTCATACTTCCCCAATTACAAAGTCTGCTTCTGCCCTTAAAAAAAAATCTCAAGCAGAGCCAAAACTAAGCTCTGATTATAATTAAATTTCCTTTTTACATGAATGTTGGTATTTTCTTATGCATTCTGAGCTCTCTGCTGATTATTGAAGGATACTGAGAGGGTACAGGGTGCTCAAAAGCAAAAAGAAGATTAAAAAGAAGAGAAAATATTATTTGATCTACTAAGGAATCATGCCCTTTTGCAAAAAGATGCTGGGAAAGTTATGGGGAGAAAAAGTTATTAAAAAAAAATCATGGGAGCTATCATGATACTATCACTAATTTCAGAAGGTTTAATAAATATATAGATATAGATATAAATTTTATGAGCAACTAGCAGAATCAAGAGCATTGAAAAGTACAATTGCACAAACTGAAGAATAAATAATATATAATATGAATAATATAAAATAATATAAATAATAATATAAATAATATATATTTATATATTATATAGTCTTTATATATAATATATAAATATTATATATAATATATTAAAATATATATATAATATATAATATAATATATATATATTTCTATATAAATATATTATATTTATATATAATATAGATATATAAATAATATAAATATATAATATAAAGGAAATTATCTAATAATAAAAATATAAAAATTTATCTATATAATATATAATATATAATATATAATATATTTATAGAATATAAATGTATTTATATATATATATATATATACACACACATATATTTAATATATATATAAAAATAATAAAATAATCATTCCAAGGCAAAGTAAAGCAAGAGCAAAGACAAGAGGGAAACCAGGGGGAAACGTTGGTTCTTTGGAGAAAGATTTCAGCAACGCCAAGGCCAGAATGTTCAATGCATTATTTAATTAGTCCTATTAAAGATGTCAAGCAGGGAGTACCAGCAAGGACAGGAGGGTGAGGGCTGTCCCTGGCCCATAATGGGAGCAGACAGATGTTTGCAGAGCCTGAGCACTGAACCTCAAACCCCAACTGCTCTTTGAGGCACCATGGAAAACAGCCCAGGAGCAGGAAATTGAAAAAGGCAATTGTTCTCCCTGCCTGCCAGCAAAGGGAGGACAGAACAACATGACAGCATTATTTCCATCCAGGAAAAAAAAAAAACAATCAGGAATAACATAATGATGTGAGTGGGCTGCCAGCAGAGGAGGTGAGCAGGACACCCTGAGCAAGGACAGAGCTCCTGCACAGCCCCAGCCAGAGCAGCACAGGGAATTCTGGGCTCTGGGCAGAAATGAGCTCTGATAAAATCCAGCTCTGAGTCCACCAAAGGGTGCTGTTGGACATGCCCAACTCAACAGGCACTGCTCAGGAAAACCAGCATCTCAAATTGGAACGTTAAACAGCAGAGGGGAAAATCAAGCACAGGACAGGGAATATCAAACCCCAATAGAGCAGTGAGGGTGAAAAATGCACATTTGCAGCCCAGAAAGCACAAGTTTCACAGGTACCTGCCCTAGATGTGTTTATCATCTTCACAACCATGGTTCCAGATACTAAAAAGCAAAAATAGCTTTAGTAATAAAAAACACAGGCCACAGGGCAAGAAAATAGGTTTAAATCTAGATACTAAGAACTATAAACCTCTAAGGGAAATAAATCTGTAATCTAAATCACATCCATTTATAGATGGGAGACAGATTTGCTCTATAGAAGGAGCTGATTCATCTAAATAAACTACCAGGCTTGTATTTACAGCTCTGCTGAGATGACTCTGTTCTCCTTCACGTGGGTATTACTTTATTACCAGCTTTCTTGGAGCAATATTTCATTTCAGAAAAATGAACTGAAAGCCCAACATTTCATGTCAAAGCCGGGATGCTCATTCCAGCCAGGATTAGCTGTGGTTGTTTAATGGTGGTATTTAATGGTGGCATTCCCAAACCACCACGAAGCAACATCTTACCTGGTTCCCCTGTGAGTTAGGGGGTCATGGGATGGTTTGGGGTGGAAAGGACCTTAAGGAACATCTCATTCTACCTCTGCCATGGCAGGGACACCTTCCACTGTGCCAGGTGCTCCAACCCCAATGTCCAGCCTGGCCTTGGGCACTGCCAGGGATCCAGGGGCAGCCACAGCTGCTCTGGGAATCCCATCCCAGCCCCTGCCCACCCTTACAGAGAACAATTCTGTGACGGTGTTCACAGAGGTTCTTGGATGAGGGAAGAGATGAGGATCTGACTCCATGTTTCAGAAGGCTGATTTATTATTTTATGATATATATTACATTAAAACTATAGTAAAAGAATAGAAGAAAGGATTTCATCAGAAGGCTGGCTAAGAATAGAATAGAAAGGAATGATAACTAAAGCTTGTGTCTCAGATTCTCTGTCTGAGCCAGCTGGCTGTGATTGGCCATTAATTAGAAACAACCACATGAGACCAATCCCAGATGCACCTGTTGCATTCCACAGCAGCAGATAATCATTGTTTACATTTTGTTCCTGAGGCCTCTCAGCTTCTCAGGAGGAAAAAATCCTAAGGAAAGGATTTTCAATAAAATATGTCTGTGACACCAGGGATGTTCTCAGCCATATGGACAGGGCTTGGAGCACCTGGGACAGTGGGAGGTGTCCCTGCCATGGCAGGGCTGGCACTGGGTGAGCTTTAAGGTCCCTTTGAACCCAATCCATTCTATGATTTATGATCATGAGATAATTTCCTGTTAAAGTTAGGGCTTGCTTCTTTTCACCCCTCTGACATCTCTGAAATCCTTTCCAGTGACACACTTTCAATCTCTATTTATTTTTCCTTTTCCAGGGGAATGCAGAAGAAGATCAGTTTGCCTTTTCCCCTTAGCTGCTTCAGGATGGAGTTACCCAGGATCCAAGCAGAGCTGTGCTCTGACCCCGCTGCAAGTTCCCTGCTCCATTTGCAGGAGCACCAGCTCATTATTAGGGGAGATGAAGGGGCACCTCTGAGCTTCATTAGGACAGAGAGAAGAATGGGATTTCAGATCTCTGGGAAGAAACCAGCAATCTTCTGGGTGCACAGCTGATGCTGAGTGCCCCCAGTCCTCAACACCTGCGAACATAACAAAGAAATCACCAATTATCTCCAGGTCTTGCCTCAGAATGGGATTCAGGAGCAAATAGCTCACACAGCAGAAGGTCTGCCTTGCTTATTATTTTCCTCATTTGCAACTAAACACATTTTGGTTGGCTCTATAAAGAGTTGTTATTTGTTTTGTGTCAACAGTCAGGGTCCTGCTGTACCATTATTCATTGTATAAACACACATTTATTCCAGCAGTATCCTGCTCCTACTCCAGCACATTTTATTCTCTGCCTTTCAGATTCCTTTACAAAAGAAGAAAGGAGCTGCAGGGATGTTTGTGCCTTGCAACACTTGTGCATCTCAGCTCATCAATCACACTCATTTCCTTGCCCACAGTCTGGGCCTTTCTCACATGATGTGTCTGCATTAAAAACTATTTTATTTTTTTTTTATATAATCAGGTGAATCAGAGGCAGCAGAGCCTCTATTGTGTCTGTGGCTCATAGACACAGAAGGAAATCTGAATTATCAGAGAGAAGCTGGAGCATCAGCACTGGCACAGACCTGAATTTTGGAAGGGTCTCCAAAGAGCTGGAGCTGTGCAGCCACTGAGGAGGAAATCCAGGAAAAATCCCTGTGGGATCACCCAGGGGTGGTGCAGGAGGCTCAGGTGGGAATTTCATGGTCTGTGTGCACAGACAGGGACAGGCAGGCTCAAACTGGGTGTGCTGTGAGGAGCTCTCAGGGAGGTTATGGAGCAGAGGGAATCCTGCAGGGCTGGGCTGGGATCTGTGCAGCTCTCCTGGAATATTCCTGCAGCACTCCTGGAATATTCCTGCAGCACTCCTGGAATATTCCTGCAGCATTCCCTGGGCTGGCAGGGATCAATAACTGGGTGCAATCACAAAAATCAAACAGGGTTTGCCACTCACCTTTCCTGTATCACATTCTGCTGTCCAGAGAGACAGAGATTTTTCCTTATCCCATTTCTCATTAAATGAGTGGATGACATCTTTCATCTATTATATAAACGCAACCATTTTTTACAGTGGTAATAATATATAATTCTTTTTCTTTTAATTTCACCTTCATTTATGTGTAATTTCACCCAGCTTGTTTTCCAGGCTCCATCTTCTCTTTTCTTTCAAGCTGATTTATCAGATGAAATCACAGCCACCCTGTAACTGGGGCAATAATTCACTCTGATGGCTGACACACACACAGGTGAAAAAATATTGGCACAACACCACAAAGTCATCTCAATAAATCACGGTAAATTAGGAGGGAGAACTCATTTTCAAGCTTTTAGCATAACAATTAAGATGAGATAGAGGAGAGTGGAAAGGAAGAGCTCAGGGCCAGGTTGGATGGAGATCTGGATGGTTGGATGGTCCGGTGGAAGGTGTCCGTGTCCATGGCAGGGTGAAAGGAGGTGATATTTAAGTCATGTCCAACCCAAACAATTCTGTGGAACTCCCTGGGCAACCCTGAAAAAGAATTTTTGTAAATAGGACTCTCTCTACACCAGCAGGAGTACATTAATATCCCTGGCTGCACTTGAAATGGAGGCATTTAAGGAAGAACTACATGCAACCATAAAGCAGTTCAAGAAATTGATCCTTACAGAAGCAGGCACATAACTTTAACAGATATGAAACCTCCCTGCAGGCTGGCAGCAAGGCCATGGAGGGATTTGCCCGTGGTGAAGTGCATTTAGTGGGAATTACACCTGGAGATGTTGGATCCTGGGAGCTCCCCAGTGCTCCTGCTCCAATGCCAAACAGCTCAGGGGGTGAAATCTGTTCCTGGAGAGCTGCCAGGGATTTTTACAGGATTTGGGTGCAAGGACATGAATTTGACACTGCCCTGGGTAGTGAGTGCTCAGTCCTGGGGGGAGCCCAGTGGCACCAGCACTCCAAGGTGTGGGAGCTCCTCTGTTCCCTAATTTTGGCTCTTACAACAAACATTTCTTATTCTCCCACAAAGGCACAGTTGTTCTATGGATGATCACAGGTTCAAAATGCACAACTTTCCACTCAAAAACCAAGTGCCTTTGTAATTTTTGCTCTGCAGTCTGTACAGAAAGACAAATAAGGAAGGGTTGGAGCCTGATTGTTGCTCCAGGACTCAAATCTGCAAGGCTGTAAGAGGCATTTATGAGAAGTGGTTCATGAGCTTGGTAATTTGCAGTTTGTTACAAAGACAAATTCGTTTCTGACTAAATTGTATTGTAAGTCAGGCTCCTCAGGGAACATCTGACTAAAAGGTGATGTTAAAGTAATTTCCATAACATCAAACTATGAGACAAATTATAAACTTCATAGAGGAGAAAAGTGGGGGAAAGGAGCAGGAGCTGAGATGGAACAAATTCCTTCATGGAAGTGCTGAGAATGCTCAGAAAATGCTGTGAAACCTGCAGTGCTGAAGCTGCTTGGGAACAAGCACAGCCTTGGGTTTTCAGCTGTTTGACAGTGACTGCCTTCATCCCTGAACCATTTCTCACAGCATCCAGACACCTTGCAAAGCTCTCCAGGCTCCTGGCAGGGACAGCAGCTCAGCCCCTGCTTGGGAATTCTCCAGGGGGATCTGCCCCCAGAGATTTCTCATCTTTTAATGCATTTTAATGTTTTAATATCATGGTTTGGTTGTTTTCCCTAAGGAGGCAGAGGGGGCTGCAGGAGCTCGGTGTGCCCAGCCTGGGTGGGACAAAGCCTGGCAGTCACTGCCGGCAGCCAGCACAAACAGAAAAACCCTGTTTTACAATGGTTCTGAATGTGAGGAATGCATGCAGCAAGGATGAGAGCAATTCACCCTGAATATTAGAAACAGCTCAAACAGTGACACTGAATTCATGCTCATGTGCCAAGGGAAAGGCTAAATGATAGCAGAGAGTTCTTTTCCTCCTGTAATTCCCATCACCTCATGATTCAGTGATAAATTCCCTTCCACCTCTGCATTTCATGCAGGTCATGCACAGACACAGCCCCAGAACAAACCTCCACAGCCTCTGATGCTGGGAGCAGCAAAATACAGAGTCCTCCCCAAAAGTTAATCATCTCTCACTTAGCTCCAGCATCAACTGGATATTTTCTTGCTGTTTGGTAATTTCTGTTTTCTTCTTTCAGTTCCCACTGGGCAGCTGTACCACTGACAAGCTGCTCTAATAAAAATTGCCCACCTAAATTATTCAGGGCCAATTTATATTTATATATATAACTGTACTAGTGCTGGACTTCTACCTGGCTACATTTTCCTTATACCCTTTATTACCCAAAAATATAAATTAATGCCTCCCTCAGCCTAGGAAAGACTTACCAAAAAACCTCTATGTTTAAAAATAATACAAGAAAAAAGGACAAGAAAATAATTTATATTTATATTTTTATATATTTATATATTTAAAATATTATATATTATATATTATATATTATATATTATATATTATATATTATACCATATATAACTATACTATATATTATATATAGTATAATATATACTTTTTACTCCATATAACTATACTATATATTATAATATATAATATGATAGATTATGCATATATTATATTATATTATATTATATTATATTATATTATATTATATTATATTATATTATATTATATTATATTATAATTTTTTTTTAATCTCCAAGCTGAATCAGGAGTTTTCCTCTGCTAGAGATGTTTTAATTCAGATTTAAAGAACTAAAAACCAATGCCTAAAAGTTAATTGTTTTTAAAAAAGGGATAAAACCTTCTTCTGCAAATGTTGAGCTAAGTTATCTTGATTTTTTTAATAATCTTCTCCCCATACACACACTTCAGTTTCTCTAGTTAACTACAAGCTTTGATCCATTTTTAGAGCTAGATGCAATCTGTCCAAAGTGTCATTTTTTATTCCAAAGGAATTTTGTGCTGAAGAAGCTCACTAAGAGTGAAGCTTCAATTGATCCCTGCATTATACCAGCACTCCCCCAGGTCCCAGCCCCTTCCAAGCAATTCACAATTTCCAGGACCTCTGTAGGGGGAGGAAGGGAATTGCTGCTGTAATGCACACACACAAAATGAGTTTATTTTACCCAGGTGCTTCAGCATTTGCTGCACTTTGTCCCCCAGCCCTGACTCCTGCAGCCAAACCTGTCACTCAGAAAAAGTGAGAAAAGCCCAGACAACCCCCCTGCCACACACACAGAGCCCTAAAATAAATAATAAATAAATAAAAAATAAATTGCAGCAGTCGAGGTGGGCAGAAGCAGATGGGTGGCCCCAGCAGTGCCCAGCTGAGGCGTGTGATGGGCACAGAATAAATATTTCCAGTGGCTCAGCAGCCTTTAAACCTCCTGCCTTGGGTGGGGATTAGCCCCAGGTATTTATAGACCTGATCTCATCTCCTGTCCTGAGTCACACAAGGGTTCCCAAGGACTCCCATCCCAGCTTTGAGCCATTTGGGCTCCTTTTCCCAGCAGAACACGGAATTCTTCCAGGAAAAGGAGAATTACAGGAGGATTTCCCTGTGCCAGGAGCTGTGGGCATGGCCTGGGCGCTGCATCTCGACCCCACAATCCCATCAGCTCCCCTTTGATCCACCCCAAATGTTGGAGAGGAGATTGAGAATCTCTCTTCTGAGCTTGAATAGATTTTGAACGAGCCAAGGGCTTAATCTCTCATCACAAAAAGATTAATCAGGGTCCTTGATCTCGTTAGCAGCACTTCCCTGGCTCCCACTGCAGTCACGACAATCCTGAGGGAGAACCACAGAGCCACTGCTCCACACATCCCCAGTTCCAAACATCCCCAGTTCCAAACATCCCCTGTTGTATTTGCAGGGTGCCCCATGGCAGGAAGGAATGATGAATGAATCTGACTCCATGTTCTCAGAAAGATAATTTATTATTTTATGATGCTATATTATATTAAAGAATACAAAACTATACTAAAGAATACAGCAAGGATACTTACAGAAGTCTAACAAGATATTAATGAAAACTCGTGACTCCTTCCAGAGCCTCGACACACCGTGACCATGACTGGTCATTAAGTCAAAACAATTCACGTGAAACCAATCAAACAATCACCTCTTGGATAAACAATCTCCAAACACATTCCAGAGCAGCAAAACACAGCAGAAGCAAATGAGATAATATTGTTTTCCTTTTTCTCTGAGGTTCTCAGCTTCCCAGGAGAAGAATCCTGGGTGAAGGGATTTATCCAGAAAATATGGCAGTGACAATCCACTTTTCCACACATCCACTGTCCCAGCTCATCTTGCCACTGTCCCTTTTTGCCATAAAACACTTCTCTGACTCTGCTGAGGGTGCTTCATCTGCTCTGTTTCAGAAGAAAACCACGGGAGGCTTTCTCACAGCTCTCACAGCAGTGACCACAGTGGTTCTTTGTCACCGTCATATTTTCTGGAAAAATCCCTTTGCCAGGATTTCTTCTCCTGGGAAGCTGAGAAGCCTCAGGGAAAAATGAAAACAATAATTATCTGATTTGCTTCTCCTGTGTTTTGCTGCTTTGGAATGTGGTTTGGACATTGTTTATCCAGCAGGTGATTGTTTAATTGGTTTCATGTGAATTGTTTTTAATTAATGACCAATCACAGCCAGCTGTGTCAGGGCTCTGGAGAGTCGCAAGTTTTTCATTATTATCTTGTCAAGCCTTCTGTAAGTATCCATTCTCTATTTTTAGTATAGATATAATATAATTAATATAATATATAAATTATAATATAATATTATGTTGTATATTATAATACATTAGAATATCACATAATATCATATAATACCATATAATAATAAATTAGTCTTCTAAGAACATGGAGCCTGATTCATAATTTCCTTCCTGCCACGGGGGACCCCAAAAATACCACACTTCTTTGATCAATACATCCCTGAGATGCTCTGTGTGTACCAGATGTGGAAAAAAAATCAGCCATTTTTCCAGCATGGGACCCTCAAAGTCTCATCTTGAGGTGCACCATGGTCAGGCTGCTTAGAAGTGTTACTCTAGTAAAGAGAAAAATACAGTAATTGTTAATTATTATATATGATTTGCCAAGATAGGCACCACAGTTTCATTTTTTATGTTCAATAGCTCAGAAGTTCTAACTATGAGGTAAATAAAACTTATTTAACCATATAGAGAGGGTGAGTAAAACCCCTTTTTGGGTTTCCATTCCTCTCTCTAGCTGCCCTCAACAGAGCCCTGAGTTCAGCTGCATTGCTGTAAAAATAATAATAATGATGATAACGATAATGATAATAATAATAATAGTAATAGTAATATGACACTGCTCTCTCTCAGTTTAAAGTACCTGAGCATCCTCCTGCTCCAGGAAGAAAACATTCAGCAGATGAGTGAAACAGTTAATATTTTCACTTTCCACACAATCATTTTCTACAAATTATGACTATTTTCCCACAGTATTTGCTTCTCCCATTTTCTCCTGGCAATATAATCCATGCAGAAAATTATCCCAGCTCTTTAGCTAAAAAGATACTGACTTATTTATTTCATCTCAATTCTGAAATATTTAGTGGATACCATCTAATTCTGGAGTGTTCCCACACTGTAAGCAATTTGCCTTTGCTCACATTAAATAGTTCTCATTCCAAGCACTGCAGCACTCTAAAATGTGACATTCCCTGTCTGCAAAGCTTTCCTTTGTACTTGGGAAAGGCTATTATTATTATTATTATTATTATTATTATTATTGTTGTTGTTATTATTATTATTATTGTTTTATATTATTAATAGTAATTTTTATTATTTTTATTATTATATGTAGAGTTGCGTTTTGAGGGATGCTCTACACATTGGGATGGGTGAAGGCAGTGCTGGCAAAGCTTTTTGAGCTCCTAACCCTGAAAACCCCTAAATCTTTCCATCCCAACAGCAGCAGCTCTCATTAATGATGTTCCACTGCCATACCTGCTCTAAGGAAAATGTCAAACCTCATTTTAGTACTTAATTACACAATTTCCAGCACTGCCTTTCTGGTTTCCATGCTCCACTGCCCACAGTGTGAGTGCCTGTGTCCAGTTTGAAGTTATTTCACTGAGATAAATCAGCCTAAAAGCAGATTTTTACCATGGAGACTGACAGAGAATTGTAGGTGTGTTATGTGTGAGAGATGCAGATTGAGGGTTGGCTTTTCCAGCTCTAATAGCTCAGGGATAAAATTCATACAGAATGATCTCCCTGCTTGCTGCTGCTAATTCAGCTGAATACAATATATATATATATTTTAAAAAATTTAATTATATATGTATATATATATAATACAAAAATCTGAGGGATGCAACAGCTTTTAGAACTCCTTTGCTCCATGGAGGGGGAGAATTCAGCAAAGCAGGGACAGCAATCTCACCCCAACAACAGGAACCATATGTAATATAAATAAACCCAAAATTCTTACCCATCTCCCACTGTGGAGAGTGACCCCACATTTATTAATTAATATGGAAACATCTTGAGACATTATTTAAATGTTTAACTAATTTGTAATCATCATCCCCTGCTCCCCCAGCAAAAAAAAAAAAAAAAAAACCAAAACAAACCCACAAGACTAATGTTCACCACTTGGGATAGTTTTCAGAGGTCAAGAAAACAAATGTTAAGTCCATGTTTTTAATTAATTTCTACCTCATAATTCTCCTCCAAATGGATTTTGGAAAGGGAGAAGTAACAAGTCTTGCTGCAAGGCAGACAAGCAGCAGGAGGTGCAGGTTTTGAATTGGCTTTTAAGGAGTCAGAAAACCCACAAAGCTGCCAGCTGGTAAAATTTAGTTCTGGGTCCTCAATTTGGAGAGACAGACAATCCAGAGATGAGCAGAAGCAACAGCAGTTTGCAGCTGAACCGTTCCTAGCAAAATCCATTTACTTGAAACATTTTTGATGATGAACTTTTCCACTTGCTGCTGAAGCTGGGCTGGCAGGACAGTGACTGATGGCTTGGGGAGGAGCTGGAATGGGAGCTGAGCACAGAACACAGCCCAGTGGAAATAAATGTGTGTGGAGGTGTTCCTGAGCAAAGCAGCCCCATCCATCCTCTGCAGCCTCACAGGCTTTGGAAATAAACACAAATTCTGGGCTGGAAGTTGAGCCCTGAGCTAAGGCTGGCACAGGACAGGGACACAGGGCACCCTCCAGCCCCAAACCCAGTGACCCCACAGCTTTACCTTGCTGTAGAAATGAAGGATGGTTTTGTACCAAATTCATTAAATAAACTGTCAGGAGGGCCTTTTGCACCTGGTCCTTCTCTACCACTTAAAATTGCAGGAGGAGGATGCGGATGCTGCTTGTTTGGGGTAAACAAAGCAGCCCCAGCTCACACTGGGAGCTTTTGCTTTCCTCCCTCACTGGGACACCAGGAATGTCCCCCTGGGCTCCTCATCCTCGTGGAGCACACCCTGGGACAAGGTTGCACATCACACCTGACACCTCAGGTATTGAAGTGGAGGGAGACGAGCCATCTTCCTTGATCAGCATCGACTCCGTTTATTGACTCAATCAGTCACTTTTTATAACCGTGTTAATTAAGTTCATGCATATTGCAAAACCTGAGCTCATCATAGGTCAGAGATAACACACCAACCTCTCCTTTTGTTTTCAATACCAAGATTTGTGTTCTCAAAACTTACTTTTACTTTCCCAAAACAGCCAAAGATAGAATATTCACCTGCCATGAGAAAACTGCCTGAGAACCCTGGTATGCAAGGTTCTCAAGGCCTTCATGTTTGTCACTTATGCTTTCCCATACCTTATCCAAGGACAAGATATTTACTTGTAATTAAAAACAACCTGAGAACTTCTGCTGCTTACAGAAACAGGTTGTGAGAATTTGCTCCTCACAGCTGCCTTCTAAGCCATTTCTGAAAAAATCTCCAACACTCAGGAAATGAGAATTGGCCAGGGAGCAGCTTTGAGCCTTAATTGCTGCGGGTGCCAGCCTTGCTGTTTAACTCCTGTCCGCCAGACAGAGTACAACAGGAGCTTTCACACCTCAGCTCTGCTCTCCTCATGCATTACTCTGCTAATGCAACTCGCTGCCTTCTATTGGCAGGGAATTACAGAACCATTATTGCATGTTCATGAGAAAAAGCTCCAGATAGCAAGAGGTCAACAGGTTGAGCTTCACTTACTTTGGCACTGTCAGCAGTTGGCACTGCTCGTGTTTCATGACAAAAAAGTCTCTCCTTATGCTGGAAGGAAAAAAGAAATCTCCATACTTTGCTTTTATGTCTCAGTAATGCAGACATTTGGTTTTGAAAAGAGCAGCTCGGTTCTCATTCAAATAAAAAGTTCTGACTCGCACAAGGCCTTACTGTTAAACGTTTGCTTTGGGTTTACATTTAAAGTCATGTAAAAAAGGCAGGAAAACTCAGCTGAATTACATTTTCTTTGCCCCTTATGCTTTGTAATTCTTACTGAATAGAAATAAGGTGGGATTTTTTTTTTCTTCTCCCATTACCTGCAGCAACCACAGCTCTTTGTGGGGCTTCAGAGTGCATTACATTTGTGTCTGACAAGACTCTACCCAGGCTCCCTAAATCCCGGGGCTGGGCTGGAGGATCACAGGGGGATTTTATTTCGATCTGGCTATTGCAGAGATTGTGCAGATCCAGAGGATTGAGGGGATTGCCCATCCCTGGAGGTGGCACTCAGAGCCCTGGGCTCAATCACTCAAAGGCTGAATCCAACCTTGGAGCTCCTTTCCAACCTCATCACCTCTGTGATTCTGAGAGGTTTTCTTCTTCACCTTCTCAGGCAATATTTGTTATCCTTATTATCCTGACTGCATTACAGCCTTGAAAGGAATCTCTGCTCTCCCATTCCAAACCACTTAAGAAAATTCTGTTTGTCACTCATTAAGCAGCTGTAGAGAACCACACAAAATTATTAACACCACAGGGCTGTGCAAACAGCAGGGAAAAATTGGTTACCACATTTTCCTCAACAAGCAAGGTAAAATCTTTCCAATTAACATTTTAGTTAAGAAATTCACTCACCATGCCTTTTCTTAAAGGTTGTAGCTCAGTCTTTTAATTTTTTTCACAGCATTTTTCACTGTGGCTCTATTGGAGATTAGATACCCAGCAGCAAGAAGGGAAACTAAGTGAATTATACTTTTAGCTCATACTTTATTCTCTTTACTTTAAAACTTCAGGAACTCAGGCATCCATTTCACCCATCATTTATCCTTGGAGACCAAGGCAGCTTCAGGGAAAAAAGCAATTACCTGCTATGGAAAGTCTAGGAGTTACAATTATGAAATAATAAAATGTCAAAGACACGTCTAATTTAGATGTAGGATTTTATACTCAGCTTAGTGAAACAGTACAAAATATTCTCTGCAATTTCTCCATCCATCAGGTGGAATCACTCCTTTGACTGTGATACCAAATGCAAATTCACAAGTGTTTATACAGCAGATCTGAGCATGTGTTAGAAATCAGCAATTGAAAATCTATTTTGCTTACCTTGTCACCAATAATGGGATTACAGCACTAAAAAAACCACTTTTCCTTCTGGATACACTAAGTAGAACAGTTCTGTCTCCAGAGAGAGTGGAACTCAATTTCCCTTCCTCTTGGTTCTTGGAGGAATTTAATGTCTTTTCCTGTCAGTGCTTGATGTGTCACTGACAGTCCCCCCAAAAACAGCTCCAGCTGCCCCCATGGCCACCTCTGGAATCAGCAAAGGAATCCTCATGATTTATAAACCTTTAACAGCAAGGAACAAATTCCTAAGGAACAGCAGCAGCAGAGTGTAACCAAACTTTTCACTGAAGCTGTCTGAGCACAGTGATCTTTACCCAACAAGGTTCCCTGGGATGCTCAACTCCTGAGCTGCAAATTGTGGCTCTGTGCTGCCAGGGAAAGCCTCTGTGATCTTCACATGGTGATAAGCAGCACTGCCAGGTGGGAGAGAGAGGGAAGAGATAAAACCCTTTATCAAATAATCACAGCCTCACCTTTTATCAATTAATCACAGACTCAGATAGTGCCCAGGTATGGCAGTGCTGCCCAAATTCACAGCCTTGCACCTCAGGTGCTGCTGAGCTCCACTCCTGACCCTTCAATGAACATTAAAGGGATGAACTTGCCCAAATCTGGCAAAAACCATTGTGAGGATGCCAAGCTAGACTGGGGCAGAGATGCCAGTGACCAGCAAGGAGTCAGTGCTGCTGTCCCCTCACTGCAGGAGTGCTTGCTGTGACACTGTGCTGCCCCAGCCCCTGCTGCTCCCCCAGCTGGATGGAACAAGGAGAACAAGGTGCAAAATCAGGAGTCAGGGAGAAAATGCTCAGGAAATCCAGCAGGCAAACCTAGGGGGAAGCATCCTGCATTGTCTGTGTCACAGCCAGGAAAGGCACAGAGAAACCAGGGACAGCCCCTCCCCAGACATCTCCAGGTGAGCCCAACCTCCTCCTCTGCCTTGGAGACAGCAGCACTGAGGAGTTTTGTAGCAAAATTCAAGCTTGTGTTACAGCACGAGGAAAAAATTGTTTTGTCTCAGCCTCAAAGGAGCAAATTTAGCATTGCCCAACGCCTTGTTCAGTTTAGAGGGCCAAACCCTTGGGATTGTGCATCTGTAAGAAGTGAAGCCCGTGGTGGTACAAAATTCACTCCAGGGCTAAGTGAAAAGAAGGGGAAAAGAACAGTAGGTTGTAGCCAAGGTTAGTGAATTCTTCATCATAAATTAAATTTATGCAGCATATTAAACTTCAATCTTTGAAGGGTGTTTTTATCCTTTCACACTGTTCTGAAATGACATCTAACAAAAGGAATGAGGACAAAGATGGATTTAAAAGAGAACTGGGCAGATTTAGGACCAACATTCTCCCATGTAAGAATTCTGTAAGAGAAGCCAAATGACCCAGGAGCATCTTTTCAGTCCTGTTTTCATGCACCAAGGCTGCTGCTAGGGAACCCCATTCCCTTTCTAAAGCCACATCAGGCCAGATGTGCATGAGGAAAAGCAGGAGAGTGAACAGTGCCCATGCTCAGGATGAGCTCAGGGAGCTCCCAGCACTCTGTGCCTGCAGTGCTTCCCCAGGAGGGCACTCCTGGGGGAGGATGAGCCAGGCTGAGCAGGGCAAAGCAAGAAACTCAGGCACAACTGCCAGGGCCTCCTCCAAGGGCAAGGGATAATCACTGCTCTGCCCAATCCCCTTATTACCATTACATCACTCCAGTCTGAAGGGGAAATCAAATAAATGTAGCAATCTAAAGCTCAGATCTGTGGCAAGTTTGTCTGGAGAACCTTCCTTTCCTTCCCCACCCAAGTGAGGGAGGCAGAGCCTCTGGAAAATGAGGAGGCAACACCTGCAGAACAAACAAACTGCCCTGGACACACAGTGTGAGATCTGAACAGCACATTATTAAAAGGAGCACTTTGGGGGAGATGTAGATAAAATAATGTTTAATCCAGACTGACACTATCTGCTGGTGCTTGTGATGGTGCTCACAGGGGTCCCAGGATGAGGGAAGAGATGAGGATTTGACTCCATGTTTAAGAAGGCTTGATTTATTATTTTATGATATATATTATATAAAAATGATACTAAAGTATAAGAAGAAAGGATTTCATCAGAAGGCTAAGAATAGAAAAAGAATGGAATGATAACAAAAGTTTGTGTCTCAGTCTGAGCTACGTGACTGTGATTGGCCATTAATTAGAAACAACCACATGAGACCAATCAAAGACGCACCTGTTGCATTCCACAGCAGCAGATAATCATTATTTATATTTTGTTTTTGAGGCTTCTCAGCTTCTTAGGAGAAAAGATCTTAAGGAAAGGATTTTTCAGAAAATGTGTCTGTGACAGGTGCTGGCTGGAGCCAGGGAAGGTCTGACACCAGGACACAGAGGTTTCATACTCACCACTTCCCCTCAGCTCAAGGTAAACCTTGCTCTGAGCTGGGCACCTCTCACACACCTGGACACAAATCTGGGGATCAGGATTAAAGCTTCCAGCCAAAACCAAGCCAGCCTAAGCTTTTCTTCACTTCCTTATAGGCTGAGGAAAATCAAAACAAGTGATTAAGACGGTTCTTTGCTTCATTAACAAATATACAAAGTTTTATTTTGTTTATTAGATTGGTTTTCTGTATGTTAACATTATCATAGCAGTTATAACCCACATTCACAGCAGAAATTTTCTAAGAGCATTTTGCAACACTAACTGCTGTATCAGAAATCCTTAAGAGAAACTTATCTTTTAGCTACTCAGGTAACTTGAATAATAAAGTGCAAAACCACAATAAAATTTGACAGACATATGTCCCAGCTCATATTCAGTGGAAAAGAAAGGTTTATAAGACCACTAGATATGGATTCACTGCACACAACAGAAGAGTGTGACCTGAAGACACCAGTTTTCAAGTTTTCCCATTACCAGACATGGATTACAATGAATAACTTTCCATTAGTTTTAAGGGTAACATAGAGAAATCACAATGAAGTTATAAATAAAACAGAACACATTGGCCAGACAACCTGAAGCTTAGCCCTGTATTTGGTACCTTTTACCCAATAAAGGTTTTGGGAAGAACTGATGAACAGGAACAGTTCATTTCTTGATGAAATTGCCTCTGATTTGACAAGGAACCAACTGGCAGGACACAACACAGCAGCTTGTGTGGGACACAGATCATAGGTGGATTTTTTATATTTATTTTTTACCACCTAGACATGGTCTCATTCAACTTATGATTGCCAGCACTAATTACTGTCCTGCTCAATTCAAGAAAACAGAGAAAACTCAGAATATTATGGGAATCAGGTCCAATTCATAAACCACAACTCAACCTTTTGTGTTTCTCTCTCTCCACAGCCACTGCTGCAGCCTCTCCAGTAGCAAACACTCTTTCCAGGACAGATCAAGTATCACAAACTCCAGGGGCCTTTCCCTTCCTCCTCCCTGACTCATGGATCTTCATGAAGCCCTCTGGAGCTATGACTTAACTGAGAATCACCCACAAGGAGACCACTCAACCCTTTTAGTTACAGAATGCAAAGATGCAAATTAAACATCACTCCAATTCCGTCAGCTCCAACATTGCTGTTCTTCTACCACTTGCCAGAAAACGACAGTTCAGCAGGCCAAGCTTTAAGAAATACCAGAAAGTTTGAACTATAAATTGATTCTGCATCCCTTGACTAAGCTCACTTTGCTAAGGACACGAGACACCACTGTCAGAACAGAGAACAGGCTGACCAGCAAGCTTTAAGGACCACGTCCTGCTCATAGCTCTATGTGTAACCAAAAATTGCACAACATACATTCCCAAAGAACTCATTTTTACACAATACTCTCCTTCACATGGTTCTATTTGACTACAGTCAGTGCTCTCATCAGGAAACAATTCCATGCACAAATAGACAGCAGAACATCCAGTGCTATTTGGGAGGCTGCACTTTGCATTTCCCCCCTTTTTGATCCTGTCAGATCAGCAGATGCAGGGACCCAGCTGTTGTACCTGGGATAAGGCACTTGCCCCAGATGAGCAGTACAGCACCAGGCCAGTGTGCCAGACAATCTGCAGGGACCTTTTCTTCACCACCTACAGCCAAACAAGGAATAGTTCTGGAGCAATTGTGCTCTTTCAGCCTGGAGTGCTCCTCCTGCAACAGCTTTCAGAAGCTGTTTCACATTCTCCCCTAAACTCCCTAGTAATGGCCACGGATTTTGCAAACTTCCAGAGGTTTATTCTATTTCCAAATCAGCTCGAGGTGCACTTCCAAGGGATTCGTCAGAACTTGTGAAACATCACCAGGAAATCACAAAGGGAAAATTTCCACCTGTCCAGCAGCAGCTCTTAACCACCTACACAGCCAAGGTTTGTCAGTCGAGGTCTCACATGATTTCAATTCCCTGAAAAAACAAAGTTGCCTTATGGCATGCATAGTATAGATATCACTAGTGCTACCTGGAAGAGTTCTAGCTCCAATCCTCCTCCCTCCCAAAGGGGACAAATTCAAACCCACTTATCTGAAGAGTTTTAAATTCAATTTTTCCTGCATATATTTCAAATAAACCTGTGCTCCAAACCTTGGAATAGCCTAGGAGTAAAAAAGCCTGTTAACTCGCCACTAACAGAAGACTAAGAGAGAAGTGAGATCTAGTTTCTATCAAAAACAAAAGCACATCTCACTTCTGGGTTTATTTATTACTTTCTCAAAGACATTTTAATATAATTATTCTGATATTCTGGTCTAGACAACAGCCAAAATCTCAGTTTTAAGGAAAACCCCTCATTTTACACTGATTTGAACTCCCGGTAGCTTTAAGCACCCAAATAATTTTAATTTCTTTTTCTATTGAATGAATGTTCTGCAGTTCTAGAAAGATGAGTTATGCACTTTTGTTCACATACAAAAAGACAGTCTAACAGATGTAAACTATTTATTGAATATTTGCCACCAATATTGTTAAATACATAATCTTGCAGTTTTCCGCTTTCAAGTTAAAATGTCAGAAACAGAACACCAAATATTTACAATTCTTGTAAGGAATGTTACATAATGACACATTAAGGCGTAAATTCTTTTGGCTTATAATTCTGAAAAGAATGATAATAGCAAAAAGTGATGCAAAATCTTTCTTGTGAGATTATGATTAAGCTACAATGTTTTACAAAAATATGGTGTAAGATGGCAATAATCCCATTCAAAATCCTGCATTAGGCCCCTCGAGAGGGGCTGATAATTTATACAGTCAAAACTTTTAAAATTTACATATAAAGGTACCCTATCCACCATTGAAAAGTACAACTCTCAACATATACAGTTTTCAGGCCACAGTTTTGAAGGTCTGGAGTATCAAGTTGGTTTGATGAATTAGTCGGTTGGCACTTATGAACACATTTATTGCCCTGTGGAAAGAGAAGAATATTGCTTCAGACACTCCAGAAACATGGCAGGGAGAAAGCCAGCATCACTGGCATCTAGAATTGGAAGCACAGGGATGTTCCACCCTGTGCTGACCTACCTGAAGCTCCCTGCTGGCAGCCAGCCAGCCTCATTTGCATGGCTAATCCCAGGAAGGCTCTGTTGATTTGGCAGGAATTTAAAAAGAATTTGGCTCTCTATCATCACTGACATCTCAATCCTTTCCTTCTGGGACTCAGATAACCAAGGGAAAGCCATGGAGCAGATGACTGGGGTTTGGAGCCAGATGATCTTTAAGGTCACAGCCATTTTCTGACTCTGACTGTTAAACACCTTCCCAAAGCTGAGCTCTTCACCCCTCAGGAATTCCAGAATTGGCAACTCTTCCCTCAGGGAATACTAAACGTGCCCACATGTGACAGCAAGGCTATTTTAGTTACCTTTCTGCACAGAAAGGTGTGGGGTCACAGAAGTTTTCAGCTCAGCAATGACGTCTGAGCAGGGCTGGGGGCAGCAGGGATCTCACCCCATGTGCAGCTCAGACAGAAATTCCTCCTGGCTTCCCAAGGATGGCAAATACAGCATGGAATTTCTCACACTACTGCAAATTATTAACACACTTTAAGCTTAAGCTCACACAGTACTTCTGTCCATGAATCAAAGCTACCAAAGCCTAAACTTCTCATTTTGGTATCAAATTTAGCCCAAATTTCAGGAAAAGGAGAGAAAAACAAGAATGCTTTGATGGGAGCAGGACTGTACTCCCAGCTGGTCTCAAGACTTTTCTCTCCTTTATAATGCACCATCTCCTGGGTGCTCTCAGCCTTTGCCAAGCTCAACAAGAGCTGACATCAAAGTTGGTTCCATCTTTAAAACAGAACATTCTGGCACTGTCAGAATCTGAGGGGGATCCATTCATCCTCCAAAAGAATCACTACAGTGAATTATACAGGAATAGTGACTGCAAAACCCAAGGTGAAGGCCTGGAAAAAGCCTCAGTTTGAGGGCTAAAATGCTCAGCTAGAAAAAGGTTCAGCTGAATCATTCCAGATACTGTGAGGGTCTATAAAGAAAGGTCAATAAAAATGTAAACCAAAGAGAACCCTGCACAGATGTTTTGTATTTGCAAATGATATTTCAAATAGGTAAATTACTTTTCTCAACAAAAAAATCCATAATTTCTTTGTCCTGCATAATTTCTTTGTATCTGCACTGAGAAAACCCACACAGGGCCAGGAAATTGAACTTCTCATTCAAATTCAAAACTAACACCACACATGGGTGTTACATGCTGGTGATTTTAACAATTTTCCCTTTCCTCAAAGGCAAAGAAACAGCATTTTAAAGCAGCCATGGTAATGAGAGGACATAGGTAAGGAAATAATTAGGCAACTCCTAAAAAAGCAGCTTCTGCCTGTCCTATTTTCCTGTTAGTCATTATGTAAATGGTTGAAACAACAGGACAAAAGCATACTTACTTTCCATCTTTAAAATAGGTTTTCAGAGTATCACTGAAACTTTTGGAGTATTTTACAAACTCTTTCTTTTGGTGCTCAAGTGCCTACAAAAACAAAAACACCAGGAGCAGAGTCTTAGCTCACATATTTCTGGGTACAGTGAGAACCTTGAGGTTTAACTGATCAGAAAATTAAATAATGTTACATCAGGAATAAAAATTTTGGATTTTTTTTTTCTTTAGAAGAAACAAAGAGGAATAATTATTTTCTCTAGAATTCCTGAGACCTATCATACAACCATTCTGCTGTTAAAGCATGGTTTCATTGACCAGCTAAGCTCTGCTGTTCATCCTTGTGCTGCTATCAGAAATACTGGATGGAGAGCTGGTGCACGTACCCGCCGGTTCTGGTACTGGTATTTCTTGAAGACATTATTTACTGTGTCAAGGAGCTCCTTTATTGCACTTGCAATGTCCCTGTTGGGCAAGAAAAAGAGAATTTCAATATCCTCAGGAGATGCCATGAAATGCTGGAATTGAATCCCTTTCTAGCAGTCAAGTATTTCTCAGGGCAGTCCCTACAGAGGAAATGTCAGCCATGATGGAGGAGACCAAACTCAGCAAGTTTGGTCAAGTAACATCCTCATCATTTCTAAGTGGGATCAGGCTCTCTGGCAATGGCAACAATGCTGCTACAGCTACAGGATTTCAACATTCAGACCTAAATACAGCAAGTCTGACCTCTCCACCTGCAGCAAAATCCATCATATTGTACTTACTTGATTGTCTGAAGAAACCTCACTCTGTCATTGATCTCATCTGGAATCTTACTAAGAATCTGTTTAAGTGCTCGTGCCTTTTCATTCAGATCTTGGAATTCAGGTTCAGGTCTTTCAATCATATACTCTGGCAAAAAGAACATTTTCAAAACCACCATTAGTTTGTCCTGAAGTCAGCAGTGACAGCCAAAAACACGACACAAAATGCAGCAGGGTGAATTTGAAGGTGAACAGCACAGAACTGCAGTGAATAACCCCTGTGTGAATCAGGACAGTGCAACAATCACCTTCATTACTGCATGGTGGAAAAAGAGCCCATCTTACTTTATTTGAGACATTAAAGTCATCAAATTCAGTATTAAAATAACTTAAAGCCTGCAGTATATTCTCCTTCTGTGACAGTGTAACTGCTGCTTTTAATTTGAAGTAGGAAAAAAAAAAGAGGGTGTTATAATCCATATTTGCCTTTTCCTGGTTGTTAGCATTGCAAAAGGTGAACTATGCAGCCATAAAAACATAGCTCTGAACATTCATTTTATTTCTTTCCTTCTCTTATTAGTCAAGTGTGGTGTCCAGGCAGATTTAACTTCTCCAATAGCAGTATTCAAAAATACAAATTTTCTTCTACCATGCTGACAAAATTCTACTAAGAAACAAAGAATCTCTTCTGAAAAATGAAGATATAGAGAATTGCATGTTCTAGTTAGCAGGTAATTAAAAATACAGTTATCCAACACAGGCTTTGTTACCTTCTACATCATCAGCTGCCATACGCAGCAGAGACTCTGTGAAATTCACATCCACGCTTTTCTTCTCCAGAATTTTCATGATGATGTCCTGTGTAAGACCTGGATTTTCTTTTTCAGCCTGTAAAGCAGAGAAATTTTCTATTTTTAAATAAGCCAGACCTGGACATTTCAAACACTAAGATTTTCATGTAAATTGTTTCAGATACTGCAGGAGTTTGCTAGGAACTTTGAATGTCTAAGGGCTTTAGACCAGTAGATTACATTAAAAACATTTTTCCACTACAAAATTCATTTTTCTTGGACTACATCATTGATTTTGTATAAGCAAGTTTCCCAATTAGCCTTACACTCATTTTAATTTGAATAAGAAAGGTTTTAATAAATGTCTCAATCCTGTAATGTTTTCATAAACACCAAGCTTTAAGACAAAGATATGGTATCCCCTGGAATTTAATTCACTCCAGCACAGGTGCTGCTCCCCCACCTTCCCATGACATTTATAAATGTGCCCCTCATGAATCACATCATGCTCACACATCAGCTGGGAATTGCTGTTCCAGAAGAAACCCAGCTTTTGATTGATGACATATCTAAGTGCAGAGCTGGATTAACACTGGAGCTGTTCACATCACCTGTGCTGCTACCAGAAACTGCTCTGTGTGCAAGATAAATGAGCCTCTGTGGGTTTTTCAGCTGGCACTGCCATTTTTACCAATATCTCAGTTTTACATTATTTGCATCCAGCTGAGCTCCTTCCCACCAATTGTGAAAACACACAAAACCAACCCACACTTGTAGGAGCTCACTTTGAGGCTTCAGCCCATCAAGGCACATTTGGATTTCAGTGCAGGAACAGGGCAGTACCGCAGATTTGCACAGCTCAGGTATCTCATGCCTGCCATTACTTTGTTTCAATATTTGAAAAGATCACCACTTCAATAAAGCAATGTAAAGGAATATCTGTATTTTTACTCCTTAGGAATACAATGGAAAAGTCAGAAGAATCTTTTTTGTCCATTTACTGCTGGATTTCTACACAAACACTGAACTTCATCCACAAAAAAATCCCGTTACCACTCACTTTGTAAACCAATTTCAAAGTCTGCTACGTGCCTATTGCTCATGAGAGCCTATTCTACAAATCTTGTGGGTTTTAGACTAAGTTGATTATTTATTCACTGACTGCTCCCTCATTTAAGCTTTTGTTCTATATGGACAAGAGAAAAGTCTGTTTAAAATTGCTCATTCACATTTCTACTCATGACATCTGCAGACATCTCAAACTTCCAGTTCATGCAATTGTCCATTTTATTTTTAGACTACTGGATCAAGGATGAAGTCTCAGATAAAAAGACAAGGAAACAAGAGAGCTGACCTTTTAGCTTCATCTTACACAGCTTACTTTTGAAACAACCATTTTTCAATGCAAGTTACTTCTCACCTTAATAAAAGCTGCTCTCAGTGTCTGAGCTGCAGACAGATTTACTCTTTCTAGCTGCAATAAAAGTTCAGAATTAATGATTAGCATTCTGTTGTTATCAGAACAAAACAAATTCAGTAATCACACCTTGGCCCATAAAGCAGAATGGGAAGGGGGATTGACAGAAGCTTTCAAATTGCTGGTCTTACTTGAGAGATACTATAAAGTTAATCCCAAAGGAAAGAGTTCCCCCCACAAATGAAAACAAAAATCACTGGATGCATTTTGCAGCAAAAGTCCAACAGAAGATTGTGAGAACATCTTGGCAATCTCTGATATTCAGAGGAAAGCAAATATTAAATTACAACCATTAGCAGTAAAATTAAAATGCATCAAGCTGTTCACAGGTTTGACTGTGTGTCATTTCCTGCCAGAGAATACCAGAGCTGGCATTTTTGTCAAAATCCTGTGTTAAAGGCAAGAGAAAAGCTCAGGACCAAGACAACCAGCAAGCTTTGATGGCAAGAAGGGTGAACCAATGCAGAGAGAGAAGATGTGTTAGACAAAGCCTTCCCAAGATGTTCCTGTGGCCTCATTTCCCAAAATAAAGGGGATTACTGCATTCCATGGTAAACTGGAGCTCACCTCATTAAAGACAGGGTACATAACAGCATAGAGAGGCATGGAAACCATAGAAGTGGTCTCTGCTTCATTCTTCATCTCTTCCATTGTCATCCTCATTCAAAGAGCCACTTCTCAAGGAAAACACTATAGAAGCAAAAAACTCCTCATTCACTGAAATGTCTCTTCTTTCTCCTCGTTGTGCAAGAATACTTGAGGAACTTGGGAAATCTATTGTCCTTAGGGTGTGTGAGAAAAGAGAAAACAAACACACAATTACAAATCTTGAGAGGGACAGGATCTAAAAATGACAAAGCACAGATCAATGTGAGTTCTACAGTGTGGAAATCAGAGATTTCCTATTACATGACTCAAGTAAACATGGAATGACCACTTGGTGTAACTTCAAAACCCTAACTGAAATCTATTCAATGAATATTTTAAAGAAAAGGTGCTGCTCCAAGTGTTTTTCCCTTCAAGTTCTTATGGAATCAATTCTTATTTACCAAAATCTTGCCACCACTCATAGGCAGCAGCACAAGGTTCCTGACAACTCCATCCAGGAAAAGCTTGGACAGCACTCCATGCTGCAGCCCAAGCCCCACCCAGATGCATTTTGAATATTAAAACTACCTATAAATAGGTATATTTATAAATACTCCACCTTGCACATGCATCAAGCTGTGATTCTGCTGGAGATCAGTGCCTGCTTTCCACCCTCTGAATGTGAACATTGCATCTTTGCTTTTATATCAGCTGAAGTCATGTTTCCACTCAGGGTGTGCCACCAGCTACGTTAACTCAATGGAAAATTATTGTTCCAGTAACTGAAGCTCTGGTTTAGAAGTTCTCCACCCAGCCCAGCTCATCATATCCATCACTGCTCAGACCCAGAAATTATGTGGAAAAGAAAAAAGGTCACCTTACAGTTGATAAAAAGCCCTTGTTCCAGCCTGCTGTATTTTCTCTTAATCAGATTATTTTAAAAATATTTTATATGACATAATTGAGTTTAAAGACCTGAAATCCAAGTCAGAAATAAAGATAAAAAGAAAGATATTAAAGGTTTTAATTTTTAGATTTGCTTGGAGGATTTAATGCACTAGAGGAGGGATTTTTTTCTCCTAGCAAGCTCCAGACACCTGGCATTTGCATGTCTGTGTAATTCACTGACATTTCAGTAAGAAGTGAAAAGAGTGAAATGGTAAGAAACAGCAGAAACTGCTCCAGCAATCAATATCACTTCTGAGAGTATGAACAGGTTAAGAACATGCCAGGACATTTCTCCAAGCCATATCCCTCATTATGCCCTGCACTGGCTGAAGATCTTCAGGCTGCTCAAACAGAAGAACAGGGATTTTCTGTCCAGAGCAGATCTATAATTGTTTAGCCACAATTACACAAGTGAAATTTGGTACTGATTACAGTCAGCACAGAGAAGAAACTGGATGGCTACAAACCTTGTGCATTTCTCTTTTGGGAACAGTAAAAGCTGAAGAAAAATTCAGCATGACTACAGTAAAAACTTTATACAATCTTCTAACATGGACTGCTCACTGCAAAACCTCACTTTGCTCCTCCTGCTGTTCCAGCTCAAAGTGCCACAGATGAGCTGATTCCTCCAGCCCCACAAAAGGATTCCTGAGCCTTTAGAAAGGGTCTGGATGGATGAAATGCATATTCTGCAATAATCAGGGGTCTCACACTTTATCACCCACCCCTGGTATTTTACAGCTGTCAAGAACATGGAGGAACACAAGTGAATATTCATCATTCCTCCAAAAGTGGGGTGTTTTCCCAAGAACTTGTTTCAGTTACATAAATTCATGCCAGGTCTGCTCACATGGGGGGAGGGAACTTGTCTGAACAAGTTTGCACTCCCTCCTGCAGGTACAAGCTGTCCCATTTATTATCCATGTGTATTCTGGATGGAGATTTGGTTTTTGCTGTTGAATTCCTCCTTTCTGGAGGTTCAGTGAGTGTCCCCTCACACACCTGCACTCACAGATGAATTTACAGCACATTTGCATCTGTAGTCTCAGAGTAAGTTTTTTTAAATAGTTAAATCAGGTCACTGAACATTGTTCTACCCAAAAGATTTTTATCACAGGAAGAAGGGCAAAAAAGGACAAAATTGCCATTAGATATAATTACTTTGTTTTTATGGGTTAGCAGTACCCACACACACACAAAAGGAAATACTAAGTGAAATGATGGATTTTTATGATGATGAAAACCTATTACACTGTGAGCTACCATGAAGAACTCATTTTCTCCTGAAGAACCATAAGCTATTGTTACTAATCCATGGTACACTTAAAACCCTCATATAAAAACAATTATACATTATCTATTACCCCTTTTCCAGACACTGACAGTCCTAAAAAAAAAAAATTACAACACTTGGATTTATATTAACACAAAGGATACCAATTTTGCAACTGAAGAGGTGGGTTTATATATATGTGCACACAAGAAATATTTAAGAACACCAAATGCTTTGTGGTGCCAAGATATGAAAAGAAATATATTCAATTTATCACACTGCTTGTTCATTATTTCAGAAATCTTCCTGTTTTCCAGAAGATTCACTAGGAAGCATCATAGGACCTGACTGCTAAAATTCTCAAACTATTTCTCTTTACAGTTAGGAATCAACTTCACATCTTTTGGATGCAACTTATTCACTTCAGTCTTTGCTAGTGTGAAATAGAAAGAATAATTATCTTCACGAAAACTCTGTGTTCATTGTGTTACTGAAAGTCAGTTTGTCATCATAAACCACATCCAAATACCCTTGAAGGTGGTCTCAATCCTGATTAAGGACCAAATCCTCATGAAAACTGAAGTTTCTGTTCTAATTAGATCAATTATCAGCCAGCCTACTAACCTTGCAAATGGCCTGACTCAAGCCAGTTTAATGCACATTATCAGCAGCAAGGAGGACTTTCAGCATTTCTTTCAGGATGGGATCAAAAGCAGCTCAGCACAGCTGCCAGACTTCCTGACAGTGTCTTGCAACAGCTTAACTTCAGTGCCTCCAATCCCACAAGAGCCTTTTCTTTGAGAGGAGTTTACCCTAGTTTCATCTGTCATCTGCTTCATTTGACATTCTCACAAAAGGTGAAATAAGATTCCATGAGAAGGTGATTTATTAGGGCAGCACAGTGGAGTGGGAGAGGTGAGAAAATCCTGGAAAACTGCAGGATGCAGAAAAGGTGTCACTGTGCTGGCAAAGTTGTTCATTGGTGTGAGGGGGCAGGTGAGGAGAAGGCAGCAGGACAGAGCCAAACACCGAGCTCAGAGTCAGCCTGATCCCCCTCTGTGTTCCAGGGACCCCAGAACCCCAAACCCATGGGTGTGCAATGAGGGAATGCACAGATACAGGAATTGAAACAAATTCCAGGGACCCCAGAACCCCAAATCCATGGGTGTGCAATGAGGGAATGCACAGATACAGGAATTGAAACAAATTCCAGGGACCCCAGAACCCCAAACCCATGGGTGTGCAATGAGGGAATGCACAGATACAGGAATTGAAACAAATTCCAGGGACCCCACAACCCCAAATCCATGGGTGTGCAACGAGGGAATGCACAGATACAGGAATTGAAACAAATTCCAGGGACCCCAGAACCCCAAATCTCTGGGTGTGCAATGAGGGAATGCACAGATACAGGAACTGAAACAAATTCCAGGGACCCCAGAACCCCAAATCTCTGGGTGTGCAATGAGGGAATGCACAGATACAGGAATTGAAACAAATTCCAGGGACCCCAGAACCCCAAATCCATGGGTGTGCAATGAGGGAATGCACAGATACAGGAATTGAAACAAATTCCAGGGACCCCAGAACCCCAAATCTCTGGGTGTGCAATGAGGGAATGCACAGAATGATACAGGAATTGAAACAAATTCCAGGGACCCCAGAACCCCAAACCCATGGGTGTGCAATGAGGGAATGCACAGAATGATACAGGAATTGAAACAAATTCCAGGGACCCCAGAACCCCAAACCCATGGGTGTGCAATGAGGGAATGCACAGAATGATACAGGAATTGAAACAGAATCTGGATTTGCCAACTAAATACAGAAATACCAGTTAATACAGCCCTGACTGCTCAGTCCTGGCCCATCAAACACAGCAGGCTGCATTCCCAGAGATGCACCAACATGGAATACGTGCTTGCACTGTCAGGGTAAATCTTACATTCTAACCTTTAAGTCCCAGCACTAAAATATGATCCCAGCCAGTCAGCAAACATGGACAGAGCTGGTATATTTTAGATGAGGAATAGATTTGGAAAGGTTCTTTGACAGGCCTATTCCCCCACAGCCACCCAATGACATTTTAAATCATTCAACTGAACTTTAGCAGAAAAAAAACCCCCAAAAACCCAACTTCTGCCAAGAAGGGTGAAGAGCACAGACCACCACACTTCCCAGATGGACAACCACCACTGTCAGTGTCTGAGGTGACAATCTGCTTTCTCTGTGTGTGTCATTTACTGACAGACTTTGGGTCACGCACCTAAATCAAGCAGAGCTGCTTAACAAGAACACAACATCCCCAGGATCCTCCCCAAATCCACACCTGCTCCTAGGCCAGGCTGAAGAGGTTTGATCAAAGAAAGGTGTTTGTGTAGCACAACCTTCTGAAGCAGTGCTTAAAGCAAAGAGAGCAGGCTCTCATGATTTCAACTTTTCAAGTTTTAAACCAACAGAAATATTTGGGATCAATTGGCAGGGTTTCAGCTCTGGCATCAGCAGATCTGATGTTGTCTCTATTCCCTTCTCCAGGCTCCATCTACCCTAGATCTGGTAAGTGCTTAGATATTAATATTCTTTTTTAGAAAAGTACTACAGAGGAACAAGGCCCAAGGCAGTGATTACAAATATTATTATTTCAGTGGTTGGCTTCTAGCAAAAATCAGAGCTCCGTTCCTGCTAGAAAAGACCTTACTGCCAAGAGGTTCTGCTGCACTTTCTGCAGGGAGGATTCAAGAAGAGTTTTCACCTTTAACCTGATCTGAGATCCCTGAGTTACCAGAAAAATTCATTCAAGTCCTGGAAGAAAGAGTGGGGGAAGGGAAATAACAGCATAAATTCCATCTGAATTCAGGGGCAGAGCTTGAATCAAAATGTAAGAGCAATGTGCACGGGAGGAGGGAGTGTAGATAATTTACTACTGCTGTTGTAAAGTTTATGGAAGTAAAAAAAAAAATTGTAGAATTTGCTCTTTTAACTATATACACCCACACAACCTGTCTTGGTAAGTCTGTTTCTATCATTAATGGTCACTTGAATTTAAAAAGAATCCTAACCCACACATCTTTCTTTTTCAGTCAGATGTTACCTTACCTGCCACTGTATTTTAATTATCAATTGCAATTATTTCCCATTGTATAACTTAGATTATTTGATGCAAAGCTTCAAAGCTTTGTGTTTCAGATACAGAATTACTTTCCTTCTTTTTAAAGCTGAGTATGGGTGGATTCACTGGGATTAGCATACAGATCAAGTATTAGGATAACAATCTGTATTTTAAAATCAGCAATGATAAAAAGAGACTTAAAAGGCATCCTGCTGAACTGATTCCACATCCTGCTGATTCTTACACCAAATAGTTTCACTGCAGAGTCAATAAAAGGAATGTCACCAGTATTGAAGTATTAGAAGAGTCTTCTAATTCCTCTCACCAGAACAGAAATGCAGTTTTCAAACATCTCCACACACGTGTAACAGTCACCTGCAGTGAAATTCACTCTGCCAAAGCAGAACTGCTTGTGCATTTGATTACTGTAAGAGCAGTTCTATGACTAATTCTGAAATGACACAGACCTGTGATAAATCCAAGATGTCTATTTTTAGAACCGTATCAAGTCAAAAAACAAAAACCAAGCCTAGCCTGAAGTCAGGCTTATAATTAGTCCGTGTTCTTTTGCTGGACTTCAAAATGGAAGTGCTTTAATCTGTCCTAAAACATCCAGAGTGTGTCTCACAAGAGACCCCACAGCCTGTGCTCCAGTTCCAGCAGTCAGCACCACCAGAACTGTTATACAGCACAACTGAAACGGGTCATGAACGCTGGAATACATAACCACAACAACATATCCCCGTTTCTCTTTCTTTTTCACCTCTTTGGGAATGTGAAAGTGAAGCCATTACTTTACCAAAACACAAATAGGTATGACACAGCTCCAAAGGTACAAAAACACATTCCAGCGTGTGAACACATACCAGAGGAGAATTAGTTCCTCTGATAACAGGAACAGCACAAGGTTTCAGCCACCCAGTATGTGCGAGCTACAGGAAAAACACCAACCCAACTCACCAGTTCAGTGAGCGACTTAATGGGACAGCCCAGCCCTGAGTGCTCAGTCCCCAAAGGGGGCACAGCCGGCGGGAGCCTGCGGAGGAGGAACCCCAGAATCAATCGGGCTGGAAAAGACATCCAAGATCACCGAGCCCGACCTTTGAACAAGCACCACCTTGTCAGGCAGACCATGGCACCCACTGCCACGTCCGGCCTGTCCTCAAGCACCTCCAGGAACGGTGACTCCAGCACCTCCCAGGGCAGCCCATTTCGATGGCTAATCACCCCTTTCTGTGAATAATTTCTCCCTAATGTTCACCCTACACCTCCCCTGGCGCAGCAAGGGGGAAGGAGCCCAGGCGCCCTTTCTCCCTGCCCGCCGCAGCCACCTGACAGCGCTCCGCTCCGAGAGGACGAGCTAAAAATAAATACACACAAAAATAAAACACATCCGGGCCTGCGCCCGCCGGGCCCGGCCCGAGCGAACCAGCACCAGGCCGGGAAGCCCGGAGCGGGGCCAGGCCCCAGCCCCGCGGCCGCGGGAAGGGCGGGCAGAAGGACAAGCCCCGGGCGCTGCCTCAGGGCCGGAGGAAGGAGGTCACGGCCCGGCCGGGAGGAGAAGGGACACCCCGCGCACCTTCCCCGCACGCCGAGGCCGCCCTCAGCCGCTTCCTCAGCCCGGCCGCCCCTCTCGCAGCCCCGGAGGGCGCGGCGGGCCCCGCGTCCAGCCCGTGAGAGCCGGGCAGGGCAGGGCTCGGCACCTCACCTGCCCCGGCCCGCCGAGCCCCCGCTGCTCCCGAGGGGCTTCGCCGCCGCCGCGCCGGAAGCGCCCGCGAGGAGCAGGAGGAGGAGGAGGAGGAGGAGGAGGAAGATCCGCGGTGTTACCACACACCAGGCGTTGTCCGGAACCGCGCGCGGAGCCCTGGGGCTCGTAGTCCGCCCTCCGCGACCACAAGCCCCACAATGCCGAGCGGAGCGGGGGCGGGAGCGCTCGGCGGGGCGGGCCGGGGCGGGGACAGCGCCCGGGCGGAGCGGGGCTCAGAGGAGCCGAGCACAGCCCTCCCTGCACGGCAGAGCCGCGGCGGAGCGCGGAGCGGCGGCACCACCGCCGGGCAGCGGGCGGGGCGGCGGCGGCGGGAGTGCCGGTGAGTGCGCCCATCCCTTCGCGCGGCTGTGGGACCGAATAAACCGGGCGGCTCCGGCTCGTTTCTTACACCGTGCCGGAGTAGCGGCGGTGCGGAGGAGCCGCTGCCCGTGCGGGGGTCGCCGGCGTTCCCTCGGCGCCGGAGGGAGGCAGGCAGGGACGGGCTGCGCCCGCTGCGGCGGGAGAGGAGGCGTTCGGGATCAGAGCTGCTCCTCCGGCGTGGGATGAGCGGCAGGCGAGCCCAGGAGCCCTCCGGTGCTCGCTCGGCTGCTGCGGGCGGCCGGGGCGGGACGCGCTCTCTGTCCGGCCCCGCGGAGCTCAGCCCGCGCCCCGGCGGAGTTGGGCTCGGGTGAGGGAAGGGTCGCGGTGCCGTGCCCCAGAGCCCGCCCGCGGTGTCCCGCAGATCCCTGCGGCCGCCCAGACCCTTCCCAGCCCGCCCTGGGCTTCCAGAGCCCGCCCGTGAGGGGTTCGCCCGCCGGTGGCAGCCCCGTCCGGGCGGTTCGCTCGGCGCGCCGCAGACCGTGTGTGCGCCCGGTGCTGGCCATTAAAAGAACTTAACTTGGGCATCATTTGTCAGGGTGGTTCTGCTCCTAGTGAGGTTTGGAGTTTCGAATTACATCGTAGGAAAAGCTCAGCGATTAAAATTTAATATTAATATTAAAGCATCAATTCAGTTGTAGGTCCGAATTTGCATTTCTGATGTGTCGCTGTTATCGCTCACTTTTAAAAAATGCTTTTCGCTTCTGCCTAACATTAAGGCACTGAATTCCCCAATGTGAACGTGGGAATGAAGCATTAAACTTGTCAGGCTTTGGCTGTAACTTCTTGCAGTGCTGCTGGCAGGGTGGGAAGAGTTGGGTGCCTTTGGGGACAGAGGGACCATGTGCAGGTGTCCGTGTGTGTCACCCATCCACATCTCCTCCTTCGGGGTTAGCAAGGGCTCTGACTGGGGGAAAAATAGGTAAAAGGCACCTAGGTTGTCACACGTGTGGATTTTCTCCTTCCCACACCGCCTTGTTTTGTTTTAATCAGATCTCTCACATATCGATGGGTGATCTCTCACATATCAAGTACTCTATGCGTACTGGTATTAAAGGGCTGCTTAAAACCTGCATCACGTGTATGAGTTTTGTACTGTTAATCACCTAAAATCTTCAGTTTTCTCCTCGTTTTGATCTGGTGATTTAGTGTAACGGAAAATTACGCCCTTTTGTGTAGAGGGGAGGTGTTTATTAAAATGATGTAGCATAGATTGAGCTAAATGTCTGCTTAATGGTTATTTATCCTTTCAGCGAAATTAGTATTTCATTAGCTCTAAATAAAGCTACAAAGCTGCAGTCATAGAGCTGCTAAAACTTAAGATCTTCCATCAGTTTTGTGATACTTTTGGAGATTCTGTCACGTCTTGGTTGGAGTTCTTGGGGTTGAAGCAGATTCACACTTTGTTATTTTACATCCATTGTATTTTTTAGAATTACTCTGGCTTGGTTGAGTCTGATGAGGAATAATTGGCAGGGGAAGGGAAGGAGCAGAAAAGGGTGATGGGGTTTTTTTAAGGTGTGGGTTGTCTACAGAATTACACAGAGCAGCCTAAGACGTAATGCAATGTGAAGGCTTGTGGCAGTGTAAAGTTTCCTGTTAAAGGCAGTCATGAGCTCCAAAATTTGACCTCATGAGACTGCCTGTCCTGTATTTTCACATCCCCTAGTCCAATTTGAGTTGGGATTTTTAAATTTGCTCTGAGTTTGTCTCTTCACCTGCCATTGTCAGGGATTTGCTCACATGTAGATGAAAGTTATTCGTGAACGTGTCAGTCATCTCCTTTCATATTCAGGGGTGAACAGTTCTGGGAGCACTATTGTTGTAACAACTCTCCTGAAATTTATTCTGTTGATGTCAGTGTTGTATTTATGTGTAGCTTAGCTCAGTTTATAACCTTGTGTATCACAGCACGTAGCCATGAAAATGGGTTAGTGCTGGTAGAATTCTTCACAGCAAGGTCTGACTACTCCCTGCTCTTTAAAGGCTTTTGCAGCTAATGTTTTACTTCTCATAATTTCAGATTTGTTTTTTGGGCTGCTCGTCATCACTGAAGACACATTGTTGGCATGCCTGAATACCTTTTAAAATAATTTCTAGCAATTTGTGTTCTGTGTGGGCAATACATTATTCTGTCTGTGTAAAGCACAGGCTGAATTAATACAGGGTACATCTGTCCTATAGTGAGTCTTCAGGCTGTCCTTATCTGAATTAAGCTGTGTGTTCAAAATAACGTTAAAAATTGGTGTGTAAGCATGGTTTCCAAAGTTAATGTTTGGTTTTCTCTATTTTATGTGGTTTGCATGTCTCTGATACAATATAATGGGCAGATGGTAGGGAAAGATGTCTGTAGAGTCAGCTGTAATTAGTGATAAATGTGTCTTTATGAATATATACATACTTTGTATCTATGAAAAATGAATTTAGACATACTTTGTATCTATGAAAAAACAGAGTGGTTTAATTTGGGAATCTCTTAAAATTTTTGGGTTTAATTTGGCTTCCCAGCATGGTCTTGTGAACTGGATGATTAAACATTAGCAGAATGTAGAGGTGGGGGAAATAACATACCATGTATTCCTGCAGGAGGCAGGGAAATACTTTCTGAGTCTTGAATTATTGAATTGACAGGAGGACACATTTTCTGTCAACTTCTTTGTGAAATAGTCCTGGACATAAAGCTGTAGCTACTGCAAGACAAAAAAATTAATCCCACAGTTCATTAATAACGGTGAAGTTTTTGGTGCTTATTTTCCCTCTGTACTTGGCATTTGAAGCAGTGATGTACAGATATATTGATCCCATTAAGAATGTGTTTATTTCAGGTGTAAATACCTCAGTGCAATCACTAAAGAAGTTGTGTTGGAGAGGGTTTGTAGCTATAAAGTAATGTGAGAATATTTCCTTGCCTGCTTGTGGCTTGGGTAGCTCTCAATAGCATCTCGTTTGGTGGCCTTAATGAAGTATCTGTGATAAAGAATTGTTCTTATGTGGTGTGATTAAAATATCAGCTCTAAGGTCGTGTTCTGGTTTGTTTAATACACTTCAAAGCTAATGATTATGAGAACTGCAGACCGTGGCTAATGGGATAAAAGCTGTGTGAGTTATCCATGTCCTTTTTGGGCTTTTGGAGTCATTGCAGAGCAGCTGTAGCTGTGAGATGGGAAAAGAGGAAATTTCTTATTCATACAAGCTAATGAGTTAAATGTGTGTATGGCTTTTGGGTTAATGAGATTTGACCTCATGTGTTGTAAAGAATTTTTGGTTTAGCTCAGTGTTTAAATATTATGATAATTCTTGAGAAATATTTTTGCAGACCTTGAGACTCTTCTTTCAGGAAGAAGCAATGATGACAAGAAGAAGAAGAAAGTTAAAACAATGTATTGTATTTAGTTTTAACCAACTAGCTTCCAGTTTATAGGCTGGCTGTCTTTGCACTAATTTATGAGCTTTGTGTACTTCAGCCCTGAAGTCTTTCATCATTACAACTAAAGAAATAATTGCTTAATAATGCTCTCTGTTCCTGCTCTGCCGTGTGAGTCTGACGGTTCCAACCCCGTGATGCCTTGATGGCCTAATGGACAATCTGCTGCTTCTAGAAAGATCTATCCTGTCCCAACCAAAGCTGAGGCTGTGCCATATGTGCAGGGGGGTGTCAGATGTACAAACCAAGCTCTTGTTGGCCAGCAGTGATCTCCCCACACTGTGGAAGAGCTGCAGTTCTGTGCTTTTCCTTCCCTCTGATTCTGTCATGCATGTTTCTGTGTGTGCAGTGAGTTTGGGGGGGATTTCCTCATCTCAGAAAGGAGAACTCTCATTTCCTTTTTAACCTTTCTGCACAACACAGTGCAGGCTTTGTTTTGCTTTTGCAGTTCTGAGAATTCTGCTCAGACAATTCCCTTTGCAGCAAGACAAAACGCCCCAGTGCCGCTCACCAGTTGCATTCTGTGTCTGGTACTGTTTGAGCAGCAGCTCCATTCCAGCCTGGATTCTCCTGTGGAACTTTGGGGCGAGCTGGAGGACTTGGACATCTCCTTTTCACTGGGATTTTTTTAAGTGCCCTTGGCATGTCAAGGTAGTGTTAAGAGCGTGGGTACTTTGCCAAAGACAGCCTGTCGGATCTGCTCAGCATCACTCAGCCACTGGAGATTGCCTCCTTCCCTGGCACAGCAGCAAAGTGCCAGGCTTGGGGACTGTCCCCATGGCTGAGGTGATGTTTGCTGCCCTACTTTTCCCCATACATCCCCGTTATGTAAATTGGAAAGAAAGGTCTAAAGATTTAAGGCATTATTTTTTAGCTGGTACACCAAAACTGCCCTTTTCCAATGGTTTTTTTTTCCACGTTTTTTTCCCACTCAGCCACTGGAGATTGCCTCCTTCCCTGGCACAGCAGCAAAGCACCAGCCTTTGGGACTGTCCCCATGGCTGAGGTGATGTTTGCTGCCCTACTTTTCCCCATACATCTCAGTTATGTAAGTTGGAAAGAAAGGTTTAAAGATTTAAGGCATTATTTTTTAATTGGTACACCAAAACTGCCCTTTTCCAATGTTGTTTTTTTTTTTTCCCCACGTTTAAATTAAAGCAGCTCCTGGAGCATTTAATGACTGTGTACTTCACACAGCAATTGGAGTTCACTGAAGCAACTCATGTTTTCTCTCTCAGATATCTTTTTCTCAAAAGAAGCATTTGCTCCAGTTTCTAAACTATTTAAAGTAATTAATCAAAACCTAAGATGACAGGAACAGCTTCTGTAACATCAGGTCCTCAACTTGAGATGAGGTTGATGCAAAGGGAAAGTGCCCGAGTCCCCAGCAGTGTGTGTAAAGCCTGTAGGTGAATGATGACCTTTTCATCTGCTAAGAGATATGAGAAGTGGGAGGAAGAAGACAGGGGAGCCGAGTTATTTTTACTGTAAATATGTCAGTTTATTGACTTGTTAATTTCAGATTTATTCAAAAAAGCAGGAGGAGGAAACACTAATGTCTGCCAAAAACAAAGTAATTAGTGGGAGTTGAAAGATGTCTAATGACTCTTGCAAGTACTAAAGAGGAATAAACTAGTCTCCTATTAAACTGGATATGGACTTTTAAAAAACTGTAGTAATTCTATTTTATCTTTAAAACATGTGCAATTGCATATGGTAAATAAAAACCTAAAGTAACATTGTTTATTCACAGTAACATTACAGGCAGAGAGTGGGATTTTGATTAAAAAAAAATTAAAAAACCAAAGCTGACTCCACACTTCTAAAATAAGGGTTCAGCTGACACTTGACAAAGCTTGAGTTTGAGTTGAAGATGACAGAAGAGTTTTAGATTAATGCTTAATGTGCCTGCTACACCTCCTTGGTCTAGAGTGACAAACAAGATCTTGTTTCATGACTGCGTGTGCTATGGAGCAGCTTCTTTTTTCTGTGCCAGGGGACCCTGGTTGTGATTAGTCCAGTCACAGGATCCATCAGCACATCTGCTCTGCTGCTTGTGTCTGTCCAGGGGAGCTGTTGGTGGATCTGCAGCCTGGGAGCTGGGAAGAAGAGGAGAGACAGAAGGGTCTGAGAATCTGGAGAGAAGAGAGCCGAGGGTTGGGAAAAGCAGCCATGCAGCAGCTGGAAATGAAACCTGGGAGCTTCAGAGCTGAACCCTTTAATTCAGCCCTGCTCTGCTCTGTGGTTGCTGTGATCTCATTTCCATCCTGCAGAAATGCTGATTGAAGTGTGACAGATTGGGATTATGTGTTGTCCTCAACTGGTGATAGTGAAAGCTGGGAGGGCTCCTCTGCCTTTGCCCTGGGTCACTCTCTGTATCTGAGCTGCTGGCCTGCTTTATCCTCCTCCATGGCCATGGATGCTCTTCCATCCCCAAGGATCTGCTTCTGGGTCACTCTCTGCATCTGAGCTGCTGGCCTGCTTTATCCTCCTCCATGGCCCTGGATCCTTGCTCCATCCCCAGGGATCTGGCTCCTGGGTGATTTCTCTGTTCTGAGCTTGCTGGCCTGCTTTATCCTTCTCCCTCCTTGCCATGGTGATTCTCGATCTGTGCTGCCCTTATCCTCTCCCCAGGGATCTACCCTTGGGTCATTCTGTGCATCTTATCCTGCTCCCTCCATGGCCATGGATCCTCCCTCCATCCCCAAGATCTGCTCCTGGGTCATTCTCTGCATCTCAGCTGCTGGCCTGCTTTATCCTGCTCCCTCCATCCCCAGGGATCTGTCCCCAGGTCATTCTCTGCATCTCAGCTGCTGGCCTGCTTTATCCTGCTCCCTCCATGGCCATGGATGCTCCTCCATCCCCAGGGCTGTGCCCTTCCCTGCCCTGCTGTGCCCACAGTGCTCCTGCAGGCTGTGCTCACAAATCCCTGCTGCTGTTGTCCCCCAGGGCTCTGTTTTCTGCCGCCACCACCACAAGGGCTCAGAGCTGTGTTTGAGGTGCTTTGTGCCTGTATTTGTTCCTGGCTGCAGCTCCTCAGTTTGTGTCACCTGCGTGGTCACTGCAGGCACCAGCTCTGCTTGCTCTGAGCTGCCTGCAGGACTTTGCCTTGGATTTGTCCTCCCCACATCTCTGAGGCACAGGGAATGTCCTGGTGTCACCAAACCCCACGGGGATTCTGGAGCTGTTGGAGTCTCCTCTTGCTCAGAAGCTTGGCATCATCTCTAGCTGACAGTTCCCATCTGTTTTTCCTACCATGCCTCTGTTAAAATACTAAAGAAAGCAGGAAATTAGATATAGGGGAAGATACTAAGGAAAACAAATACCAGAAAAAAAGCAAGCAGAAATATTTAATTACAGGGGATATGGAGCAGCAGGGCAGATAAGATACCCATGACAGTGAGCAAGAATCAAATTGACTGTAAGTAGATCTATTTTGAGGGGATGATATGCATGAAGTAAAAAATGCCATTAGTAGTTTATCATATAGAAGAAATGTGAGGGAGGAAAATGTGCATGCAATATTAAAACACAGTGCACTTGTGGATTTGACATAACAGATAGCAGGTCCCCATATATGAAGTGACAGCAAAATACCCTTTAGCTGCAAGGGGACCAGCTTTCACTCAGTCACAATGCAGACAACTTCTTGAAGGGATGGAAGCATATTTCCCAAGAAGAACATGAGGACATCTCATATTTGGAAGGGGAGAAAAGCAGCAGAAATTCAAATCTGCATCTAGGAACTGTTCCAAGGAGCTGGGTCTCATAAGGATCTTTGTTACCTTTAGTGAAAGCCCTGTGGAGATAGAGGTATGGAAATGTGTTCCACTGTTTGTCATCTCAGCATTGGCAGACACCAATTAAATTGATTTGCACCATCCTTTCCTAATCCTTCTCCATGTAACTCTCCTATCCTGGAGTTATTACTTAATTCCTTAGGAAGTACAGGGCTTTGGAGGAATCCCTGGGAATATTGCTGAAGCACTGAGAAAGCAAGGACAAAATTAATTTTTTGCTTTCAGAGGCTCTAGGATCATCCCAGGAGCTCAGAGAAGGTAACACCAGTGGATAGGGTAGTTTTAAGGGAAGAAGGGAAAAAAAATCATTGTTTTTACATCTTTTGGTAGTGGACAAGTCACTTCATCTTTACTTAACCTGTATGAAATGAAAACAGATTCTTCCTACTCATAATGGCTGTGGGGTTAATTTGTTAAAGGGATATTTGACTGTGATTTAACAACCTCAGTCTATAGGAGCCATGTAAGCAACTAACTGGGCATCTCATTCATCAGGCTGGGTGATCTTTGCTGGCTCACAACAGCCTGGTATAGATTTTTAGAGACACTGGATCGTTCCTATTACTTACTTGAAGGATAAATTGCACCATTTATCATGGCATTCCCATTTTTATTTTGTAAATCTTTCAATACCGTGATTGAAGAACACTTTGAAAGGCAATAAGTGCAAATCTCAGATATTGTTGGAATTGTAAAGGGTATTTTGCACCATCCTGATCAAAGTAACAAATGGCATCAATGGACTTGCACAACACATAAATGTTATGTATTTTCAAGGAGGCCATTAGAACACAGCATTCATTTGGAAAATATTTGGAATAATAACCTATCATTCACTCATGGAAAATTTCAGTGTTGGGTGGCGTTTCAGTCAAGAAAATACTTGATATCCTTTAGAAACAAGAAATTGTGCCATCACTGAAGCCTTGCAAGGTTGTGCTGAGACAGGAAGCAGCATATTAATGTGAAATTTCCATCTTTTTCACGCTTAAATGGAGCAGATCTAAAGTCAGTTCATTCAACAAAATGGCAATTTGGATCTATTTTACAGAGCTCACTCGAGGCAATGTGCTCTTCCTAGTTCACTTTAAATGTGGATTCTGAGACTGTGGAAGATTTTTGCATATTTTGATTGCCATCAGTTCTGTTTGCTCCCATTTTACCTGCTTGACTAGAGAAATAAAGTTTTCCTGGGTATCTTTTGGCATATACAAAATCCAGTTAATTAAGACATGCTATACTTTCTCCCCAGAGTCAAAGTATAATGTTCAGCTGGCCGACTTGCATGAATAATCCATCACTGTGAATCATTAATTTAGAAGACAAGCTATGGTAATTGATGTCTTTATGCAAGCTATGGAAATGCTTAGGGAAATTGCTTATTTTTTTCTTGTTAGTTCCTTTTTTTTTTATTTTTTTTCATTTGCTTTGGAATATTTCTAGGCTTGAGAAGTGTGGATTCTGGAATGGATTCACCTGAGATTAAAGCTCCTGTGGGAATGGGATCTCCTTTTTGAGTTTGATAAAAAATCTGAATATTTTTGATCTGAAAAACATTTAAAATCATAAGATTTATCTTGTGTGCATACATTGGATGAACCACTCTAAGTTTTGGAAGTTTCTAGGAAAAGGAGCTGGCATGGTGATCTTAGCAGTGGCTTTAATGTGGTAAAAATGCCTTAAAAATTCCTGTCATAATTTGGTAATGCAAACAGGGATTGCAAGGTAAGTTGATATTTAGACCTTCCTGAATTACCCAGCATGTTTTTGTATCAAAATAAGCATATAAAAGGCTGGTGATGTATATATAATTATAATATATATATATATATATGTATATATGTATATATATATGTGTATATATATATGTATTTATATATATATGAAGTATGTACATTTGAAGATAATTTGTATATGTAATTATTTATATATATATTGTTGAAAAATGTACATTTGAAGATAATTTATCACATTATTCATAAAGCTCACCTGTATGCTACATTATACTGTAACCATTATTTCTCTGTGGCATGAAAAGTTACTAGTTTTGTTTTCTTTCTGGGAATCTCTTCCCTTTCACTCATAATTGAAATATGAGGGTTTGCTACCAATTTACAATTATTTTGTCTGCCTTGAGAACAAGGAAGAGGCAGTTGGTTGGTATTGAATGGGAGCCAACAGCTTGGTGACATTTCAGAAGTGGGATATCAATAACCCACATATGACTTAAAGCACGTATATATTATGTAATAATGTCATATATGCAAAATATTATAAAGTCCTTCCATTGATGTTAATGGATTTGGACTATAACTACATAGTACTAAGATGATTTTTATTCCATTAAGGAAATTTCCTAAATATTTCTTGTGTGTTCTGTAGCTGAAATGCAAAATGGACCATTTCTACAGATAGATTTAAAATGTAACAATTCTGAAAATGAGCAGGCAGGCTTATTTTGTGTTCTCTTTTTTTTTTTTTTACCCTTGTATATTTATTTCCCATTTAGGCATCAAACTAGAGGCTTATTTGATCTCATGTGCTTGGCTGCTCCTGTTTGTTCCCAGCTGAGCCCTGATGTGCTGCATTTTGAGAAATCCAGCCCTGAATTTTGACATTTTACACAGGAGCAAAAAGAGAACACATTCCTAATAAATTCACATTTGAGCTGAATTCAAATAGGTTTTGCTGTTTGGGTTCAGTTTCATAAGGTAGGAGAGGTGAAATGCTGCTGATAGCTGCAGTTATTGAAAAATGGTAATCACAACTTTCATAAAGTGAGATAAGCCATGTTTATTAATGTTTTCTGTGGCCACAGAGTGACTTGGCCCTGGGACATTAAATGCCTAAATGGGTTGTGTAATTAGCTTTTTTCCACTTACAGATCAAGCAGCTAAACACACAACATTTTCTGAGCAGCTCAAATTATTTTTGTCGTGTTAGTTTAAGCCAAGGGAAAATAATTCTGATTTTTCAGGTTTTTTGAATAAAATCAGAGGAGCTGCACAGTGAACAGAACTGGGGTCCTGAGGAGGTTTCTATGCCAGCCATAAAACTCCTAAACCTGGGATAATTTCTGTGTTCCCACCCCTGACACTGAACAGAGGTTTGAACCATGCTGCTTTGGCCAAGAATTCCAAAATTATTGACCCAAACCCATGGCATGTAGTGGCTATGGGTACCCAAGCAAACTCTACCAGAGCCTTCTTGTGCTTGCCAGCAAAATTCAATTGTTTGAGCCTGATGTGCTGTTTCTAGTCTGAAACTCAGTTTGTCCCATCCACTGTGCATACACAATCAGAACAATATTTTAATGCCTTTCTTCTTCTCCCTCCATGATTGATATCAAAGAGAGAGACTGAAATAAAACATCCCCAAACTGGCCAAGTTTGAGCTTTTAAATCCATATTAATTTCATACTTGGCTACCTCAGCTGGCATCATTGTTAGTGCAATTAAAAAATAAACACCCGCCCTAAAGAATTTGCAGCCAGGCTGTGTCACACTCAATCCTAGGGGAAAATTCCTTAGGCACAGGGAATACTCCTGGTTTTTGAAAGGCTCTGCTTGAGTGCCTGCCAAATGTAAGCTTTTTTCCCCACAGTAACCACTTTGACCTCTTTGACAGTATCATAAACCAAGTAAATACACTGCAAAATCCCCAGTTTGATCAGGACATTACAGAGGAAAATTTCTAGTCTGGATTTCTGGATAAAGTAATCTCAGCAGTTCCTGGAGGAGCAAGTGGGGAGTTGCCAGTGTCAAATAGGAGGTAAATATTTCTCTCCCTGAAACAATTCAGCAAAAAGACCTCTGGAAATCTGAACAACCTGAGGGCTTTGAGGCAGTTAAGCTCTAATTTTGTCATGTCATGGTTTGACTCTTTCTGCATGAGACAGGTTAAACGAGTAGGACCTTTGAAATGAGAACAAGGAAATGTTTGTTTAATAAGGCCCCAGTAAAGATTTTTTCCCTAATGCAAACTCGCTGAATGGGAGTGCAGAAGTGTTTGAGGTTAGGGATCAGCTGTGGCCATTCAGGCTTGTAATTACAGCTGTGATAAGTGTGTTTTCACGTCTTGCTGTACTAAGAGTTTTCTTAATCCATTATTTTATTTGGCCTTTCATTGCTCCTCCTAGCGCATTGTAACAATTCCTGAAATCTTCTGAATCATGGGAAAACAAGTGTTAGGCTATTAATTTCTGGCTCTATAGAGACGTAAACTCGAGTCTTGCCTGGGCAAGTGCATGGCCGTGTCTGACATCACTAATGTTGTATTTGGGAGCCACAGCAAGCACACAAATATTACAGCTCTGTGTGGTGAACACTGGGCTGTTTAAAGTCAATCTTTTAAATGTAGCATTGGGGGGAAAATGTAGTGAATTTCTGGTCCATTATTAGCAGCCTTTGTTACTGTGGGATTTGGGAGCTGGATAAGAGATGGCTCCTGGTGAAGGCTGGGTGTATTCTGCTGTTGGCTTCCCTGTGTTTTTAGGGAAACAAGCACTGATGTCTCAGCTGGTTGCTGTCTAAGTGCAGAAATTCTTGGCACTGATTGTCCCACAGCTTTGGACACCTGATCCAGTGGAGCTGCTGTCACCTCTGCACAGGCACTGCACTGCTTCAGACAGCAAAACTCAGTGTTGTTCTTCACTTCAGAGTAGTACAATTCTGTGTATTGTGCCATGGATGAATTTGAACAAAGACGAAATCAAGCTAAAAGTAACTTTAGGTGGATGATTCCTTGCTCTGAAGGGGGCCAGCTGTAATTTTAGTGTCTCGTGTGTCCCAGTGATCAACTTTGATGAGACAGAGGTGGCTGTGCTGCTGTCCACAAGGTGCCCAGCTGATCTTTCTGTGCTGCCTCAAGGATTAGCAGAGTTGGTGCAGTGAGGGATGAGCTGCTGCCCATTGACACCTGGGGGTGTATTTGGATGCAGTGGAATAACTGTCCTGTGGTGACTAACTAAAGAAATGTGTGTCATTTGGGCACTGCTCCTCAGCCAGCTGCACCAGCTCTGGGAGGTCTGTGTGAGGCAAGGAGTTCTGCCTGCTTGTTGCCTAATGCGTTTGGTGCTGAGGCAGATTGAAAATTAAAATATTTTCTTCTTCTGTGACCATATTGATGGAACTGCTTGGCACAAACTGGGTCTGAGTTCCTTGCTTTGAGCTGCAGCTGTCCATTTTGCCTATTTGACAACTTAACTTAGACATAAAAATCAGATAACCCATGTAAAGCTTGAAATTTGGGCTCTTTGTATAGGCACAAGAATTCAGGTTAACCTACTTAGTTTGGAAAGCCACGCCAATTAAAAAGATTAACCTCATTTTAAATAAGTGTGTGTGCTCCCCACCAATGGAAAATACTGGACGCCCATGAATCATAGCTCATCACACAAAAGCTGGGAGCAGTGTCAGAGTTTCTCTAGCACAAGGTGAACTTGCCATAAGAAAACATCTGAGACTCACTGGAGAACAGGCAGTTTGATTTGGGGAGGGGAGACAATGAGGTTTCAACTTTCAGTTTTCATTCTGGGTGTTGGAAATGATTCAGTTCCTTTCTTTAAGCTATCGGAGCTTTCAAATTATAAAAATCTGAAGAGAAAACAAAACCAAAATAAAACCACTCAACAAAAAAAAAAAAAAAAAAAAAAAAAAAACCCAGACATCCTCAGATTCAATTCCTTTCTTTAAGGTATCGGAGCTTTCAAATTATAAAAATCTGAAGAGAAAACAAAGCCAGCCAACCAAAACCATCCTCAGAAGAGCACAGCACGAGCGTGTTCTGGAGCCTCAGGGAGGGTGTGTGGATGTGAGGCAGCAGAGCACAGCACAAGAGCTCTGTTCCCCCAGTGCTTTGTGATTGCTCTTGTTCATGGGAATTGCTGCAGCGCTTACAGCCAGGCCTAACGTGCTGCAAACTCCTCTGTGTGGGAGAATAAGCAGGATTAAGACAAATTCAGCTCCCTGCATGTGGTGTTTCAATGGCTCATCGTGGAGTGGGTACTTGGAACGGCGTCAGTTCCCATAAACACAAAGCAATGAGGCTTGAACAGTGAGCACACAAGCGAGCTCCAAGGCCAGATCCCACCTTCCAGGCACAGCTTGAGTGCTGGACTCTGAACGGAGCTGTTTTGTCCATGGTGGGCCAAGAGTGATGTTTCAATAGCCACCAGCCTCCAAGCCCAGGATAAATGAAGCTATCAGAACAAAAATGGGATTTTATTCCCCCTCAGTAAAATGAGGCTTGTTTTTTACTCTGATTGAAAAAACTATTTTGTGCTTGTGTATCTTCTGTTGTGGATAAGATGCCTGAACAGCAGGAAGTCGTTTTCCCTCCCTGCCTTTCTGTTTCTAACTTTCCAGTTTATCCCTTAAAGCTGCTGCTGTTCCAGATATTCTCTCTGAACAATTCAGAAACACATGCAGGGCACCAAGCTTACATCTTGTTTTCATGCCCTGCCAGCTCTCCCACTTGGAGCAGCATGAGGCTGCTCCTGTCCCATTTGTCGGCTTTTGGGATTTTTTTCCTTGAGTTGGTAAGTTCATGGATGCTTGTGAAGAAACAGGAGGGAGGAAGAACATGAATGATGATGTGGAGATAAAAACATGAGGATTTTAGTGGCAGTTCTGGCCACTGTGCCTTACTGGGTGGTTGATTCCTCCTGCCTAGATCTGACTTGCCGGTATTGGTGTCTGGAGTCTTGTCTGTCATGGGCAGATGTCCTGGTTCCTTGCTTTTTTTAGATATTTGCAGAGCTGCTCTCAAGTGCAAGCAATATAAAACCAGAGTTGTGGAGTTGTAGAAACCATGGAGATAAGGGAGACAATTGAGAATATATGAAAAATAGCAGCAAAGTAAATAGCAGTGATGCTGAGGCCTGAGAGGCAAGAATTGGAACTGGCCTTAGGGTGGGAGGAAAGAAGAGTTTAATTTTCTTCTCCACGTGGAATTCCCATGCTTCTCACTCCTTTGGGAAGATCAGCGATCAACATCCTTCAGATCAAAAAGAAATTCTTATGGAATGCCTTGTTGAGCTTTTTCCACTGTGAAAAATACAGAGTGAAAAAATCCTGCTACTGGCTGAATTTGGCATCGAAATTATTCTGTAGTTTTTAGAAAAAAAAATCTGTACTTTGTAACAGATGTTATTCTGCTATGTTAGAGAAATATTTGGAGAGGCTTAATGCTGAATTTTTCCCTCAGTTCCTGATTTTGCTGAAATCTCCTTGCTCAGTGAGTCCATTTTGCTGGTTCAGAGCTGAACCCCCTCTGAGTGACTCTTCTTTCTCACCCTTTTGTCTCTGGAGAATTTGTTCTGGACCAGCTTTAGAGCCTTTTTCCATTCTCATTTTGTGCCTCAGCCATGGCTTTGCTGGTCAGGCTGGGCACAATTGCCAAGACAGTGCTTTCAGCTGGTTTGAAAACCTAGGCTGTTTCCTTGAGCCCCTGCAGGCCACTGGAGGAGTGGTGCCCATGCATTACAAACAGCAGTCCTGGTGATGAGGAATTGCTGCTGGTAATTAATCAGGGTATAACATCTACTCTGAATGCTGGGGTTAATTGTTTTGGGTTTGTTTTTTATTTTTTCTAAAGCAATCTCTGCCTTATTACTGTACTGTAAGAAAGTAATTCTGATCTCAGAAGTGTTAACAGAAGTGAATAATAACTCTCCTGGCAAGAGGGACGTTACCCAAATGTAAATGGAGCCTGGTGTTGATTGCAAGGCTGCAGCCAATATTATTTTGTAGGAAAACAAGCTGGTGTGTATGTCACACTTGCTTTCAGTTCATGCACTGACAGACTCCTCTTCTGAAATCCTGATGCATTTTAATTAACTTTCTTCATCATCTTGACATAGCTATACCATAGCCTGATCTCTTTTCTTCTGAAGTCCTTGTGAAGGGAGCTGGACAAGGTAAGGAAGAATTAACTTCTGCTTTGATCTTTTGAAATGCTGTTTCACACAGTCTGCTTTCTCTATTTACTTATTCAGGGATGATATAAAGATTGTCATTGTTCATTTTGTTTTGTTAAGGATATTTGAAAACTTTCCTGAGTTGGTTGATGGGCTTTTAAAAGACATTCAGCAAAATCTCCTCCAGAGATGCACAATTTCTAGTTACTTCTCCTGCAGTGTTCCCTATTCCAGCAATCCTAAGTAGTGAAGGGTTCCTGTTCTGTTTTTGTTTCTCCTTAATTAGTTGTGTCTTTTAGTCCTCCTACTTTGGAAGGTTTAAAATTGGCTGTGAGAGCTTGTATAATGCCAGGCAAAGTACACAGACTAATGTAATGTATCTCAAGTGACTTTATGCATAAATAGGCAGTTGCAAGAAAAATGCTTGAAACACTGCATTCCAAACTCACTTGCTGGGAATGCTTCCACAGGATGCATTATTAATATATTTTGGTGCTGCTGAAGCTGTAATATCACCATGCATTACAGCAATATCTGTGACATAAGTGACAGCTTTCATCACTTATCCAACTACGCTCCAGTACATGCAGGGATCTCGCCTTTAGACTCCAACTGCAGTGATTGCATCTGGCAGTTGCATATGGTGAAACTTAGCTACTGCCCTTTTAATTAAATTATAGTGGGAGCTTGATGATCAGCTGAGTTTCACAGGAAAATAACAGAAATGGGACTTCGTGTAAGTAAGGAAATTCGTGGTACGTGCAAGAGCAGGCAAGAAGTTGTTCTTGTGTCTAAAATAACTGATTGCAGTGTTCTATCTCTGCTGCTCCTGATGGAAAGAGACTATTACAGAATTAGATCTCACCCTTCCTTTCCCAGATAGCCCTGAGGAAATCTGAGGGAGGAAAAGGAATGATGCTGTCTAATTTTGGGGGGATCTTCCTGGATGGTTGCACCCTGAGTGGAGTTCTGCATTGGCCTTTTCACTGAAAAGTCATTGCAGAGGGAGGATGTGTTAGAATTGGTGCTGGAGAGCCTCTGAGAGCCACCTTCCCCTCCTGTGTCTGGGCATTGTCCCTCCTTCCAGCAGTCAGGTCAGCATCTTCACCACCAGACCCGTGCACCTGAGAGAGAGACCTCATTCAGAGAGCTGTGCAGGACTGACAGCCCTCCCTGGGACACACATGGATGCTGAAGCCACCAAAACCAAACAGGCTGTGCCTAACTGAGATAATGCTGTGGAACTCACCAGGTAGGAGCTGTGCAGGACTGACAGCCCTCACTGGGACAGAAATGGATGCTGAAGCCACAAAAACCAAACAGGCTGTGCCTAACTGAGGTAATTCTGTGGAACTCACCAGGTAGGAGCTGTGCAGGACTGACAGCCCTCCCTGGGACACACATGGATGGTGAAGCCACAAAAACCAAACAGGCTGTGCCTAACTGAGATAATGCTGTGGAATCACCAGGTAGGAGCTGTGCAGGACTGACAGCCCTCACTGGGACACACATGGATGCTGAAGCCACCAAAACCAAACAGGCTGTGCCTAACTGAGGTAATTCTGTGCAACTCACCAGGTAAACCCCCTTTTGGTCAGCTGGAAGCAGATCTGTGTAGTATTTCAAGCTTGAAGCTCTCCCCATCAAACTGTGTTGGCTTTGTCAGATGAGCCACAGGCACACCCCCAGTTCTGAACCTTTTAGAATCCCCAAGTTCCATAATGCTTCAATTTTTCTCCTTCACAGAGCTTGTGGGTTTTGTGTTTTCTTATTTATAGCTCTTACTTTGTGGGGCACACTGGAGCTGTCAGAAATAAGGCATTCTGCCAAAGTATTTCTAAAAATTTGTTTCTCCTAGACAGAAGAAACAAACAGAGAAATTGCATATGAGGCCTCCCAATTGCAGGCCTTAGAGCAGTAGATTTGGAAGCAAGACCACCTTTTTTAATTGTCTAGACATGTATTTAGATGTTCGCTTTAGGCTATTCAAATTTAAGTATTTTGGACATGGCTTCTCAGCATCTCTTTTTATTTTTTAATTAGAGCTGAGGGAATATGCTTGAGGAAGCGCAATTAAGACAACTTTGGCTTGCATAATTGCCTCAGCAGGTTAGTGAGTCAGTGCCAAGCTCCATGAAAGTTTAAAAACATTTGGGATTCAATGGAAAAAAATTGTCAATATGAAATTTTTCAGTGTAGCATTTGCCTTTCAGGTTTTCTCAATGTTCCTGGTGCCATGGGGTCACTTAAAAAACAGGAATAAAGAATCCTGAAGGGCATGACTTGGCTGGGTGTTGGAGAGCAAGGTTTTAGTGTGGTCCAAACACTTCCTATGGAATGACTGTTCCTTGTCTTAGTCACTCTATACTGGAGTTTTAAACACTCCTCTATTTCCTTTATCATTGTTGTGCTGCTCTCTAATGAAATTAACCTCAAGGTTTCCTGCTCCAGAAGGCAATGACACCATAATTGACAGATGGTGACAAAATCCCTTAACTTATTAATAATGTTTGTGCAGCTTGAGATGGAGATGTCATTGCACTGAGACAAACTGATTCCAACAAGGCTCCACATGTGTCTGTAGAGTCTCTCTTGACAAGGTCAGATGCTCACATAGGCTAAGGGCAAACATTTTTTAGGGAGAAACATTTTTTGCAGCACAGAAAATGTGAGTACATCCCCTAACATGAAGGAGCTGCCTTGCTGGCTAAATGGAACACATGTCACAGTGAGCAGTGATGTGCCTGCCTGCTGCCCAAGGAGTGCAGAATTTCCCAGGCTTGTCACCACTTCTACTGATACCCACAGTGCTTTGTAGATCCCTTCCTGTGCTGCTTGCACTGGCCCTGATAGCCAGTTGGTATCTATTCAGTTGTGGCTTGAAGCTTTAATGGCTATTTAGTTATTTTCCCATTTCCTTGGCTGAATTCTGCTGGTTCAGAGCAGTAACACCTCCCGAACTGTGCATGTGAGGATTGGTGTTTGATTTGCTGCTCTCACCTGCAGGCAGGCTCTGTGTGCAGCCCCAGGTGTGAGCACATCCCAGGGAGCTGGGGGAGCACTGCTGGCTGTGGATCCCTGCAGGCTGTGTGATCCCTGGCACTGCTGTCCCCTGTCCCTGCAGGCTGTGTGATCCCTGCAGGCTGTGTGATCCCTGCACTGCTGTCCCTGCAGGCTGTGTGATCCCTGGCACTGCTGTCCCCTGTCCCTGCAGGCTGTGTGATCCCTGTCACTGCTGTCCCCTATCCCTGCAGACTGTGTGATCCCTGGCACTGCTGTCCCTGCAGGCTGTGTGATCCCTGTCCCTGCTGTCCCCTGTCCCTGCAGGCTGTGTGATCTCTGGCACTGCTGTCCCCTGTCCCTGCAGGCTGTGTGATCCCTGGCACTGCTGGCTGTGGATCCCTGCAGGATGTGTGATCCTGGCACTGCTGTCCCTGTCCCTGCAGGCTGTGTGATCCCTGCACTGCTGTCCCCTGTCCCTGCAGGCTGTGTGATCCCTGGCACTGCTGGCTGTGGATCCCTGCAGGCTGTGTGATCCCTGGCACTGCTGTCCCTGCAGGCTGTGTGATCCCTGGCACTGCTGTCCCCTGTCCCTGCAGGCTGTGTGATCCCTGGCACTGCTGTCCCCTGCACACCTGGCTCTGGAAAAGACATTTATTTCTCAGGTGGAGCCAGCTCAGGTTTGAGCTTCATTTCACAGTTCTGCTCTGGAGTGAGAGAGGGGCTGAGTGCTGGAGAGGAAAACGAGGATGAACTCAGGGAGCAGCTGGTGGGAGCATCACATTAATTCTGTGGGGGTTTGCTGTGGTAAAACCACAATGTTCTGGAGGTGAGAATGCTTTTGCTCCAGTAGTGCTGGCTAGAGGTGCAATTTTCGCCCAATCCTCACATAAAAATCTGAGAGGTTGCATTGCTGGACAAAGCAGAGGAAAGGCCATTCTTGTGTTGTTCTGCAGTGGATCAGGTGGGTTTGTGAGCAGCTTGAGGTTTGTGGTAGCAGCCACATTCCCCTGTTGTTGTAGGGCCTGAGGCAAGCCTGAACTAGCTGGGAGCAAATCGTGGACATGTCTGGAGCCTCCTCTGCACATCCTTCAGGGTAGCCATGACAACCATCCCTGGTCTGGAGAGCAGCTGAGGCTCTCACCAGCTGCTCCTGCCTCCCCTGGGCTGGGCTGGGGCTCGGGGGGCTCTTTGGGAGGGGAAGTTGGGTTCCTTGTCTGAGCTCTGTTCATTTTCTGAGCTGCTGTTGTTGGTTAGGTGGTGCCTCTCTCTGGTGTTTATTGCCAACAAGAAATCATTCAGAGTAAAGGTGCCTGCAGCAATTGTCACATTTCAGTAGTGGCTGAAATTTCACCAACCTCACATCCTTCCACACTTCACCTGCCACAAGCATGGCACTGTTCTGGTTGGATTTGGGGGGAAGGAGAATCCCCCAGTCCCTGCCTGCATCCCCTGTGGGTTTTTCCCCTGACCCAGCAGGTCTTGTTCCCTGAGCAAATCCGTCTGTTGCTTTATCCAATTGTCCTGCCAGACTTCTGTCTGCTCCTGCAGCTGCTCTTTCCAGGAGACAATGTAATCAGTGCTGTTACCACACTTGTTTTCCTCCCAGGGTTTTTTTTAACTCACTGATCAGGAATCAGCAGTTTTTCTCATTTGTGCTTCCCACACCTTTGGTGTTTAGCTTGCAGGTAGCCAAGAGTAATCTCAAAGGCAACTAATCTTAGTTTAGTCTCTGTGTGCTGAGGAACCAAGGCAATGTATCACAGCTTTATTTTGTAGGTTTTTAAAGCCATAAATTAGTTTCTTTATAAAACCCTCTGTAAAGGTGTAAAAGAAAAGGAAATTATAACCCATTTTTTCAACCTGTCTGACAAGTACAAGGTACTAGAATTCAACCCTTAATTGAATTTTTGGCACCTTCCTACGCCGAGTCCAGGTCTCGCTGTTTCAAAATCCGTGCTACCTCATGTCTGTGAACTCAGTTGGAGTTTGTTGATAGGATATCTCAAAATATCTCAGCTTCCAGAGAGCGCCTGCCCCTTCTGCTTTTTACTGGAACCGCATAGTTCAGAGTTTGTGGGTGTGAGGGGGCGAATTTGTTCTGCTTCCTCTTAGTCATCCCAGCCTTCTGCTGGGGAGAGGCAAGAGCTGGAGAAGCAGTCCTGCGTTTATCAGATGAATGTTTTTCTTCAGCCATCACCAGGGTGGCTGTCCCTTGTGCCCATGCACAGGAGCACATCTGGGCTGGCCCCAGGGTAGGTGAGCAGCAGCCCTGAGCTGGCTGTGGCCACTTGGGGAAATGTGCTGGGCTGAGTTTTGGGGCTGCTGATAGCTTTCCAGGTGTTTTCTGAAATGCTGAATTAAAAAGTTTCCTGGGAATTGAACCAGCTGTGACCTCAGTGCCAGCACCTGCTGAAGGATGGATATCTGGAATCTTGTTGGTTTTAGTGTTCCATCACTTTTTTTTTTCCCCTGAGAACAGTTGCAAGCCAGAACAGAACTGATATGCTCTGACAAACTGCTGTAGCAAGTGAGGATTTGTGATACGCAACTGTTGTTCAAGAGGAGGCTGTGGCAAGGAGAATTTGTTTGCACTGATTCCTTGATTGCCTGGTAGGAGAGAGGTGTTCATGCATCAATTGATGAAATCAAACAAAACTCAGAATCTGTCTGACACACCCTCAAATGAGCAGTTCATACCCTTGGCCTTAATGACTGAGGAGTGAAAGCATTTTTAACAGCTTTTTTTATTCTCATATTTAGCAGTGAAAGCAAAATGTACACAGTAGCCTGTGAAACTGATGATTGTTGATTTTTAAACATTGTTCAGTGGGGACATTGACTCCTTTCCCACTGCTGCAGGATTATTTAACCAGATTGCATTGATGCAGATCAGCAGTGACAGACTGTACTGGGGATGTCTGAGGGAGACAGAAAAGACTGAGTAAAATTTTGATGATACTCCCAGGGACTGTTTAAGTTTCTGGATGTGCATTACATAATGTTCAGCTTCATTTCCTTCAACTTGAAGTGTGTTTGTGAGTAGGGTCCAGGCAATCCAAAGATGCTCTCAGTGCTGCTGCAGTGACAATCCAGGGTTTGGCTGGACAGGGATGCTCAGAAGTTGCTGCTCCAGAATCAGTCTCAGCTCTTGGTGGGACCCAGCCCTCCTGCCTGAGGCCAGAGCCCAAATAATCCAGCCTGCAGTGAGGCAGGATCAGAGGAGCAGGAGCTGCTCTGGCTGGAATGATAATTAAGAGCTGGATTCCCAGTTGTCAGCAGAGCAGTGTGAGCATGAGCCAGAAGTGTGAGAGGAATTGAACTGAGGAATTTACCACAGACATTTCCCATTAGATGGATGAGACCATTTTCACACTGGGAAAAGGATTGATCTGTGGTGTTTCACAGCCTCCTCCCCACTGACCAGCACCCACAGATCTTTAATTTGCTTTGAAGCACCTTCCCTTCCATTGGACTCATTCATTTATGTATTTTCACTCTGGAGAGCACTGCCAGCAAAGGAGCTGATAAATTCTCTGCCTGTATCCGTGTGTTCATTCCTGCCTCCCTATCTTCCTTTCCCCTTGGTGTCTGTATGGGGAACTTCACTGTGAACTTCATTAGAAAGCCTCTCTAGACTAAAATGATGTGGAAGGGCTGGGGAGGAAATCAAAATTGTTTGGGTTTAATTCATTCCTACTGGGAACTTCTATTTTGCACAGTGTTGCCATCAGTGGGATTTGGCTTGTAGTTAAAAACATAACTTTGGTACTTTGTCTTGTTAAGAGCATTTCAGTATAAATTTTATTTGTCTCCATCTATGTAGTTACTGTATTTTCTGTCCAACTAAATAATGAAAAGTAATATAATTATTTCACATGAGGAGCTTTTGGTGAGTGGTCACAAAGAAATATGATTTTGATTTGTATGTAATGTTGGGGTTCCAGCGTTGTCTAATAACAAATATTTTATTAGCTTTCAGGCAGTCTGACCTGCATGTTAAACACTTAATTAAGATGTATAAATTTCTCCCCTCCTTCCCCTGTGCAATTATTTAAGCCTGTCTGGCAGTGGTACATAGCACAGAGATCAGTGATGGAGTGCTGAGCAGCTGCCTCTGCCACTGCAAGGCTGGGGAACTTCCCTTTCTGAAAATTGCAGATTATTTCACATCTGTTTTAACCACGTCAGGTCTCCCAGTGAGCTCAAGCTGCTCTTGATGCAGGAGTGGAAAGCTTCACTCTCTGTGTAATTGCATCCACACTGAGCTGCACAACTTGTTTGTATAGATTAGTGTGGGAGAGCTCCCAAATTTGGGCTCATCCTCAACAAAAGCAAGATGAGCTCCTGCTTATCTGTTTCCTGAGCACCATTTTTGGTGCCACTATAGACCTGTGGGATGGAGCTTTGTTAAGCTTTTCTTGCCTTGTGCAGCTTTTAGGATAAGAGAATAATACCTGGGCTCAGTCTATCACAGGGATGTGCTGGCTCAAGTCTTATGTAACACTGGCAGAGGCATGCTCCAGGGCTTTTAAATAAAGAAATCTACAATGCCCATGATCACACAGAAATCCAGTTATTTTCTGTAGCAGGAACCTTAATATCCTTAAGTCAATAATTTATAAATGGGTAGATTAAAAAAATGAACTGCTATTAAGCAGTTTTGTTGGGATGGTTTGTGGTGTGTTGATAATGTTTGGGGTTATAAATAGTGTCTCAGTGTTTCTGGAATAAATAGTGATGGTCAGACTGGTGTTTTGCAATGGAGTGCTGGGTAGTTCTGTCAGTGCACTGGAAAATGCAGGCAGGATTAAAGCTGGTGCTTTAGGCTTCTATGACTTTTCTGTGCTGTTCCTAAATAGAATAAGAGCCTTCAGTGGACATTTTTGCTATCTTACTAAAAATCAGAGGAAGCTTGATCAACTAATCCGCAGAAGTGAAGTGATGCCACCACAGATAGTTTATTGCAAATTTAAGAAGGAGAATATTTCTTACATATGTGGAAAGATGAGAGGCAAGGCTCTCCTTTTCCCCTGAACCATGTGGGATTGCTGCACTGGTTCATCTCCTCAATTTTCTCAGTTCAGGACTGAACAAAAGGCTGATGGAGGCTGGGGGACAGGAGGAATCTTAACTAGTGCTGGCACCAGTGGCTGCCAAGGCACGTGTGTGTACCCTGTTGTTCTTTGTATTTTCTCAGCTATAAAGTGTCAGTAATAACACTTAAATTATGGATCATTCAGCGCCGTGTGAGTGAATTAGATAATGCTGCACAGGCCTTTGAAGATGAAATGCAGAATATAAATGTTGTATAAAGCTCACTTTGTGCCATGTCTATAAAACCTGGCGATGCAGCCCCAGCATTGCTGGGAAGCATAAGGAGAAGCACTTGGGCTGCCTGCATTGCAAATTGATGGTGTGGAGCAGCAGCATGCACACAAATCTGGGCTGTGCTGCCCAGCCCTGCAGCCTGGCACAACCACCTGTGAACACTTGTGGGTGAAGCTCTGAGCCTCGTCCTGTGCAAGCCCTGCTGCAGGAGGGTTTGCTCTGCTGTGCCCTGCAGGCAGAGGGAAGGAGCTGGAACAGGAGCTCTGCTGGTTGCTGTTTCTCACCCAAGGCTTGCAGCAGTAGTGGGTCTCATGCCAAGGTAGCACAGAGTTGAAAGGAAAATAAAAAAGGAAGGATGAAGTTACACATTCCCTGCTCCAGGAGCTGGGATTCTACTATCAGTAGTTGTGTGAGCTAAACTGGGGTAGAGTGAGAACTGTTGCTTACCCCAGAGCATTTCAGCAGAGCCTGGGGGATGGATTACTCAGAGGCATCACCCTTTTTTAAATTTAGTTTCCTTCCTTGTTCCCTCTGGTGTTATTTCTCACTGTACAGTGCCTTTATCCTCTGAGTGGGGATTGACTCCCAGCTAGCAGAGCTGCCCAACTTCTCACTGTTATTTACTAACAAAAGGGGTTTATTTGGTAACTAAGGCATGATTGATTTTCTTTTTTTCTTTCAAAGAATTTTTGGCTGCTTGCCACATGTTTTGCAACGGAGCAACCTCACAGAACAGTAACTTTGTCACGGGTGTCAGGGAGCTCTCTCACAGTGCTTGAAACTGTTTTACCTGTTGGGGACTTAAGTGACTTAGATAAATAAGTTCTATCTTACTAGAAGGTCAAATGAAAGAAACAGCAGATTTCTGGGGTTTTTTTGTGGAAAAGTGCAGAAACACAAGCCAGTTCCAGGTCAGTAGTGCTAAACAGCCACAATTCCAAAGGGAAGGAGGGAAGGGGTTGCTGTCTTTGGGGTCTTTTCTGCAGAAACTGTGAGTGTTTTTTTGGCCTGGGGCTGGAAGATTTCACAAACATACCATTCACAAGGGAGGAGGTTGTTTTTGTGTGAAAATACATCATCACTTCTCTTTTAATAGTGTCTCCTCCAACTAACTGCACTGTGCATTGAACTCTAGGGATTTTCTTCCCCCACAGATTTAAGATGAAAAAGCTGATTACTCCTCTTTCAAGTTGAATTTTATATTCTCCAACAACCTTATTTTGCCTCAAATTTACCTTTCAGACCTTAAAATCTCAAGTCATGTATTTCCTTGGGCTGCTGTCCCTGCTTGCTTTGCAAAGCGAAGCCTTCAAGACCAATTTTCCCGATGAAACCATCGCTGAGCTGTCTGTGAACGTTTACAACCAGCTGAGAGCCAGCAGGGAGGATGAGAACATCCTGTTCTCCCCTCTGAGCATTGCCATAGCCATGGGCATGGTGGAGCTGGGAGCCCACGGCACCACCCTGAAGGAAATCCGACATTCCATGGGCTTTGACAGCTTGAAAAATGGTGAGGCCTTCGCATCATTTATTACTTTTTGTCCTAGAGAAACACGAGCAAGGGTTGGCAGCAGCCTGCTGATGTCCATGGGTTATAAATCACTGGGTTTCTTGGTGGATTTCTGGGCAGGCTCAAAAGTGTGGGTTCTGCATGAGCTGAGAGGTGCTGACATGTCAGAACCCAGGAAATTCCTCTGGCTGCCCTGGAGGACTGAGACCCTGGCATGGAGTCACAAACACCTGTGCCTTTGATTTTAACCCATGGAAACAATTACCAATTTTGTGTGAGGAGTTACAAGCCATAAAAGTTGGAGTAGAATGATAATTAACTTGTCACAGGGTGAAAAAGTAGAATTTTGGGGATTTAGAATGGGGGTTCAAGAGGCAAGGTGGAGGAATCTGGGCATGTCCTGTCCTCCTCCTTCTTGTTCTCCTTGTCCTCCATCTTGCCTCTTGTGCAGTTGATTGTTTTCTGGGCTGCTCACTATTCTGGGATATGAGTGTGACATTTCAGTGAAAGTGTTCCCATGATTTCTGCTTGAAACACATCATTGCCATCAGTTTTAAGGTTTATTTTATTGGATTTTAAATTAAAAATTTTACCTTTAAGCATATGATGCAGCTTCCTATTTTGAAGCGGACTGCTTTAATCCTGTTAAAGATTCCTCATTACCCACCAAGAATTCTGTACTGTCCCACTAAGGATCCTGGGAAATTCTAGACCTACTTTTGGCATAGAAGAGGGCCTTAGTTTCAAGATTTGAAGTTCATTTTTCCTTAACAACTGGCATTTAAGATGGAATAAAAATTCTGTTAAGAATTTCTGGTGACAAGATTTAGGAATGGAACCTGCAAAAATAATTTTTTAATTGCTTTTTTGGTGTAGAAAGAATTTCCATTGATAGCTTTGCTTCTGGTGGGACTCAAATGTCTCATTAATTAGACTAACTATAGCTAGTAGAAAAAACAGGCTCTAAGTAATATGATCTTGGAGATTATTCCTTCAGATCTGAAGGTGTGTGTAGGTTTAGAAACAAGTTTGTTTAAAAAAAAATGGCTTTACTTTGCATAAAACATTTTGGTGAATTTTCAGCAGAAAAGCCATGGAATAATTTTCCTTTCTGAAGCACTGAAGGTGTTTTTTTCCTTCCCCAGGTGAAGAGTTTGCCTTCCTGAAGGAGCTCTCTGACATGGCAACTGCTGATGAAAGTCACTACGTGCTGGACATCGCCAACTCCCTCTACGTGCAGAACGGCTTCCACGTCAGTGACAAATTCCTGCAGCTGGTGAAGAAATACTTCAAAGCTGAAGTAGAGAATGTAGATTTCAGCCAAAGTGCAGCTGTTGCTACTCAGATCAATAAATGGGTGGAGAATCACACAAATAGTAAGTGCATGTGATCCTTTTGTGCACTTCCTGCAGGAAGTGTTTCTGCTTCCAAACTTGTGCAGTGGTGTTGGGTTGGAGCTTTGGCTTTTATCTCTTCTGTCTGAGACTGAAGAGAAGAATTCTAGTATTTCTATTTTTTCCTGTGTAGGAATAATCTGTCATAAGTAATATTAGTCATTGTTAATCATGTGGCATCTATTTGAATATTTGTTCTCTGGTCTTACCATCTGTAACATTTATTGAATGAGACTGTTTTAATGGCAGGCATTTTAATAGTATTTTAATTTTTTTTTTTTTTACAAAAGGATTATTACTAATGGCAGAAAAGTTGTCTGCAGAGGGGTTATTGGCTTGTGCTTTGCATGTGTGGAGTATCACTCCTCTTCTGAGGAGCTCATACTCACAGGGTACTGAGAAATAGAATAGTGGGGAATAAAAAGCTAATTTTGCACCACAAAATCAGAGTGTGTAATGTAATATTTTGCAGTGTGAGGAAACGAGATAGCATGTTGAGAGGGTAGTTGATTTTAGGAACGCTGTCAACAGTTTCACAACACAAATTTGCAGCAGGGGAGTTAAGCACAAAATTACTGCAGTAAATATGCACGTTGGGAGCTGCAGGGTGCTGCTTGGCTTGGCAGCTCCCAGAGAGGTGGCATTTCCTGGAGCCATGCAGAGCCCCCATTTCTGGGAGTCTCCTGGTGGAGGGATCAAAGCATGTTCTCATTCTGGTTCCCCACTCTGAAGGTTGAGATTTTGGGAGTAATTCAGAGAGGTCTGGCTCTGACACAGTCGTACCACTGAGAATTTGGAGGGATTGGAATCACCTGGAAGGAATTAACACATCCCCATGAAGTCTGAGCGCTTAAGAATCCATAATTCCTTTTGGAAAAGCACCTTCTGTAATGCTTTTATTCCCTTTTGAAAACTGCCTGGTTTGTTCCAAGCAGCCATTCTGTTCCTAACAAACTGCCCTTTCTCTCAGGCTGCAGAAATAGCTGGGTGGAAGTGCTGCAGCAGATTGCAGAGGGTTTCCATGGATGTGGTGTCTGGCTGAGGGAGAAGGAAAAGCAGAGCCCACCAGGGCATTTGGGGGGCTCTTGGTGTCAGGTTGGGATGGTTCCAGTCCCTCAGCTGGTCCCTTCCTCTCTGATTTGCCCCTGGGGAAAGGAGCACAGCACAGGCAGGTGTCAGTTCCACCCTGTTCAGAGCAGAAACAAAACCATCAAAGGTTCCTCTGGGCAGGAAAACTCTTAACATTTCATTAATGTATTAAGAAGATGTGGCTGAAAAAAAATAAAGAAATATGAGTACCAAATAGAAACCTGGAAATGTTTCCCTTTTGTTTTTTCCCAACTCCAAGTGAGTGTTGGTCACACCTCCCTCCTTAGAACATTCGAGATAAGATGAAGTGCAAACAGCAACCCGGAAGAAATCCAGCCCTGTGATACACAAATTTCACACCAGTTAGTCAGGATCATATGCTCCAGAAAGCAGAATTAATTTGTTTTTTAAACCATGGATTAAGGAGTAATAATCAGATGGAGGAATGTGTTTATTTTAACACTTTGCATTGCAATGTCAGCTAAAAATAGAAGTGAGCAAGAAAGCAATCTGAAGGAGGCTGTAATTCCTGAAGAACAGTGACAGAGCTGGTCAGTGCACCCAGTTTACCAAACTGGGAATGATTTTGGTGAAATGGAGAGCTTTGAGATGAGCTGCAGCAGGTACCAGACTGCATTCTGATGTAAATGACTTATTCAGGAGCAGGAGCAAAGCAGCTGCCATGCTCAGCTGCTGTACCTCCCATGAATAGAGCAGATGCTAGATGCTTTTCCTCTTTTGCTTTTCAAGAGCCAATGCCACTGGAACAAATGCTGGGAATTTATGTGGATTTCTGGTGTTTGAATTCAACAGAAGATCGCTGAAGCTCCCTCAGAACTGGTGGAGGAGCAATGGGTGCAGCTTTAAATCAAGCACCCATTTAAGGGCTGCTTTGGATTGGAACCAAAGTTTGTACAAGTTCTGGCCTTAGTGTGGAAGTGCTGAACAGTTCCATAGCAGCAGGGTAAACATTCCAAATGTGACCCTTTCTCCACGTGGCTTCCTTGTAGGGTGTATTTAGCAGTGATCAAGAAACAGTTGCCTAACACGTCCTCGATGGAAGGGTTTCCACACCTACACTGTGATTTAGGTTTACAAAACACTGGCACTTTAATTGGAGATTTAATGAAACATCTGAATTGGAAATTACATGTTAACGCTGCTTTTTATTTTCTTGCATTTTTCAAGCTGCCTTAAGTTTGGATTTAATGCTCACTTTGACATGCAGACTGACAGCTGGGTTTCTTTTTAGGCATGATCAAAGATTTTGTGTCTTCAAGAGACTTTGGTGCTCTAACTCATTTGGCTCTCATCAATGCAATCTACTTTAAAGGCAACTGGAAGTCACAGTTCAGGCCTGAAAATACCAGAACTTTTTCTTTCACTAAAGATGATGAAAGTGAAGTGCAAATTCCAATGATGTACCAACAGGGAGAGTTCTACTACGGTGAGTTAGACCTTTAGCAATTTAGAGCTACTAAATCTTCACTTAATGGGTTTGTTGCAGTAATATCCACTTGTATTGTTGTCTCTTTTTCCACCTAGAATTTTTAATGTGCTGTTTGCCCAAAGAAGGGACTCAGAGTTTGGGTTTTTTTCCTTAATGTGTGTATTATAGCTGGTAGCAACATTTATAATGACTTGCTTGGTGCCTTAGGATGGATTTCAGAATATTTATCCATTGGATTGAAGTTCTTTGCAATTCTTGAGCTAGTCCTGCTTATCACAAAAATATTTTTCTTGTGCTGTGCTAAACATTCAAATGAATAATGTTTGTTCTTTGCTTTTGGACTGGTATAATAAAGGTTTTTTGAACAGCAGAACTAATGATCATTTTTAGTTGGAGCTTGAGCTCCAAAAGGGCTCTAAAATGTCTGGCAGCATTTTGCTCAATCTCATCACTGAAAAATCCTCTCTCCTGAATAAGATCTCTGCCCATTTCCCTGAAAGTCTCAGCAGCATTAAATTTCAGGCTCTTCTCTGCCTAACCACTGAAAGTTATGTCCCAGAGCTGTGATTATCTACAAACTGTGTGATAGCTTGAGCTTGTATTCTTTAAGAAATCAAATGTAAGCCTGAAATTCTGTGATGAAGAAACCAATTTTATATAAAAATTTTATATAGAATAAAGAGGGTCATTTTTAGTTCCAGTATCTAATAAATAGACTAAAGACAAAATAATTCTAACAGGGTTTTTGTTGTTTTCCCCCTCTAGGCGAGTTCAGTGATGGCTCCAACGAAGCAGGAGGGATCTACCAGGTCCTGGAGATCCCCTATGAGGGGGATGAGATCAGCATGATGATTGTCCTCTCCAGGCAGGAGGTGCCCCTGGCCACCCTGGAGCCCCTGGTCAAGGCCTCCTTGATCAATGAGTGGGCTAACTCTGTGAAGAAGCAGAAAGTGGAAGTGTATCTGCCCAGGTGAGTGTGTGCTCCCAGGTCCTGGAAGGGGGAATTGCATCCCCATGGATGGAGGAGCAGGGCAGGGAACACCTGAGCTGTCCTGCTCAAGCCTGGAGCGATGCAGCAGCCACAGGAGGGGCTTTGGCAGCAGGGCCTGGGGATGCAGTGCAGGGTGAGGTTATTTCAGCCCCTGCATCCCTTTCAGAGAGAGGAGAGCTCTGCAGAGAGGAAAGTTCCCTCATCCACCCAGAATGGTGCTCAGGGTAGTGCAGAACTCATTATGGATAAGTTCCATTTAGACAGGAGCCACAGAAATATTGGAAGTCTGAGCTACCAAATGTTTCATTTAGGTGCTAATTAGGTTTCTGTGTGCTGCTATTTTCAGTGGTTCTAGTGGTGTGTGTCTGTGCAGATACAAATGGTTGAGTGTTGAGGGGTAATTCCAGTCAATTTTGGGTTGGTTTTTTCCCAGCTGTAAGAAGTGCTGCTTTTCCTCCTTGGAGCAGCAAAGAATAACAAGCCATCAGTAGCAGAAGGGCTGAAATGTGTGTCAGTCCGTTTGCAGGCACAGGCTGTGTGCTCAGGGCACATTTGCCCACATGCAGCATTTGGATCTTTCCTGGAATCCTGCTTCTTCCACCTTCAGATATTTCTCATTCCCGTGCTCTGCCTGGCTTGGTAGCAGAGTTGTTTACTACTAAATGTCACTAATAATGTACAGCTGGCTCACACTGTCCTTCAAGTGATTCATGATGATTTCATGGAAGTGTTTCTGTCACAATAGAGCCCATCTCTGAAAGGAATCACTTCCACTTCTTCTATTTTTGTGGCACTGTGCAGTGAGTACGTGGCTGCAGAAAAAATCAACTCAAGTGAATCCTTAAATCATTAAAGCAGTTCTTTGATTTCAGGTGCCTTGGAGATGTGAGCTTGTTCCATTTCACAGGTTCAGGCTCCCTGCAGTCCATCAGCTCCCTTTCCAAAGCAGGGACCCCTGTCCAGGAGCCGAGCACAATAAACAGGGCCAGCCAGGATAAATTAGGCTGAGGTGGGCTGGTGCTGTCAGCATGCCCTGATCCCAAATTGAGATGGGATCCACTCCTCTGTAGAGCTCAAGGGCAGAGTGCTGAGGGTCCAGCAGCATCCTGGGACTGGTTTTCAGTCCCCTTAGTAAGAGTTTCTCTCTGATTTTAAGCCCCAGTTCCTTTGAGGAAGCAGGAGGAGCAGCAAAAGCTGCATTGCAGGTTTTATACACACTGAACCTGCTGCTCTCTGTTCCTGGCATTTGTTTCTTGTTTGTTTTCTCTTGGAGCTTCAGGTCCCAGAGCCCTCAAAAGTCCACCAATACACAGGGGAGGGGATTTTTCTCTTAGGCTGCTTTTCCTGCAGGCTTGGGCAAATCTAGGTGTGAATAGGAGAAATCTGAGGGTTCCTCCATCCTAAAGCTTTCCTTCTGTACCTGGGACAGCAGCCTGTGCACCAAGTGCTGAAGTTGGGCATCTCCTCTCCAAGAATTTCTGGAGTGGGAGATCCACAGCAGATTATGGAGAAAATCTGTAAAAACCAGTTTCCATATTGCAGTATTTTGGGTATCTAAACACATGAATGATATTAAAAACATAAATATATTTATGACTTAGATTCAGTTTCTATTGGTGATTTGGAGTTTTGTTTGCAGATACTCCAGGGTTCTCTGGAGCCAGGTTCTCACATGGGAACTTGAGGCCTGGGGTTTGTGTGATCATAAAATGTCCTTATTTATTCTGCCTTGAGGCTGCTTGGTTCTTATCCAAGAACCCCAAAGAATGGGATAAACACCTGCAAATTCAGGCTATACAGAGGCAAACACATACTAATCACCTTCAGATTACAAAATATAACTATCCTGAGCCTGGAATTGTGTAGGAATTCTGCAGTCTCCTTACAAAATTCCAGGAATTAATTGCATGCTCCCAAGGTGTTGGATTCCATTAGGGATTCAGAGGTGATCTACAGGATTTTGTCAATGCTCTAAATAAACACTTCATAAATATTTGATGCTGTGACTCAGAAAGGCATGTTATGAAATGTGGCCTCCAGGCTCTGTCCACTGAGAAATTGAAAGCAGCACTGGAATAAAATTAAATTTTTATATCTTGAGAGATGCTATCCAATTATAAAGTGAACATTTTTTAAACTTATACATTTGTAATGGGACTGAATGACTTGCCAAAGCAGAGTTAATCACAACTTTGCAATTTCTGTCTGCATTATCTGTGTGCAAATGAAATTGTGTATTATTCCTCCTAATGGCAAAGGAGAGATTTGTACAGAATGGTTAAATTATACTTCCTCATTTTCATTTCCAAATCATTGTTTCCAGCTTAACCCAGACTAAAATGATCAACATTTTAATCCACTTTTTGCATAGGAGTGAAACAGACCATGAATCTAATTTACAAAGCTGTCTCTCCAACATAAATTACTTGAAGAGCATGGGAGGAACTGGTACCTAATAGTGGTGCTACAGTTTGCAGATCCCTTCTTCAGGATTGTTCCAGCGTGCCCAAATCTCTGTAACAACCTTCTTGCTTTTTTTTTTTTGTGCATTTAAAATAGCTTTAAAATCTTTAGATGGTGCCAAAATGGTAAGTGATGTTAGCTGAAGGTTGTTTTCTTTAAAAGAAAAAACAGCAAGCACTAAAATCACTCCTCAAAACCCAATATAAATCCAAACCAAAATGAAGAAAAAAAAAATCCTTGAGCTTTCTGTTTTTACTTTTTAACCTGCTGTCTCAGGTGCCCTTTTGATGAGGAATGGGCCAGTGCTGGTTGTCCTTGAGCCACAGCCACAGAAGAGGCACAAAACTCCCCTGGAACACATTCCCAGCCAACTCCTGCACATTCAGCCCTGGAAGGAAGGAACTTCACAGAGAAAACCTCACAACCTGCTTTGCTTCCCCTACAGCTGAATGGGCTTTTTTTGCCTGGTTTTGCTGTTAGTGGGATTTCTTTGCTCTCTCACTTGTTTGTTTTCAGAGTATTAAATCCTGGAAGCTGCTCTTAGCACCTGGGGACAAGCTGGCTGAAATTCCAGCCAGGATGCTGGAACTGATAGCAGCTGGCACTGGGGCCTGGGTGCCAACAGTGCCTCAGTCCCCAGGGCCTCTTCTCCAGGTGATGCCTCAGGTTTTAGCATTTATATTTTTCACATTCTGTGCTGCTTTAGTGTGTGGGTCTGGGTTTCACATTCAGGGATGGTGAGCTGTGTGCACAGAGCAGGGAGACAAAACAATTCCTGCTCCAGCTGGGCACCAAGGACAAATGACCCAAATCTCAGCCCAGGAGCACAAACCCCGTGGGCTGCAGAGAGAAAAACAAGCAGGGTGGGACTGCCTGGGCTAAAGCTGGGATGGGACAATGAACTGCAAGGTGCAAATGGAGCAGAACTGATCCCAGGGACAGAGCCCGGGAGCGCTCGTGCATTTTGGGGCCATTTTGGGTCATCTTGGGTGCAGCCCTGGCTGGGCTCTGGTGCTGCCTAAGGTGGATCCATGGAGGAGATGCTTTGGATAAATCCCTGCTTTATTCTGGGACTCTGCCCCAGGGCAGCCTGCACAAGGCAGCACCAGCAGGAACGTTGGTGTCAGGCACTGCAGCCATTCCTCTGCCTGTCCTTGAGCAGGATTCCATCCCTTAGAACCAATCTGAAAACCTGGAATTGTCTTGCTTTGGCTCACTCAGAGCCCTCAGGAATTTTTGAAATGATGGCATTTGGGATGAATCACTGCAGGCTGCAATTCCCTTCTCCTGATGAGTAGACCCTGTACCTTCATCCTCCTTGGCTCTTGAGCACCTAAAAATCACAGAAAATTCAGTGTTCTAAGGGTTGTATGGCACCATAGAAGATGAACACATCTTTTTCTCTCTCTTAAAAGGCTGTAAAATAGAAGAAAAGATGGCCTGATGTGGAATGTTAATGCTTAACTACAGAATGTCAGTGACATAAATGCATCATTTTATTCTAATGCTTGTGCAAGTTTTAAATTTCATTAAAATGTCCTGATTCTCAGCTAAAATCTCCAGAGACTTGCTGGTTTCTCTACCTAATCTTCTCTTCAGTGTCTGTTTCTCAGATTTCCCTTTGTGGTTTTTAAAGCTCTCAGTTGCTCGTGTTCCATGATTTTTGATACTGAAGTATTTAAATCAGTTTTTCAGAGTATTTTTAGCATCAGGAGCACCTAAAAGATGGCGAGGGAAATAAAAAATGACCATCTGGTTCATGATATGCAGCAAACAGTGCAAATAACCAAGTGCCAGGGGTGGTGTGGTGGAGCTCAGCATTCCCAGAGTGTGGGAAATGAGCTGGAGTGTCAGTTCTGTGCTCTGGGTTGTCAGCTTTGATTGTGAATATCATCCTCACTGTCTGTGAGGAGTGCTCAGAAATCCAGATCTGACTGAGGGGGAACTCCTGCTGAATGTTTATGTCCAACTGCAGAGCCTGAAATTAAATTTCAGACTGTGTGGAAGCTGCCCCGTTACTGTTGAGAAGAGGCTGGTCCTGATGTCAGCTGAAATATTGGCAATCTCATTGATAATTGATCTGTAACTCTGCCTGCCTTTCAGAGCATGTGAGGAAAGAGGGGAGATCTCTTTGGAGTGGGGTTTTACCACCAGACAAAACTCCAAGAAGGGCAGTAATGAGGTTTGCTTTCATAAAGGGATCCTTTGATATTTGTACAGCTGCTGTGGTATTTTGGATTGTTGTGCTGGTCACAAAAAGCAGGAACTCACCTCTGCAGATGCAGGGCTGCCCCTCACTCGTGCAGCTGCTCAGGATTTGCCTTTGCAGAGCTCCCAGGCAGGGCTGGAGCCTCCATCTCCAGTGGCTGTGCTGTCCTTCCCCCAGGCACTGCTCGCCTTCACAGCCCATCTGTTTGCTCTCCCTTTCCTCACATCCATGCTCAGTGAGCCTTTCCAGGTTTGTCTTTCCCTGAACCTCTCCCTGGCTCAGTGTGCACCAGCATCCTGTGCCACAGCTGCTTTCTGGGTCACTTGCATCTCTGAGCAGATGGGTGTTTGTGTCTGATGGTCCAGAGGCTTAAACCCACCTGATTCCCATTTCTCTTACCCAGTTTCTCTGAAAAAAATGCTTTTTATGCAGTTATTTTTCTTATTTTTTACTTCAAAGTCTGCTTTCCACGTAGACTTTACTTGCTGCTTTCTTATCCTAATATTCCTTACAAATTCGACACTGCTCCTACCTAAATCATGTTGAAAGCTTGATGCATTTAATATTGGGGTGAAATAAAAACCACAAAGGGAAACAGACAGCTCTGAAACTTTTGTAAAATGCATTTTGACATTGATTTGCGTTCTCTGTAAAGGAGGTATAGTTGGAAGTGGTTTTCAAAATGTTTCAATGTAAATATAATATAGAAGGAAATATTTCTGAGTTTATTTTCTGTGGAATTCTTTAATGTGAATGGACAGGACCTCTGGACTGGACTGTACTAACTCTAGCATTGGGAATCAAGTCTCAATTCTGCTTTTTTAGGGTTTTTACCAATGTCTCTAAAGTAGTTGTGGACATGTTTTACAAGTGTGTGGTGAGAGTAAAAGTGGTTTTAGTTTTGGAGCCTAAAGGTCAGGGAGATTTGATTGAATGAGCAACTTGTAGAGTTGTTACCACAGGAACTGATGCAGGATCTGCCAGAACACCAGGGGAAGCTTCTTCAGTACTTGAAGTTTTGTTGGTCTCTTTTAGTGATTCTCACAATTTTTGTGATTCTTCTGAGAACTTTCAAGGCAGTAAAACCACAAGAATCAGTTCCTGTGTTTTTATTCCGTGCATGCCCTGGGATTGGTCTGGACAGAGTGCATGAACACTGCTGATGCCACCAGTGATTTATCAGTGCTGAGCTATCTCCAGATCCTATTTTAAGTCCTAAAATTATTCTCTGGATAATGATAATTCTGGATGATATCCATTCCACCCCAGATTTTTGGCTTCTAGTGGCATTTCTAAGTTCATTATGAAAGTAGATTATGTACTGGATTTTGTTCAGGTTTGTGTAAGTGAGGAAGATCACTTGACTCTCATCCAGTTCTGTTTGATGTCCAGATGATTCCTTTCCAAGCTGCCAAGGCTGGTGGTGCATGCCAAGGTTGGACATCTCAGCTCTCCATCAGCTGTGCCCTGCCCACAGCTCTGGGCCAGACTTTCACTGGAAGAGAACATGTTGTTCTTCATGGAGCTGGGGAGTTCAATCCCAAAGAAACACATTTATTCGTTTCCAGCATTTCTGTGCCCCATCCCCAAGGGCTGAGCTGTGGCTGGGCTGACTCAGTGGCTGCAGGAAGCAGGACAAAGCAGAGCAGCCTCCTGCAGAGCTGTGTGTTGGACAGCTCCAGCCAGCTCACTGTAAATCACAAATAATTCACTGCTCACTCTCCAGAGCTCACCCCTCACAAGGATTCCAGCCGCTCTCCTGTGGCAGCTGTACACATCTGGTATTTCTGCTTGGGGCTGCCATCACTAATATTGTTCTGCCATGGTTCTGTGTTTCTCCAGCTGTCCAGTCTCAGTCTGGCCATGTATAAAGGTTTTTTTTTGTTCTCCTGACACCAGGCATAGCTTTTACAATGTTTGAACATCAGCTTGTAAATGGAACAAGCTTCTGCTTGTTTTCCACTCTCCCAGGTTGCCCAGAATGTTGCCCTCAGGACAGATGTCAGTTTGTCCTTCCAGCACACTAACCCAGCCTAGAACAGGCTTTTGCCAGGTTACACTCAGTGCATTTACACTAACAACTATTTGTTTTCCCTGCTCTTTACTCACAATCAAAACCCAATTACAATTGTGCCACCACACTAATTAGAAGCTGAATCAGCAATGCTTCATATTCATATTCATAGCTGGTCTTTCTTGTATTATCAAAGTGAAAATGGAGTATGTATCTTACTCCTGCTTTGCCAGCAGCTCTCTGGGAAGTTCTGCTGTCCTTTGCCTCATTTGATATTCTGTTCTGGTATCTGCACAATTAAATTCAGGTTTTAGAGAAAACCTCTTGTGTAAAAAGTAAGCATTTCCATTAGCTGCTGCATAATTTTGCTCTGCAGTTTTATGGGCAGGGGGCTGCACATACCATTAGCATATTTTTGATTGCTTCTGTATTAGGAAAAATCCAGCTGTGAGTAAACTCATTTGTTTGTAAGCATTTTTTGGAAGGTGTCACTAGCACTGGATCTCCCACTTTGCATTATTTATCTTGGCATTTTCACCTAGAAAATTTAATCTTCTAATAACAGTAAGCAGTGCTTACATCTGGCTTTTTGTAATGTTCCCTTCCATTCTGCAGGTTCACAGTAGAGCAGGAAATTGATCTGAAGGATGTCTGGAGAGGTCTGGGAATTACAGAGCTGTTCAGCAGCAGTGCTGACCTCACTGCCATGTCTGGTAAGAACTTCTCGTCCTGTCTCTCAAGGTAGATGAGGGAATACATTTTTCACCTGGGGAAGTTCACTCTGAGTGTTTCAGAACCGGCTCTCATTAGAGATGGGGACAAAGTGAGAGGCTCTGCAAGAGGCAGGTGCAGACTGGAGCAGGGCATGGCTGCAGTGCCTGGCTGGGATTCCCTCCCCAGGGGGGTCACTCAGTGTCTCCAGGGCTCTTTGTCCCCAGCATGAGGAGCACTGAGCTCTTGCACCATTAATTCCTCTCCCCAGTGTGCTGGTGTTCACAGGGGTCCCAGGATGAGGGAAGAGAGGAGGATCTGACTCCATGTTTCAGAAGACTGATTTATTATTTTATTGTATATATTATATTAAAACTATACTAAAAGAACAGAAGAAAGAATTTCATCAGAAGGCTGGCTAAGAATAGAAAAGGAAAGAATGATAACAAAGGCTTGTACCTGGGACAGAGAGTCTGAGCCAGCTGACTGTGATTGGCCATTAATTAGAAACAACCACATGAGACCAATCACAGATGCACCTGTTGCATTCCACAGCAGCAGATAATCAATGTTTACATTTTGTTCCTGAGGCTTTTCAGCTTCTCAGGAGGAAAAATCCTAAGGAAAGGATTTTTCTGTGACACCCCAGATACCTGGAAGCAGCACAGGAAGGGAGAGTTTGGGGACAAAAGCAATTTAGTCACAAATGCTGCCTGCATTCAGCAGAAGTTGAAATATCCATTACCTTCAAAAATCCATGTGGAAGTGAGATATTTATGGTTTTAATACCTCCTAAAGCTGTTCATGGAGTCACAGCATGGTTTGGGTTGGAAGAGACATTAAAGATCATCTCATTCCACCCCTTGCCATGGCAGGGACATCTCCCACTGTCCCAGGGTGCTCCCAGCCCTGTCCAGCCTGGCTTGGGCACTGCCAGGGATCCAGGGGCAGCCACAGCTGCTCTGAAGTGGCACCTGTGTGATTTTTGGGGTTTTTTAGCTCCATGTGTTTCTCCCCAGCCATCCAGCAGCTCCCTGCCTGGTGGGAAATGCTGTTCCCACTGTCTGACCCCGGGACAGCCACTCCTGTGGGCCTTGGTCCAAGCACGGCTCAGAAAGCAAACCTCCCTCCCTCATTCACAATGTTTGTGGTGCCTTTCATTCTTGCTAAGTTTGAAATATTCTTTATAGTCTATCATGTAGCTTATTCCACTGGTTTGCCACCTTCACTTTTCCAGTGAAATTGAGGAAAAACTGGCTTTAGCTAATATGAAAAGAGTTGAAATAAATGAAAAACCCCCTTTTCAAAGAAATAGCATTTTTCTGAAGAAAAACACCTTCATTTTCTCTGCCAGCTCAAAGAAAAGTCAGCTTCCCTTTAAATTCTGATCTATTTATAGGAAATTATTTACTTGAGAAAAAGCTCCAAGGATAATGGAAAATGCACAGGGAACCACAAAGGCAGCACCTGACTTTTATTTAGTTCCATGTAAAATTCATTTCTATATCAGGGACATCTACTTATCAAGGGGTTGGCAGAAAGAACCACATGCTTGTGTCTTAATCCATGTGACTAATGATTTATTTAAAGTTTTGTATTTCTGACAATTGTACTGTACAAAATAAACCCCATGTTCTGCCTGGCTGAATTAACTGCTCTGCCATTTAAAGATTGACTTGTTATTTAAGTATGGAGCAGTGTATAGAGAAAATTCATGAGTTTTACTGTAGATTACCTGCTTTTCACTGAAAATAGGTTGTTCTACTTGGGCATGAAAAGGTTATTTGTAAATTAAGAATGAAAAAATGGTTTTGAAGTAATGTCTTTAGTGAAAACCTCACAATTTTCACTAAAGATATTAAACCACACTAAAGACATTTCACTGATGCTGTCTAAATGAAGTTTTAAGTAGTTAAAATACAGAATACTTTCTAATTTTCATGATTTAAAATATGGATGGAGGAAGGGGAAATAAGTCATGAGGACAAATTGTTTAAAGCTGACTTTTACAGACACCTGAATGGGACATCAGGAAATGGAAGTTGGAAGTTTATGTGGATATCAGGGTCACCCCTCTGGAAAATCTGGCACTTCATGAGGTCTTAAATGCAGATATTTCAACAAAATCTGTAATTGGACACTTAATTTAGGAAGATATAAATCAAACTTAATCTAAAGGGATTTTTGAGAAATTTGGTTGCATTTACAAATCCTCTCCCCCTGCTGTCCTGTTGCTCTGACATTGCTGCCAGGAAAAGTCTCCTGCAATTTCAGCAGCAACCCAAATCCTGTCATCAGCTGCAGGCAGAGTGGTGAGCTCAGCAAAATTCTCTGTGGCTTTAGTGGATACAAACCACACTGCAGGATTATTTTTCAATATTCAGAATTTTTTTTGCTGTTTCCCCCTCAATCTGGAAAATGGACCCAGAAGGACCAGGTGTACCCTCTGGAATGTCTGAGCAGCCAAAGGGAAGGTGTTAATGAGGTGCATTTTGCACAAATGGTACTCCCTGGCAGGAATTGGGTTCTTTGCCACAGGTGAGTAGGAGGACATTCCTGTTGGGCTGTCAGCTCTCCTCTATTCTGACTCTCACTTTCAGCAAAGACTTTGACAGTATTTACTTGCATGTGATTCCATCAAGTGCCCAAAATCATCTTGAAACAACCTCTGCTGTTCGAGATGTTACCATTGTGACTTTATCACATCACATAAATTTGCTGCTTGAGTGTTTTAACACCACTGAAGACTTAGCACTGAACTAATTTCAGTGCTAAAACTCCCCTTCTCCTTCAAATGGTTATAATATTTCTGGCTGTTTTATAGAGCCTTAAAAGCAGCTGCTTTTAATGCAAGGTGACCTGGGTGAGCAATGAAGGGATCTCAGTGACTTCCTTCACAATCTGAAGGAGTTAGAAGAGCATCAGCCCAGTAAATAACTCTTGGAAATCTTGACTGACATCCATATAATTTTTCTGGGACAGCCTAAGCGAGAAGAGCCAATAAACCCACATGGTATTTTTTTTTAAAAAATGAGATTTTTGCAGAGCAGCCAGTTGGCAGCTGAGTGGGAGTGTGCAGACATATGGAGATAGTGACAAATGAAGTGTGGTGCCAGCAGAGTCGTGCTCATTAGGGGGCAGCTCCAGCTCCCTCCCACTCCCAGGGGTCAGCATTCCTGCACAAAGCTCAAATTTGCCACCAAATCCACAGGGGGCTTCCCACAACCAAGCCAGGAAATCCATATTTTCTTATGGAAGTCCACATTTTCTTACGGAATCCACATTCAGAGAAGCTCCTGCAGAGGAATGAAGTGATGGGAGATGCTCAGGAAAACCCCACCTTGTTCCCTGTGAAAGCCACAAGGGAATGTGGATAATGCTGAGGAGATGGAGCATTGCAGCCAGGGATGGGACAGTCCCAACCTGCAGCAAAGGAAAAGCTGCCTGAACTCTCAGGCACAACATTATGCTTTCACAGGAAAATAGATTCATTCACTGCAGGGAGAGATGAATGAGAAGGATGTGATAGCAGCAATATAAAGAGAAGAATCTAGAGAAGGTAATTTGGGATGTGGAATTGCTCTTTTCATCATCCAAGGACAAAGATAGCCAATGAAGTGAAAGGCAACAAATGGAAAACAAATAGAAAGTGCTTCTCTCATGGAAAACTTAACCACAGGGATCTTTGCTGGGTGTTCCTTGAGATTGGCAGGACTGAAAAAATGAAATTGCTCCAGAGCAATCAGAACTGTCTATAGTGCACTGAATAAAGGCACTCTGTGGATAGAAACTTGGGTTAGGATATAAGGCACATGCTGGTGAGAGGATATTTTTCTCTTGTAAGTTGTGCTGCAGTTTCCATTTTCAGGGCTTTTTGTACCTTCTTGTGAAGCAGCAATTCCATAGCTGGAATTGTGCTGGGTGTACTGGTCTCATCTGCAGTGGCACTTTTTGTGTTCCTGTCCACTTAAAATGTTGGTTTTAATACTCAGATCCTGAAAACTCTCACAGATAGCAACCTTTTATACCTGATGGCAAATGTTAGCAGTGTTTGTGCTCTCAGAATTAGGGGCTCTGAGCCCACCAGGTGGAGAGCAATCTTCTGAGGTGCTGATTCTCATCAGGAATACACCTTGGAGTTCCATCAGCACCACCAAACTATGCAAAATAAAGCATTGTTGGCAAAAAATGTGGAATATTTCTGTGAGTATTACAGGGCAAAGCATCAGGCTTCAGTGCTGGAGTAATAAGTGATTAAAATCCATGATTAGGCTAAGTGGGCGTTTCCCCAGTTATTATGTTTTACTGAACATAAAAATGTGTTTGGATTTAAGGTTTTTGCTTAATGTTAAAGACAAGTGGGTGCTGCATGTGCCGTGTTTTAAAGGAACAGGGTGGAAGCTCAGTCCTTGCTGAAGGCTTGGGACTGAAGTCTAGACGTGGTATCAGTTTTAGCAGCCTCTGTTTTCCTGCGCTCAGTCCCTGAGGGGATGATTTGGGGCTTTTGTCGGTGTGATTGAAGTGCAGCAGCTGAACTGGGAGCTTGAATTCAGTGCTGAGTGTACAGAGCAGCAAATGAGCTCTGCTGGGGAAAGGCTTTTCCAGCTGCTGCTCCTCCTGCCTTTGGCTGGCTTTGGCATTGCAGCTGCTGAGCATTCCAGCAGAGCTGATCCTCCAGCATCCCCCAAAAACCTGTGAGACGTTCAGCAGGAGCAGCCTGGGACTGGAATTCAAGTACTGACAGAGAAGGATGGAACAGAAACAAGATTGAAAAAAAACAGCTCTGTGGTGGTTCTTGCAGTAAATATTTCTCTTCAGCTTCTTGTAAATGTATAATAGAAAAAGAAAGAAAAGACCTCATTTTCCTGGAGGAAGCCTGTGTTGTATCTAGTGCAGAAATGAATTTTTTTATGCCTGTAATGTCATAATTTTTTCCCCACTAATTATCTTTAAAATCTTGTGTCCAAGGGCTGTTTTTTCCCTCTCTCTATATACTATGCTGGGGAGTCCTGAGCTATTTTAATACCTTTTTTCCCCACTAATTGAGTTTAAAATCTTGTGTCCTACGGCTGGTTTTACCCTCTCTCTATATACTGTGCTGGGCTCTGGGCAGTCCTGAGCTATTTTAATTTCCATGGTGTAGGAGAGCACCACAAATCTCAGCGAGGTAAATGCTGCTGTTAAAAGGCATTGGCAGAAGGTGTTTTAATGCAAAAAGTTTTTCTCCTTCCCTGCCTGCTGTAGAAGGTGGATAATGGTGTTTGGGGTGGGTTCTTTAAATGCTTCAATCTTATTGTTGAGCCTCTTGAAATGTGTTCCCCTTTCCTCTGCAGATAACAAGGAACTTTACCTTGCAAAGGCACTTCACAAGGCATTTCTAGAAGTTAATGAGGAAGGATCAGAAGCTGCTGCTGCCTCAGGTACCTGACTGAAAAGCAGAATTAAATCAAATGTCTGGATATTCTGTGCTAATTAATTTTTTACAACTGATTTGCTGTACAGGCAGGAAAGCTAAATAGCAGCATGGAGACACAGCATAGCAAGTGTGCTGCTTGCAGAAGAGAATTCTGCAAATCACAAGTGTTGGCATTTTTGTAACATGTTTTACCAAGAGTTTTCAGCATCCTGTGAAAAACTTCTCTATTTTCTGATTGTCAGGAGAGCACAGGCTGCAATTTCTGTTTCCTTCGTGGAACTTGAGCATTCATCATTTTTCACCTGCTAATTGAGATGGTCAGAGGCATTTGATCCAGGAGAGTGAGAGGGAGATGAGAGTGGCTGTGGCAGCTGCATTTTAATAAGCAGAAAAACAAGATGGGAAGTGCTGAATGCACAACCAGAGCTGTCCCCTGTCAATGGATTGCCACATGAAAATAAGTTACATTTGTTGCCCATATGTATCATTAGGTGATTTCTAATTGCCTCTTGTTTGCCAGTCTTTGAGGAAAGGAAGAATTGCTGGCCAGGTCTGGGTTGAATTGTGCCCAACTCTCTCTGTGGCCTTGCTCCAGTCTTTATGCACTAGAGGAAAAATTTAGAAGTAAATGAAACACTAGGAGTTAGTAATAACATCCCGGAGAAATCCATGCACCTCCAAATAAAAATAACAAAGGGCCAAATTCTAATTCACAGTTAATTTTACCTTCAGCTCTGCAGTATTTAAAAACATCAGCCAAAAGCTGCAGGATCAGCCCATTTAATTTTTGAATGTTCCCTGGTTATTAAGGGTTCCCTTTCCCTCTCCAGTGTGTAAAGCAGGGCAGCAGAGCTGGTTAATGCAGTGCCCTTCCCCCTGTGAGTGAGCAGCACTCACAACTCCTCTGAAGGTTCTGCATCTTCAAATTGATATGCTGCTCCCTCAGCCTGGGAAATTGCAGCACTCTGCATTGTTAATCATTCCTAAAGCCAGAACAGGCAATTACTGTGCAGGTCTCTTTCCTTTCCAGGGAATGTTTTCCTGCTGGTTTTGGTGGTGCGGGTGGGACTCGGGGAGGAGCAGGAGCAGGGGCAGAGCTGTTGACAAGGTGCTGTGTTGTGTTTCCTCTAGGGATGATTGCCATCAGCAGAATGGCAGTGCTCTACCCCCAGGTCATAGTGGACCATCCCTTCTTCTTTTTGGTCAGAAATAGAAGAACAGGTGAGAATATTGCAGACTTCTCTTGAGTTTTTCACAGCACATCCTCAAGCAAAGGAAAATTACATGTTTCGACCAATGGGCTGGGCTTTATTATACATTTCCTTAGTTTGTTTTAAAATACCCAATATTGAAAGACTCACCTTTTCCATGGCCTTGAACCTTTCTCCAGATAAAACACCAACATCTGACATAACCCTGAAAAACACTCCCAGAAAAGAAAAATTCACCATTTCTGCAGTGAGAACAGAGTGTGACTGCCCTGAGTATCCATAATCCTGCACTCCCTGGGAGCCTGCCTGCAGTCAGCCCAGTGAAATGTGCTCCCAGTACCAAAAGATTTGCATAATGGAGGCACATTACAGCTGGGAATCATTCTGTTGTGCTCTCCAAGTGCTCTGTGGCAGGTGAGGGATGAGAGCAGCACTAACAGCAAAAGGGGCAAGGATTAAGTAATTCCTGAGTCTGGCACTTGTAATTTGCTGTAATGATGTGGATGTGACTGGCTGATAAAACATTGCTGTGCACCCACAGGGTTTTTATGGATCTGCTTTGTGGGACTTCATTCTCACAAACTTCATTCCCAGCAAGGCACAATACCAACTCTTAGGGTTTTCTAACCATAATAAAATTAAATATTATTACTGTTGTAGACACATTAGACAGAAAATATATCTGGAGAACAGTATCTAGTCTTTATTGCTACTCAACACCCAAAAATCTCCCCAAAAAGAAAAGTTCAAATCAGGACAGAGTGGAACTTGGTCGCTTTGGGACAGTTCTTAAAATTGCAGAACCCTTGTTGCATGTGGAAAGAGGAGCTGCCAACAACTGTAGGTAAAGCCTCAAAGCTTGTTACTAATCCAGAAATGTGAGGCTGGAAATATTTTGAAAAAATCCTTTTGGTTGCCCTTTTTCTCCAGACAAGCCCGGGTGCTCAGGTTTGGTTGCTCTCTTCAAACAGGGCTCCTGAGCCATCTCCTGTGCCAGGTTCTGAGACATTTGTTCCTGTAACAATCACACAGATTGTTGTTGTTTATGATTTAAGGTATTCATCACCTTAAATCCCCAGCTCCTCCTGCTTCTGACACCTTTCCCTCCCTCCCTCCTTCCCACTTTCTCCACAGGTACCGTGCTATTCATGGGAAGGGTGATGCACCCCGAGGCAATGAATTCCAGCGGCCACGACTTCGAAAAGCTTTAACTGCCACCAGCCACCAAAAGGAGGAGATAAGCACATAAAGTTTGAAGTTAATATATTTAAGGTTTGCTGTGTTTTCCCCCAAGACACTGTTTCAAAACGCTTTTGGATCTAACTGTGTGCAAGTCAGTTCCCAGAGGAAAGCTTACAGTATTAAAGTAATGGTTCTGTTTCTGTCATTGTGATTGCTGTGTCCTTAAAATAAAGTTGTGTACATGTCAACAATTGTTTCTTGTTCTAGTGAGTTGTAAAGCAGAAAACTGCAAATCCATTATTTGTAATTTTTTTACAGTCCAAAGACTGACTTGATCAATGAGCCAGGAGCAGAATGTGTGCAGCTCTGAATAATGCAAATGGCAAAGCTTGGTGGGCATTTCTAGAGCTGAAGAAGCACATGTGGACACTGTGACCTCCTCCTGTCCCTGGCAGAGCAGGACCATCACAGCCTGTGCTGGATGCCCTGCTCAGCACAGAAAATGGATCAAACTGAGCCAGTGGATTTGATTCTTGCCTGTGGTAGACTTTGTGTGAACTGTCCCACGTGATTCTCAAGTGCTGCTTTCTGGATGCTCCTGCATGTGACTGCCACTGCTCCCCTGAGTGTTTGATAAATAAAATGATGCCAATAAAACCCAATCGCATGAATATCCCAGGCCTGTCAGTGTCAGTGTAGAAAGCTCTGTGTGTGACTGAAGTAAAGGAGTTCACTGGTAATGCCGTTGGTGTGGACATATTTTTTCTCCCCCACAGCAGTTCTGGGCTCATTTCTGGGCTCTAGAATGTTCTTTCTCAAAAAAAACCCAAAAAAACAAACTTAATTTTAAGTGTCTAAAAATGTTCGAAATGTTCAGTTTGTAAATAACATCATCCTTTTCATTTCCTTACTTTTCCTTGAGAACAGACTGGCAGGAAGGAGAATGACACCTAGCACAAGGAAATGTTAGCAGGGGAATTAGTTGCTGTTTGCATTTGGAATAGTTGATAAATAAAATGATGCCAATAAAACCCAATGGCATGAATATCCCAGACCTGTCAGTGTAGAAAGCTCTGTGTGTGACTGAAGTAAAGGAGTTCACTGGTAATGCCGTTGGTGTGGATGTATTTTTTCTCCCCCACAGCAATTCTAACTCTTCAATATCTCATTTCAGGGCTCTAGAATGTTCTTTCTCAAAAAACAAACCCACCCTGACTTAATTTTAAGTGTCTAAAAATGTTCAGTTTGTAAATAACATCATCCTTTTCATTTCCTTACTTTTCCTGGAGAACAGACTGGCAGGAAGGAGAATGACACCTAGCACAAGGAAATGTTAGCAGGGGAATTAGTTGCTGTTTCCACTTGGAAGAGGAGGAGCAGTACCCACTGTCAGCAGAGAGATGTATAATTATTTCCTCTCTCATTGTGCAAAACACAAAAAGAACAGAGGTTATTAAAAAGGTGAGAGAGAACAGGAGAAAAGGAGGGAGGAGCTCCTTTGAAACAGATCATAAATACAAATCTTTGGATAATAAATGGGTTTTTGTCAGTCGATAGGAGTTTTCTCTTTGGAATTTTATGGGAACAAATGCATTTTGGCTGAAGTGCAGTTATGGGCTTCCCTGGCACTCAGAACAGCAGAGATGCTGCTCCCAAAGTTATTCATGCAAGGAGAACTTCCAAAATCTGACCCATTGTTCCCTCTCTCTGCTGCTGGTGCAGGTCAGAGCAGGACGTGAGGGATGTTCTCTGTGCAGGCTGGGAATGCTCCCTTGTTAAAAAGGGCTTTTGAGCACATTTCCAGCCCTGCCCCTTGAATTCTTTCACAAACGGGTTCCTGTGTGTGTTTTTGGTGCTTATCACCTTGCTGTATTATAGTCTGGACTGGGTGAGGCAGCTTTTGTATTCAAATTTAGATGGAAATGGTAATTTTAGCTGTGTGTAGCTACAAGTGTTATGCTGGGGAGGGAAAGGGGCTAATTTTACCAAAATCTGCCTCACTGCAGGTAAAATGAGCTTTGGTGTGGGTTACACAAGGGCTGGTTCTCCACATTTAAATAACTCTGTGGACATCCCTCATGTCTGTAAAAGTCACCATATGCTGAGGATCTCCTCTGGGTTATCTTAGGGGAACCTGGTTTTTAAGCTTTTGAACATTTTTAACATTTTTTTCAGGCTATTTTTGTGGTGTTCACTCTGACTGAGAAAGACATGAGAAACCTTCAGTTGTGTTTATTTTCAGTCCATCAAAAATTCTTCCTGACCAATTTTGCCTTTTCTCTGTGTCAGTTCCTTGCAACATTTATATATTCCTTACCAAGGGAAGGGCTGAAAACAGATTGGAGCTAAAGCTTTGGATTTTGGAAGCTGCCAGGCAGAAGGGTTTACAGAGGATATCAGGCAAATGCACTGAATGCCCCTGCAGCTGGATTGAGCAAAACTGCAGTGGAATGATGCAGAATCACAAATTCCAAATCAAATCCCCAGGATTGCCTGAGTGGGCACAGAAATACAAACACTTGTGATTTCACTTGCTGCTCTCCCAAGCCTTACAGATGCAAAATAACCTTGAAAAATTGAGAATTACCTGGTTTGCAACAACATGAATTGATTTCTTTCCATAGTTTTCAGTAGTAATAATATCTTAAATATTGTTGCCAGTTCATAGGTATATGGATGCTGTTCCATGATGGTTTTTACTCCAGATTTTGTATAATGTTCCTTTCAAAGGTGCCACTGCTTTTTCACTACAAAATTATTTTGTCTTTTTTAGCATCTTTTTTTTCAAGAATCTTTTTTTTTCAAGAATCTCTTGAACAGAGGTGCTACAACTGAAAATTATTTATTTGGCTGCTAGGATCTCACTTGTGCGTGACCTTGAGCACCTGAGGGTTTTGTAGAGTCTGTATTCAACCAAAATTTTCCAATTTGTGTGAATTAGAATGGGTTTGTTGCTGTTCCAAGCACAAATTTTCATTCTCCTTCCACAAGTGGCAGAGTGAACTTTTGTATCAGTGTGGGAATCAAGGATGTCAGGTTCCTCAGAGAAATGAGATCTTGGTGCTGCACCTGAGGCAAACCCAAACTTTCTCGAGGCTCTTCTGGCTAATTTTTATTTGTCAGTGGTGGACAAAAGAAGAAACCACAAGATGTCACTCTATCCTAAGGAGCTGAGAAGGACTTTCCTTTTGACAGGAATCCTGAGGGAGCTTTGCAAAGCTGGATGTCCTGAGCGGAGCTCAGGCACGGGTGGATCTCAGTGTATGGGAGATGCTGAGTTTGGAGCATCATTAGCCCCAGTTCCTGGGATTAATAATCCCAGATGGAGGGAACAAACCCCCAGACACCTGCTTTGTGTTGCAATCCTCACTCTGACCTTGGTGAGGGATCGCTGGAGGGAGTTCGTTCCTCCCAGGGGAATTTTTGTCCTGGTGATGCCTCCTGTGCTTGGTGTGAAATGGCAGGAATGGGTTGTTCTTTAACCCATGGGCAGCCCCAGAGCTGTGCTGGGGTTATTTCTGAGAGCCACCGCTGCAACAGGACCCAGAATTTCTTTCCTGCAAGAGGTAAATAACTGGGATTGACTCATTGATGTGCTGCTCTCTTCTGGTTGTGTCCTAAATTCCTCCCTTCCCTCTCTGCCTTACAGAGTCTGGAATTCCTGCCTGCAGATTCCCTGGCACAGCGAGGTCCCACCACTGTCAGGGCTTCTCCCTGCCGGGGGAGGAGGCAAGGCTGTCCCTAAAATAACAAATGGTGTTTACAGGCCCATTCTTGAGTCGTTCCTGTCCCTTTTATTGGGCAGTGCTTGCTGTTGGAAAACAGGAATACACAGATTAGAGATGGATGAGGCAGCCCCAAGCCAGGGGCAGGCAGGAGGGCAGCAGTGCCTTGCAGCAAGGAGCTGCCTTCCCTCGGGAGCTGCATCCCCTGGCTTGGTTCAGCTGGGAAAACTGTCAGGATTTCCCAAGTTTGGATCAGGCTGCTGCAGGCTCAGGGCTCCAGAATGAGAGGAGGCTCTGTCTGCTCACTGGGACCTCTGCTCCATCCAGCAGCTTCTGGCGCTTCCAGCTGAGGGCTGTGGAGCAAAGTTCCACATGAGAAACCATCCTCAATGCACATGGGGATACTTTGGAACTCATTAACACCCTGTGTCTGTGGCCCCCTCCACAGGGGCTTCTCGAGTGACATTCCTTTCACACAGCCCTGCCTTCCAACAGCATCCACAATGAAAATGTTTTCCATTTTCCAGCACTAATTAGAAGCCCAAGTCATGGGCCAGTTGCTGTGGGCATGAGGCAAGCTGCATGAAGAGCTGGGCAGGAGTGAGGGATGAAAATGCAGCTGGAATTGCAGAACAGCAGTGGGGCTGTGAAGGATGCTCAGTCACTCTGAACCATGGAGAAAGGTGGGAAAGATAAAATATGTGAGCCCAGATACAGATATTGATTGTAAAAGTCTGTGTCTGCTCAGAGCTGGCTGAGGGAAGAACTGGAATTGTCCCTGCAGCTCAGGAATTGAGCCCATAGCCTGGGATTTTAATTAGAACCCGTAGCCTGGGTTATTTTTAATTAGAAGCCCAAGTCATGGGCCAGTTGCTGTGGGCATGAGGCAAGCTGCATGAAGAGCTGGGCAGGAGTGAGGGATGGAAACGCAGCTGGAATTGCAGTTCACAGACAGCAGCACAGAGCTGTGAAGGATGCTCAGTCACTCTGAGTCATGGAGAAAGGTGGGGAAGATAAATGTGTGAGCCCAGATACAGATATTGATTGTAAAAGTCTGTGTCTGCTCAGAGCTGGCTGAGGAAAGAACTGGAATTGTCCCTGCAGCTCAGGAATTGAGCCCATAGCCTGGGATTTTATCTTTTCAGGCACACGAGCACAATGGGAATGATGGCTCAGATACGAGCCAGGCTTTGCTGGTAACAAGGTGTTTTACTGGCTCTCATAAACACACAGCCTCCCTGGGGAAGAGTGATCCTTTTGGACAAACTGAGGGAAAATTCCTGCAGAAAAACTATTCTGTGTTTGTGCAGAAACGCTTTTAAGTAAGAAAGGGAAAAGATACAGAGGAAATCTGGGTTGTGTCTAAATCATGTTTTTAATGTTCTCATTCAGGGGCTGGAATTGCCTGTGGAAAAAGATGAGCTTCAACCTCTCCTTCAAGTATTCTAATGCTACCAAAAGAGTTTGGAGGCAGTAACAGTTTTTCACTCTATTTACTCTTTGTTAAACAACTCTTTTGTTGTTTTGAACCAAAACTGGAATCCTTGCAGCTGGTAACTGCTTGATAATTTTGCCTGAACAGAGTGAACCAGCTATGTTAAAACTTGATAAGAATTAAAGATATCAGGAAGATTGCCCTGAGACCTGTGAGGATCATGCTCTGGGCAATGCCAAATCTCACTGGTCACCACCAGTGTGGCACAAAAAGTCTCTTTATTTGGATAAAATAACTCTTTTTCAAAGTCACGTTTTGAACCAAAACTGGAATCCTTGCAGCTGGTAGCTGAGTGGTAATTCTGCCTGAACAGAATAAATCAACTATGTTAAAACTTGATAAGAATTAAGATATCAGGAAAATTGCCCTGAGACCTGTAAGGATCATGCTCCAGGCAATGCCAAATCTCACTGCTCACCAACAGGGTGGCACAAAAATTCTGTTTATTTGGGGCTTTTGTCACTGTGTTTTGTAAATGCATATTTCTAAAGGCAACAGCCACAAGGTCAGCAGAGCTTAACACAGGAATAATGACATTTCTGGAGTTTATCACAGGGCACATACCGGGCCCAAAATTCTTTGTCTGTGCTGGGGAATGCTGTCCTTGGTCAGGCTGGGATCAGCAGTGGGCAGTGCCAGCCTGTCATTGCCAGCAGCAGGGCTGTGTGAAGCCCCAAACCAGGGATGTGCCTTCATCAGCTCAGCTCTTTTGGCAGCACACCTGCAACGAGCTCAGCTTCAAGGTCTGCTCCAACCCAAACCATTCTGGGATTCTGTGATTCTGTTAAAGCCCCCAGCAAAACCCAGAGAGGTAAAAGAGCCCAGTTCTGCTGCTGCTGCCTGGTTTTCATCTGTCTGCATTGATTTTTCCTTCACAGAATTTTCTCCTTGGTCTGCACAAAAGGAAAACCAGAGGCAGTGTGCTCCAGTTTATAAACTCACTCCAGATTTTTTGATCAGAAATCATTTGTGAACCATCCCAATATTTCAGATCCAGTCTCGCTGCTGCAGTTCCATGGGCAGCAAGGTGAGCAGGCTGACTGGAGTGATTTAATTCATTTATTTTTGTCATTCCACATTTAATGTGCATATACTCATAGAAAAAATTGTTCTGAGGAGGTGAGCTCTTAATTACTGAGCTTTTGAGTCTGAACACACATGGGACAGAGTTTGGACCTGAGCAGAACAGCCTTGTGTCAGCCTTACAGAAAGGCAGGGATGTCTCCACATCCAGCACATCCTGAGGGAGAGACGCAGTGAGCTCTGAGCAGGAATTAGGGAATTTCTGCCTCCGTAACATTAAATGCTTCCATTGGGCAGACAATCTTGTCGTGTCAGAGCAGAGCATCACCAGAAAAAGCCACATTGTCATCTGCAGCCTGTTCCAAACCCCTTTGTGCCCCATCATGAAATACTGCCATCCCTTCAGGCAGCTCTGTGCAGTCTCTCTCAGGCCATGCCCTGAAGCCTGAGTTCAGAGAACTGGCTGGGAATTGACTCACTTGGCATTTTTTTGTGACTAGAAAAATTTTTCTCAATTTGCCCAATTTTGCCCAATTTGCCCATTTTTGTCCAATTTGCAAAAATTACTTTAGGACACTTACCTGAAAATATAAAATGGGCTTCTAATCACAGTGTTTCTACAGAGAAAAAAGTGAAGACTGTATGCATGCAAGATGTGGAATTTAGAAAATTGCATTTTGTCTGTGTACACGTGCACTCATTAAATGTGGATGCATGATGGGAACAACAAATCCTGTTATTATTTTGCTATTAAAAGTAAGCAAAACCTAAGCTATTACTGCATGAAACCATGAGATAATGCAAAATAATGAAGCCACCCTGTGCCTCTTGCTTTAGAGGCTGGGGGGGTTTCCTTGGTGCCTGTAAGGGAATAAAAAGGTTTTATTAAGAAGGACATTCCTGGTTTGGAGCTGTCAGAGCTTCACACAGCCCTGCTCCTGGCAATGACAGGCTGGCACTGCCCACTGCTGATCCCAGCCTGACCAAGGACAGCATTCCCCAGCACAGACAAAGAATTTGGGGACCAGTATTTGCCCTGTGATAAACTCCAGAAATGTCATTATTCCTGTGTTAAACTCTGCTGGCTTTGTGGCTGTTGCCTTTAGAAACATGCATTTACAAAACACAGTGACAAAAGCCCCAAATAAACAGAATTTTGTGCCACATTGTTGGTGAGCAGTGAGATTTGGCATTGCCTGGAGTATGATCCTCACAGGTCTCAGGGCAATTTTCCTGATATCTTTAATTCTTATCAAGTTTTAAGATATTCATTTCATCTGATCAGGCAGAATTATCACCCAGGTACCAGCTGCAAGGATTCCAGTTTTGGTTCAAAACATGACTTTGAAAAAGAGTTATTTTATCCAAATAAAGAGACTTTTTGTGCCACACTGGTGCTGACCAGTGAGATTTGGCATTGTCCAGGGCATGATCCTCACAGGTCTCAGGGCAATCTTCCTGATATATTTAATTCTTATCAAGTTTTAACATATTTCATTCACTCTGTTCAGGCAGAATTATTCTTTCCCCTTCCCTTCTCAGTCACTGCCTTGGCTGAGTTCCTCTCCTTCAGTGCCCCGAGTTAAATGAGGAATTTTGGCCTCTTGGAAGGGATGGCAGCAAATTCCTCTGGAATGCAGCAAGTCAATGGGAGCAGCCAGAGGGGGAATAAAGGGATGTCAGGGTTTGTCACTGGGGCACTGGCAAAGCTCCCCAGCCACTGAAGAGGAGCCACAACCCCTGGCAGAGCTCTCCTGATGGAATTGCTTCGGAATTTATTTGTATTTTCTAGACAGAACAACTTTCTGCTGGATTTATTGGCAGTGCACTAAGTGTCTGGAGCACAAGTTAATTCAGGCTCTCTTAGCCTTGATAACACTTGCTCAAAATCTGCTTCCTCCTCGGGGTGACAAGAGCACAGAGATGATGTTTTGATAGTTCCATGAGAAGTGGCTTCCCAAAAAGCAAGCTGGAAGGGTATTTTTCAGAAGGGCCATTACCCAGCTGGCAGCCTGCTTTCCACCCTTCATGGCAGGCATGATAATCTGAGCAGCATTCAGGAGCAGGGCTGAGCACAGCCAACGCTGTTTTCCCAGGAAATGCATCCTGATGGCTCCATGGAGAAAGGTTTTCAAGTGGAAAGGTTGTTTTACATTTCTATCTCCCTCAGTGCTGCCTTATTTTTTAGGGTTTCTGTACAAAGCCCTTTTTTTTCCACTAGAGCTAGGGGAGTATTAATTTTGCAAGTGTGCTCCCATTGAGCACAGACATCTGAAGACAGCATCTGATGAAGCAGGGGGTATCTGTGACAGCCTGGAGCCTTTGTGTGCCACGGCAGTGGTGATTCAGTGCTGTAACACTATCTGAACCTGCCCAGACTCAGCAGCTCAGGCTCATCCCTCCCCAGCACAGCTGGCAGAGCTGATAAAATCAGAATTTATTGCTGGTCTCAATCTCAGAGCTTAACCAGCCCCTTGCTGTTAAAATTTGGCTTCAGTGGGGAATGGAAATGCTCTTTTCACAGCTGGGAGCCCAAGGGAGGGGCTGGCTCAGCCTCAGGAGGGTTCCCCTTGTGCCCTCCTGCAATCCCTGAATGGAATTTGGCTCAATCCAGGTTTGCCTGCATTTCCTTCCCATGGCAGGGACTGCAGGGGGAAGGGGATGTGGGGTTGGGGTTTGGGGTTTGGCTCCAGGTGCAGCTGGGGCAGGGCCAGGGCTCAGGACTGGGCTCTGCTCTGCCCCTTGGATGCATCCCAAGGGACACATTGCCCAGAAAACTGCATGGAATGGGGAGGGGGACTGATGCCCTGTGGCAGGAATGGGAGAATCCAGGAGTGGGAGAACCCAGGAATGGGAATATTCAGGAATGGAAGAATTCAGGAGTGGGAGAACCCAGGAATGGGAGAATCCAAGAATGGGAAAATTCAGGAGTGGGAGAACCCAGGAATGGAAGAATTCAGGAATGGGAGAATCCAAGAATGGAATTCAGGAAATATTCAGGAGATGGAAAATGAAACCCAGGGAAATGGAAAATATATCAGGAATGGAGATAGAAAAACGAACCAGGAATGGGAGAACCCAGGAGTGGGAGAACCCAGAAATGGAAGAATCATCAGGAGTGGAGAACAGAATCCAGGAATGGAGAATCGGGGAATGAATGAAGGAAAACCAGGAATGGAATTCAGGATGAAGAACCCAGGAATGGAAGAATTCAGGAATGGGAGAACAGGATGGAGACCCAGGAATGGGAATATGAATACCAGTAGGAGTGGGAAAATTCAGGAGTGTGAGAACCCAAGAGTGAGAAAACTCAGGAATGGGAAAATTCAGGAGTGAGAGAATCCAGAGGTGGGAGAATCCAGGAATGAGAGAACTCAGAAATGGGAGAATTCGGAAATGGGAGAATCCAAGAATGGGAAAATTCAGGAGTGGGAGAAGCCAGGAATGAGAGAATTCAGGAATGGGAGAATCCAGGACTTGGAGAACCCAGAAATGGGAGAATCCAGGAATGAGAGAACCCAGGAATGAGAGAACTCAGAAATGGGAGAATCCCCTCAGCTCTGGCTCTGGGCTAAGGTCCCTGCTCCCATACACTCCCATGGTGTCTCTCTAATGCTGGGAATGGGAACAATATGAGGCTGTAAATTGCTGAGTGTAAAACAAGATTAAGGCTGATGTGCAGAACATCAACCTGCTGGCCAAATCTCCCACTGGCCAAATCCCCCCCAGCCTGCTCGGGCCAAAATGCCAATGGATTTATGCAGCAGGAAAACCCAGTGAGCAAGCAGAGCATTTCTAAACAAGCTGACAAATCTGCAGCACTTGGGAGCAGCAGCTGATGCTCCCTCAGAGATGTAACACGATTCCTGTAATCACAGAAATAGATTTAATTTTGTTTATTTAAACCAGCCCCGTGTTTTGCTGTGAGCATTCATCATCTGGTGTCACGGAGCAGAGTAGGAAATGTCACCCTTTGAGTCACATCCCCAGTGACTCTGTTAGCAATGCTCTGGCTCCACTCCACAGCTGGAGAAAAAAGGGCTTCATGCCTTGCTGGCTGTGGAGCAAACACTCTCCTGCAGCTTCATTCTGCATTCAGCAGCTCTCCAAAACAGCCAAGGCAGCATGAAAAATGAGGAGGAACAAGACTGAAGCTCAGCTGCTGATCATTCACATCTCAACTGCAAAAACAAAAAAACTGAGGGCTGAAAGGAGACTTTGAAGAACAGGTATCAGCAGAAATATTAACCTGCCCTAATCAAGAAAAGGGCAATATTGTGACACAAAGTGGTTTAACAGCACCTCCACAGCCCATCTAGGCCGGCAGTGAAGCCCAAATATCAGGATGGGTGTGAAGTGCATGGGGTTTAATCCCTTTTACTTTCCCTTAAAGAAAAGCTGCTTCTCCTATCACCTCATCTCTGTTAAAGCAAAAATGTGAGGTGGGGAGTGACCTCTGGAAAAAAGAGCTTTGTCTGCAGAGGGGATTTTGGGCTGAAAAGAGCCAAAGCAGAGAGAGGCACTGGCTGAAGTCATTCCACTGAAAATTTTTAACCAAAAGAATAATAAAGCATTGGAATGCTCTTCCCAGGGAGTGATGGAATCACCATCTCTGGATGTGTTTAAAAAAAGACTGGATATTGCACTTGTTGCTACAGTCTGGTTGAGGTGTTAGGGCAAAGGTTGGACTTGATGATCTTGGAGGTCCCTTCCAACCTCGTTATTCTGTGATTCTGTGATGTAAGAGCCATAATGAGGGATGCGGGGCTCCAAGGGCTCTCCAAAATGCAGTTTATTGTATACAGAATGCAGTTTATTCCATCAGCCCAGGGTGTGGGTGACAGAGCTGTGCCCACAGCTGTCAGCTCCAGCTGCAGCCAGGCCTGGAGGCCCTTCGGTTTTGGTTACATTGCATTTTATACTTTTCTTTGCTGAGCATTTTAATACAGTACCAATCTATACCTTAACTTTTATCTATAGCCTACCATAACTCCCATAATTACAGCTGTGGGACAAAGTGGTGCAAAACCAGCCAGGAATGGCTCAGCTCCCCCAGCCCTGCTGGGAGGAGAGGGTGCTGCAGCCCTCAGGGCACGAGGATGTGATACAGCAAACTCAGCCCCTGACTTTGAGCAGGAACACATCTCCATTGCATTTAATTTCTCCTGGCAGGCCGTGCCAGCTCCTGGCTGTAAATGCAGGGATTGCACTTACAGGGAATGCTGTGGACAGCACAGCAGGGCTGCCTCCTGCCCAGAAAGGAAGCGCTGCAGAGGAGCAAGGCTCATTCTTTTTTCATGGAACACGAGGCTGCCTTCTGCTCCAAATGAAAGCAAGTGGGAGTAAATTATTTGGATTTCCAGATAAAAGCTGCGTGAGCACAACACCTTTAATAAAAACACTTGATTCTTCTCATCATGCTCCTCTCCTCTCTTCCCCACCATCACAGGAGGCCCTGCTTGCTGCTTTCAGCCAGAGAACATCTTTGTGATCCTTGCAGACAGTGAATAGCCAGGCATTCATTTGAACTTAATTTTTTTTGGCAATAAGTCTCAGGGAAATAATAGGGATAAAAAAATGGGAGATGTCAGGAGCAAGTTCTGTCTGTAAATACATGTTCAGCTCCTTCTTTGATTGGAATGGGGACAGGGAGCTCTGAAATTTAAACAACTGAGTTATGTTTGTCATTCAAGTGCATTGTTTTTCCATGTTTTCCTGGTTTTTCCCTCCTTTCTAAGCTCCTGCAGAGCTGGATACTTTTCACCACCTTGGCTCAGCAATACAATTATTTTCCCATCCCATCCTTAAAGAGATTTTGTCTCTTTGTCTCAAATATCTCCTATATGACAACCTGGCAAAGCCACTTTAATAAAGAAATGCTCTGGTGACTCCCAGGTATTCCCACATTTGCAAGATCTGATTTTCAGCAAGGCAGCAGGGGTTTGATGGATGAAATAAACCGATTTTTTCAGTATATTTCAGGTAATCAATTAAAAAAAAAGAAAAGGAAAAAAAAAAAGAAACATAACTCTTTAGCAGCTGGCAGCATTTTCAAATAAATACAAGAAAATGATGGAAGTGCAATGGGGGAAGTTAGAGGAGAATAACCAGAGATGCTGCTTCCAACCACACAGGGGAAAAGGAGGCTGCAACAGGAAATTGTCTATCAAAATGAATTTAAAATGATTTTCATATGATTAAAATTACCTGATGAGATTTATGTTTGATAAATTAGGAAGTGCCTAATGAATCTTGCACCCCATGGGGAATCATTAACAATTAACTCGTGAGAAGATGAGACACGAGATCCACGATGAGGACGTGGGTGCAGGAGATGGGGCTGACCCCAGGCTGGAGGTTCCATCAGGTGCCTGATCTGTTTGTTCTGGCAGCTTGGGGTGTTTGGAATTTTGAGGATTGGGCAGGAATGGCAGCTGGGGGAGTGGAGGTGACAGGAGCTCATTAAATGGGTGGCAGTGAGCCCCAGACCATGGCCTGTGTGGGGTTCATTCCCTTTGGGGAGGTCTGGCAGGTTCCCAGCAGGTCCCTTTGGGGTTTTTCTGCATTCACATTCAATGCAAAAGCCATGCTTTAAGGTGAAAGGGAAAATAGACCTCATTTCAGTGAGGTTAATAATGGGAGAAATCATCAACCAGGAGTGTTGTGTGCCACCAGCTCCACTTGGGATAAAATCATGTTTTCTCTTTCATACAAATTGGTGAAATTTGAAGGCAAATGAAGAGGCAGTGAGTTTTATGTCCATTATTTCTTTAGAAAAGAAACTTTTGAGAAAGAAAACCTTGAGATGTTACTTATTTGCGGTCTTTCCTCAGTGTCAGATACATCCAGAAATTGTTGACATTCATTTTGTTTAGAAAAAGGCAGATTTGATACTGGAATAGGCCTCTCCTAAACCAAACAAAAATGTTTTCTTCATTCCACAATCATCTTTTCTTGCAGCTTCATCCAAAGGCTGTTAAACCAAGGAAGAGCTCACTCTTCAGTGCCAGGCATTGTCATTACCACTTTCAAGCCCATTGTTTTTCCAGGAGAGAGAACCAAATTTCAGTCCCTGTTGCTTGGCTACAGCCCCTCCAAGCCTCTTGGAACCCATGGGTTTGTAACACCTCAGAAAAGCAGGCATGTGCAGCTTTCCCTTCAATTATTTATGCAGCTAGTTGTTGATTCCTTTTTGTCTGGTGACCCCGATGAAATGTTTCACTAACTCCGCGCTCCTCCTGCCCAAGGCTTTATGCTGTTGTCCTTGGCTTTTCCCTGGGAATGCTCTCCAAGTGGGAATCAAATGTTTTCCTGGAATCCTGAACGGGCAGCCCAGAAAGGAAAGTGTTGCCTGGGTAACTCAGCAAAACAACCCAAACCTGTTGGTTTGAGTGAGTGTGTGCTGTTTGCCTGCCGAGGCACAGAGCAGCACTTGGGCACCAAAAGTGAGCTCCTCTTCCTCTTCAGGGCCATGCACATCACACCTCTGAAATGCCCCAAGAAATTCTCTCTTTCTAACTGAATCATCCAACACAAACACCCTGGATTCCTGGATATGTTCAAAGCAGGTAAGATCAATAAAAGCTGGCTTTCTGCTGGTGCTGAAGTGTTGTTATGTGTTTAGGTCTGATTGTACTGGTGATATTGACCTGATGGTTTGATATCAACAATTTGTATCAAGTTAACACCAAAAAAAAAAAAAAATTACATAAAGAACATAAAATTAGATTTATCTAAACTGATTTATTCCTGAATCAGAAAAATGTTAGAATAGAGAAATTTCTTTCAAGTATCCTTCAACGACAATCAGAAATGTCAGCTCAGAAACTCAGCCAGTAATTGCAGACTTTAAAGCCAGACTGTTCATCCAGTCTGGTCTGAACAAAGTCAGTGGCTGGGAATCCTGTGTGAATGCTGACCCTGGGCACAGGAACAGAATTTCTGCTCCCACAGTGCCAGGATTTCATGGTCTGAGCATCTCAGTTATTTCTGTATAAAAGGAGGAGGGATAATATTATTTCCTTTCTTCCTACTCTTTGTCTGTGTGCTCTGTTCAATTAGAGCACAAACCCTCTGGAGCAAACTCTGTTTTCCTGACTTTCTGTGGTGCCCAGAACAACGGGGCCTCTGGTGGCCTACAGCAGTGAGAATAATTGGGATTGTTTCTGTCATTAATCAGACCTCAGGATGAGCTGTATTCTGCCCATCCTACAAATTTCATGGACATGCAGGGAAGAATCCAAAGGGACAAAAAAAAGATGTGAGAGACACAGGGTTGAGACCGATGCCCACCCTGTGTTTACCCAATTCAAAGACAAAATTACTGGTCAAAATTACATAAAGTTGGAAAAAAGATTTCTTTCTTGCAGAGCTGGGGACACACTGCTGAATTTCTTGTCAGAAGCACATTTTTATGGGCAGGTTGTAAAGATCTGAAAAATAGTGTTTATAATGGAAAGGCTGACACCATGTAAAATATGTCGTTCCTCTGGAATAGCACAGAGATAATTTTTCATGGGCTTTATGAGGAATGCATTTGCCATAAAAGATCTGAAGCCCATTAGGCTGTGATGGGGACCAATACCTTTCATTTTATAGACAGAGGAAAAAATGGCAAGTAGAAAGGCCCCAAATTACAATCCTGTTTGATTTAGATATTAATTTCTTTATTCTTAGCAGACAGAGAAATTATTCTCTCAAGTGACCTGATGAATCTCTTAAAACCCTGTCCTCGCCCACCCAGTAATAAACTCAGTTCTTAGCACATAAAGTTTTAATGAAACCTGGGTGGAATGACTACTTTGTTAAATTTCACGTAATGATCTGTCAGTTCAACATTTGGAACCGTGGAATGCCTGAGCATGGAGCTGAAATTCTCTAATTACAATGATTCCCCTCTGTTTTCCTGGCACGGTGAAATTTGCCAGCAGAATTTCTGAGAGAAGGTTTTGGAGCCTTCAGCAACCATTGGGGAAAGCACAGACCTCTCTGTGCAGAACGACCTTATAATGATCAGCCTTTGTAGTGACCTAAAAGAGAAAAATGTGAAGGAGAAGGAGGATAAGGAATGTTTCGTATGTGAAGAAGCTGCGAGGTAGAAGTCTAAACCGCAGAGGTTTTGACAAAATGGCATTTCCAACTGAATAACCCAGGGCAGAGAGGATTGTGGACTTTTTCCACATTGATTTTAATCTATTTACCCCCTCTTTTTTCAGGACAGACCCCAGGAGCTGAAGTGAGGAAGGGGCTGTGCCTGTGGTGCGGGAGTCACAGATCAATAGGGGACAATTTACAGCTCCATTGTAACCTTCCCCCAAAACCTGGGTCCCACCACCACTGTTGGAGTTTAAAAACCATCTGTGAACTTCAGCAGGGACTAACCAGTGCCCACAACCACACTGGGCTGCTGCAATCCCACCCTGGAGCCCTGCCAGCGCCTGCACTTTGTCTGGGTGAACAAACAAAAATCAAACTCATATTCACTGGGCCAATTCTCAGAACCTACAGCTTTAATGGTCTAAGAAAAATATAATATAAAAACAGACACAAACCTGGCCTGTTGGTTCCCACCAAGAGAAGAATCTCTTGTTCTCATTCTCGGCTGCAAACCTGAAGAAGGAAGCCTAGAAGAGGTTCCTAAAATGGCTGAGTACATTCAAATGAGGCAAGAACGCCCAACAGAGCGAACAGGTGCCCATAAAAAACCTTCCTGAACATTACATAAAACTTGACCCTCTTCAAGTATTTTCTTTTCATCCAACAGATAGATACACTAATAAGGCATTTAACAAGCCACTAATGAAGCAGGAGATCTTTTAGGCAACAAAAATACCAACTTCAAGCGGGCAAAACCGTGAAAGGAATTGAAAGTGGAGCGGCCGGCACGCGCAGACCAGAGATTCAGCTGGATGATCACGTATCCTGCTACAGGTATCACCAACCTATCTTTAGGCACCTTCTGGAGAGCCAGCTCACTGATACCAGCTGGATCAGCCCAGGAATTTGTTTGATGTGCTTAAGAGGTTGGTAACAATAGCTCCTAAGGTGACAGCGGCGGCAGCGTTGCGCGGTGACAGCGTTTCCTTGGAGACAGCGAATCCATCCATCGGGATCCCGGCAGGTTCCCCCTCTCCAGAGAGCCTGGAACTCCCTCCCTGAGCAGGGCCAGAGATGGGAAGATAAGCCCTGCCTGTAGACAAATAGCCCTGTGCAAGATGTGAGGATTTCATGCAGCAGCCAGACATGTCTGAAAGGTAGGAGGGTGCAAGGAGACACGAACCTGTAGTCATTGCTTGACATGCTTTGACAACAAAGATAGAGTTACAGGATTGAGTGTCTTTTTAAAATGTACCAGCCTGTATTGCTGAAGGAGATTGCTGTGCAGGGAAAACAGGAGCTCAAACAGAGCTGTTTTTCTTGGTGTCAGTGCCTGATTGCTGGAAGGAAAAAGCTGCCCCAACAAAAATGTTGAGTTTGTTGTGAAAATGTGTGGATTGAGATGTGGGCTTTGTGTTGGTGCAAGCTGGATCCAAGAGGAAAATGTTAGTTAATATGCTAAGAGTGTATCATTATGGTGATGGGACCTAATTAAGTTAATTATGTCTTGGGGGGGGCAATTTTATGAAGCATAAAGCAAGATAATTGATGCTGCAGCTATCAGCAAGGATGCTTTGTAGCCATAACTTACAGGTGTGTTTGTCACTAAATTACGCTCAGAAGAACTGCTTCAAAATGTTGCATAATGTCTCCTAAAACTCCTATAAAAATAATTGAGAGGTAATAGAGCATGCAAACACTGTGTCCATATCTTCTACTCTGCTAAGTTCAGAGAGTTCTCATAATAAATGTTTGCATACAAGCAGAGCTGCTCTGGAGCAGTAAATTGTGTGCATTTGAAATGAAGCACAGCCTGAATTCTGAGTTTGCCATCTCTTAAATACTTTCACAAGCTGGTAACTTATCCTTGCAGTTCATTTATGGCTTTGGCATTTGCCATTGACTGGGACAACACAAATAATTGGGTGTTTAGAACCTGGGAGTGTTCACTTATGTGTGCAGGTGCTTTGGGCAGGTCCAGAACCTCTCTTGGAGCCTACAAAATCAGCAGCTTTCACCCAGTGATACAAACTCTTTGCTTTAGGAGGATTTATTGCTCTTAGTTTCTCTAGTTTGGAATTTTTTTTTTTCTATTCCTTCAAGATGATCTTGAAACACATTTGATTTGGTTCCTTCCTTTAGAATGGTGCACATTTTTCACTCCCACAGCATCAGGACTGAATGATCTGAGAGCACTTTGCTGCTAAATAAGAACCTGACCAGAGCTCCCTGAGCTCAACCACAGGAGCAGGGCCCCTTCCATCAGATGTGGGCTGTGATTTGGTGGGATGTAGCAAGCACCACGGGAATCCTGATATGTGAAGAGTTATTTATAACCATACTACTGGTTCCCAAACCTTTTATCCAGGGATTTCAGATTTAAGGGGAAAGCAGTGAAAGCTAAGCCTGCTGGAGAATGCTGATTCCTGAAGAGCAGCTGGGATAAGGCTGTGAGAAGCTAGACCAGACCCCAGAACTGCTCAAAAGGCTGGGACAAAAAGCCTTTCAAATCCCAAATGCAAGAGTTTGCTCATATCCTCACTCCTCTTTAGCTGAGCTCCCCATTTTCTGTGCAGCAGAGCTGAACCTGAGCTGCAGAGTCTCAGATGTTTGTTTGTCGAGGCTGCTGTTCCATCAGGAGAAAGGATTTGACTGACACTCCTTTTTTAACAGCCAAATAGCTAAAACATACAGAGGAGGGACTTTTCACTCTGTTTCTCACTCAGTATCTTTCACTGGTGCAGTTTCAGAAGCAGCTCAGCTTTTGCTCTTCAAAGTCTTTTCGTGGCTTTTAATGTGTCCTGCACTGAAAGGCAGCTGCACTCAGAGGGGCTTGCACTGCACTCAGGAGCCTGGAGCACCCTGGGCTCTCTGGAGACCTGGCCAAGGTGTCTGAGAGCAGAACCTTTCCCTGGGCTCCCTGCAAACCTGGCCAAGGTGTCAGAGAGCAGAACCTTTCCCTGGGCTCCCTGCAAACCTGGCCAAGGTGTCTGAGAGCAGAACCTTTCCCTGGGCTCCCTGCAAACCTGGCCAAGGTGTCAGAGAGCAGAACCTTTCCCTGGGCTCCCTGCAAACCTGGCCAAGGTGTCTGAGAGAGCAGAACCTTTCCCTGGGCTCCCTGCAAACCTGGCCAAGGTGTCAGAGAGAGCAGAACCTTTCCCTGGGCTCCCTGCAAACCTGGCCAAGGTGTCTGAGAGAGCAGAACCTTTCCCTGGGCTCCCTGCAAACCTGGCCAAGGTGTCAGAGAGAGCAGAACCTTTCCCTGGGCTCCCTGCAAACCTGGCCAAGGTGTCTGAGAGAGCAGAACATTTCCCAGCCCCACAGCTGACACTGACATCCTGATGAGCTGGGCTTTGATCAGGGAGCTCAGCAGTGCAGGGTTTTCCAGGGTACAGCCTGATATCTCCTCAGCCATGCTCTTAAAAAGGCTGAAGTTGTTCTGTTCTGTTCTCATTCCTGACAGTTTGCAAAACACTTCAGGCACTGAATTCCTCCCTGGGACTTCTACTGAGGAGAATAATGTAAAATGCAAGGGTTTGGCCACGAGTGCTTCCAGTTACCCCCCAGCCTGTGCGCCCTCTTGTCAGCTCACAGGGAGCAATGCAGACTTCAAGGTGCCTGCAAAGAATTGTTTGGTACAGTTTTGTGGGGTTTTGTTTATTACTGAGATGGAAAATAACTTTGTAATGATTTGGTGTCAGCAGCAAAGCTGTAGCCATGATAGGAACTGGACTGAGGGCCAGCCTCAGAAATTAGGAGCTGGTCACACACAAGATTTTTCGCCCCCATTACCTTTTGAAGTTTCCTTTCCAAACCTCTATTACAGAATTCTTAAAATATAGTCAAGCACCTCTGCTTAAAGGACATCATAAATAGTCCCCCACAGCCCCCAAAAAGAGGGAGAATGGAGGAATGCAATTGCCACAGAGGTTTTCCATTAGTGAAATTAATTCTTCTCTCATAAGAATTTAGGCCCATGATTTATGATAACCACCAATTTCTCACTGCAGGCGAAGTGAGAGGAAATGACTCAGCCTGGACAGACATCATGAATCTAATTTTTTTTCCCTTAATGCTTGACATAATCTAGTGTGCTGCTCCCAGAGGTGTCATTGGAGATTCATATCCAGCCAAAGGGCCTCACAATCAAGGCAGGAAATTTTGTTCCTTTCATGTATTGTGAGATCTGTAATTGCTTGGAATTGCATCCTGCCTCCTTCATTGCCACTCCTTTTGCATCAATTCTGCAGCAAAACAGGAAGGTAAACAAAGCAAGGGAGGGAAAAGCTGTGTGGCACTCCAGAAAAATCTCCTGTGACATAATCTGGGGGTCCAGCTGGTGCTTATTAAACCCAGGCAGTTTTGAGATGAAAGAAGTTTCTTTCTGTCACTCCTTCCCATGGAAATCTCACTACCCACCTGACTGGGGAAGTTGTATCCATCACATCTTTATTTTTTTCTGGAACTTTATGTTTTACTTGCCATCACCAGTACAGAGTTTTGTGAGTGGGTTTCCTGCCAGGAGATCAGAATAGATACCATGTTAAATGGTTCAGCTGAAATGTTTTATCCCACATTTCCAGGGGCTGGGAGTGCATATTCCTGTCTCAGCAGAGGAGGTAGTATCTAGCTGAGAGGAAGGTAGGTTTTGAAAAGTCTTGCAGTTATAAATAGTCATTTGAATACATCCTAAAAGATCACTTCCAAACTGATCAAAATAACAGATCTTTTTCTTAAACACAAAAGAATTTCTACAAATTTCTTTGCTCTGATCTCATTTAACATAAAAGGATGTAAAAGCAGAACAAACAGCAAGATAGAACTAAACAAGAATTCCCAGCACTTTTTTTTTATTTTTATTTTTATTTTCTGGGATTTTTTTTTACCATTTACCCAAGGTAAATCCTCTTTTCCCAGGGCTGCTGTGAGTGAACTCCTGCTGCTCCCCAGCACACACCCCCCCAAGGGGCTGCTGCCTGCTGGCAAATTCTACCCTGAGCTATTCTTATTTTCTGTAATGATTTTCTGTAATTATAAAACAAACCCAACAAAATTTGCATTTCCCTGGACAGAACCTAGGCTGGCTCAACATCTCCTCTCTAGTTCCTCAGGTCTGACTACAAGCAACCAGAAGTTCTTGAAATTCTACTCCTCCTACTGCTCCATCCTGAGGGATGCCCACAATATTCCACTGGTTTTACCCCAAAACAGAGGAACCCTCGGGCAGAGCTGGGACCCCAGGCTCCCTTTCCCAGTAAGTGTTGGGTTTCCCAGTCTGACTGCAGGTTTCTAGAAAAGAGACATTGACAAAGAGGAGCTAAGGCAGAAATGTCCTCCTCAGCTTTGAAGAGGATTCTGTTTACCTCCTTTTATCCTCCAAAACTGGGCTGGAATGTAAATAAGGTTCTGTCCTTTGGGGTGAGCTGTGGCAGGGGATTTGCCTCAGCCTTTGAGCACCAAACTGCAGCTCTGGGCAGGGGAATAATGAGCCCTGAAGAGGCTCCCTCCAATATTTGAGCCAATTTATTGCAGTTAACCAGGACGAGCTGTGGCAACCTCCACTGAGCTGTGAATTCCCACAGCATTCACCAGCTCCTGCATGTGGCTCTGACTGGGGCATTTCTGCTGTAATAAGGCCAGAAATAAGGGGAAATGCAGTGCCAAAACCTCAAGAGCTTCTACTGATTTTTATATCTTTATTTTTCCCTTTTTTTAAGCTTCCCTCTGACTCCTTCAAGTATCTTGGCTGGTGTGACATAGAGGAACACAGTGTGAGAGGGAATCAGCTCCTCTGCCCCCGAGTGAGGGAAGGTAAAGATCAAAAAGACACTTTGACATCTCAGCCCTGACTCCATCGAGTCAAAGAGTGAATCCTTAAAAGGGATGAGCTGAAATCCTGCCCCTTCTCAAAAGAATGGCAAACTCCAGGATTTCAGCTCACAGTGCCCACGCTGGCTTTATTTTTTTAATCATTAGGAAATTATCCTTTGTCATTTCCAAAATTAAAAACAACTGCCTGAACTGCAAACTGAAAATTTTTAGTATTAATGTGCTGCTGATTACTTCTCTCAGAAGCTGATTAACATTTGACTGTTCAGAATGCAGTAGCCATGTGCCAAACAGCCAAGCAAGAGGGAAGCCCAGCCCTGCAAACAGTGGCACATTTCTTGTATTTTAAGACTAAATTGGCTCAATTGCAATCCATACACTCTCAAGAACAGATGGGTTTTAAAATCCAGTATTTGCATGTTTGGGAGTAAACAGTGGAAGATTTCCAGCCAGTCCTTGCTTTAATCAGGAATTTGAAGATGCCCACAGCTCTAAACTTTTCATTAAGACTTTAAGTCTTAGTGTGTGTGTGTCTCAATACAAATGAGGTTTAGAATGGAGCTGTTGGTTTTTGGCACTGCTCTGGAAGCTGAAACATTTTCCTTTCTCAGGACAATCAAAGGCTAACTCACAGCATGGCAAGGAATAAGGAGAATTTTAGAGCTCAGGTCCTTAAGAACAACCTTTCAGAAATGGTTTTCATTCTGATCTGTAGCAGATCTGTCATTTACCAACCATGCACAAAGACTGCATATTGCTGGCTGAATTATGGGCCTGGGAATGGCAGAAAAATCTTCCCATTAATTTAAATCTCAGAAGCCTGGAAAGTCACACACCTATAATATTATATATATTTCTTCATTACAGAATCTTCCCAGCAATATAAATATATATTCTTCCAGCAAGTGACTAAGTGCCAGTTCTGTATCAATCCTCAACTGTAAATCTTTTTCTCTGACCAGGGCCCTCAGAAGAAGAGCTGTTTTTCAGGAAAGAAGAATATACTCTGAAAAGAAGAAAACAAGTAACTGACACAGAGAAATGGGAAAAGAGGATGCAAGAGAACTGGGAAAACTGTGCTGTAAAACTTCCTCATTAACACTTTGGACTGTAGCTGTAAAGAAGCCAAATAATCACGTGCTGGCTGCTCACTGCATTTAATAGATTTAAACCTGTGATAAGGAAGGTGTCCCTGGCTGTGGCAAGGGGTGGAATTGGATGAATTTTGAATTCCCTGCCAACTCAGCCCATTCTGTGAGGATTCTATGAATATTTAAATCTGGCTGCTGCACAGACCTTTGGTGCCAGCTGGGTTTAGAGGCCAAACCAAAAAGCCACAATCACTCAGTCCTGCTCCCTCCCACACCCTGGTAACCCCACTCACAAAGGAAGGAGGAGATGGACACTCAAATTCATGCTTGAGAGATGGTTTCTTCCTTCCTTTCAAATAATTAAGGAGTCCAGCACTCTGATTCTGAGGTGGATTTGGCACTTGGTACCACCAATTGTTATAAAAGCAGCAGCATAAAATGTGTTCTCATTTTAACTGGCTCTGACTAATTCTATATTTAATTATATAGCTATTACAAAGCAAGGGGAAAAAAAAGTGATTTCTCTTATTTTTGCCCTTCCCAGGAGCTGAACCTTTCATTCCAGGACCTGGGTGACCTTTACCAGGTGGAAAACCTCAAAAGAATCCTCCACAGATTAATCCGGGTGGAAAAGCTTTGGTTGGTGGACAATTCCCTGACAGACCTCAGTGCCATAAGGTTGCCAAGGTAGACAAAATGTCCTGCTTCTATTTTCATGTAATAGCCCAGAAATCAGAATTTTCCTGAAGTGACAGCTGGGGCAGGCTCTTGAGAGCTGCCAAATCTGCTCTTGGGGGGTGCTGGAGTGAGAATCCATCAGTTCATTGCTGAAAATACCCAGTGAGGAGATCACATCACATCACATCACACCCCTTTTATTCCAGGGGAATAATTAATGAGTCCAGCCAGCTTCAGGGAGATCTGTGCCAAAAGGGGAAGCTGTTGCACACAGAAGGAATCTCTGTGAAGAGATGGGGGAGCACAACCCAAGCAGAGAGGCCATGACAACTGTAAATTTATTTTACCATCCATCTGTTGCTACTCTGCTGCTGTGTATTTAGGTGTATGGAGAGTTGTAGTATTGAGAACAGAAATAATGATGCATCTGTTGCACAAGATAAAGAAATAAGGGAATAAAATATAAACCAGTGTATAAAACCCATCCCTGTTGCAGGGACTCTGTCCCAGATGTGATAGTGATGCCATACACTTTGTACTTTACAGATGCAGAGAGCTAAATGTAAATAAAAACCACTTTACATCCTTCAAACAGCTGCCAAAAGTCCCTCAGATTCAGCACTTATCTCTTGCTGAAAACAACATCACGAGCCTGAGTGGGATTTCAGACTTCAGGCACACCCCACTGGAATCCCTCATCCTCAAGAGGAATCCCTGTGAGTTCCAGGAAAGATACAGACAGCTGTAAGTCTGACCCTCTCGTGGCTAACAAAAGTGATAAACACAAAATAATGTTTGCCAGACTTTCAAAGGAATGGGATCTCAAACCAAACAAACTTTTTAAAGAAGGTTTTCCTTTTCTTGTGGTTTTAATGCTCTGAAATGCTCCAGGAACATGGCTTAGTGAGCTATTATGTGATAAAAGCCCCCAAATATTCAGAAACTGCCTGTGATGCTTTTTAATGGCATGACTGGCAGTTCTGGAACTGAACTAAGCCCATGGATCAAGTTCAGAGACAGTGAGCAGGGCAGATAAATTAGATTCCCTTTTATTAATAGAAATTACCTATTACTCAAGCTCTCTTCAGCCTCCTTGCATCCTTGGTGGCTTCTGCCTAAATTGCATTACATGTCAGAGCTGGAATCAGGGGGATGTCTTGAAAGATGGGAGCAAAAGCAGCAGAAAATCAAGTTCCCTTCATCTGATTTTTCTGGATTCCCCCTGTCCCTTGAGCAGCCTTTGGGACGGGCTGGAGATTTAACAGAGCAGCCTCAGACACTGGCAATGGAAATTCCAATCTAAGGCATAACAATCCAAGAAATTGAAGAGAATATAATCTATTCTAAGCTTCTCTCTCAGAAAATCTGCATGGTTGCATGCTTTGTCCCACTACAAACACAGCCAGGTGTTGATATTTTGAAGATAAACCTTGCAGAGTGTGTCTGAAATGGGACATACCTCCTCCCATTGCTTACTGAGAGGGGGAAAAAAGAAAGGAGGAGTTTAAAATAAATATTTAATGAAAACCTTTCTGAGTTTCCAGTAGTCCTGTGGGCATCCCTTTGGCAGTGTGGTGCTGATAAAGGCAGGAAGGCAGATATCAGCATGGAAGGGGAAAAAGTACATTTGAAATGATGGATTTCACCTTTTATTATTTGCATATCTACAAGTTCAGGAGAACAAAAGCAGAAACCACGTTTTAACAATTCCTAATTGTATTTCTGCTCTCAATCTGCCAGTTCTTAGGGTAATTAAATATTGGTGCCATTTGGTGTAACTCTGGTATTGTGTTCATTGTCAGTGTTGGAAGACAGATTCTTGAAGTGCTTTATTGGGTCTGAGAATATAAAGGTGGTGCAATGAAGTGAAATCTGAGAGTTTTAATTAGCTCTTTATCAGATAAATTCTGCAACAAATGACAAATCAAGATTTCCAACCCAAATCTATTTTAGATATGTTTGAATCCACTGTTTCTTTTTTATCAGTGTCGGTTTTGTTCTCAACATTTCCCAAGATTATTTTTCTCAATTCCTGTTCTTTTCTTTTGTCTCTTTTTAAGTGTGTTCTCCAATTTGCCAAACCTGAAAATACTGGATGGCATCCCAAAACTGCCAGAGGACTGCTCACCCCCTGAGGTCAGGTTTTTTTACAGAATGTGTACTATACTCTAAAACAATATTTTTGTAGGATCTCAACTGCGCTACAACCACCTTTCTTAAAACAGACTGTAAATCCTGCTTATGGAAGTTCTATTTTTTTTTTTACTGGTCAAAGAGATATTGAAACAGAAATAAAACATTTTTGAGTGCATTTGTGATACCAAGTATGGGTATGGATATGTAAATAAGACATAATGTTATACTGATATCATGAGTTGATTTAGTTTATTATTAAAATTAATTATTTATTAATAGCAAAATTTAAGTTTATTATTAAAAATAGTGTGTGCCAAGTAAGTATGGGTATGGATATGTAAATAAGACATAATGTTATACTGGATATTTATTAAATTTAATTTGGAGTTTAATTAATGGAGTTTATTTATTATTAAAATTATTGATTACTATTTATTAATAGCAAATTTTAAGTTTATTATTAAAAATAGTGTGTGCCAAGTAAGTATGGGTATGGATATGTAAATAAGACATAATGTTATACTGGATATCATGAGTTGATTAAATTTATTATTAAAATTAATTATTATTATTTATTAATAGCAAACTTTAAATTTCTTTTTAAAAATAGTATGTGATTTTCCCATCTAGGAACTCTGTGTCAACAACAACTCACAATTATTGATTCCCACTGCACTTAAATAGAACATATCCAGGCTCAGACCCCAAGCTCATTGTGGGAAATGACACAGGGATGGACACCAATAGAAAAGGAAAACAAATTAATAAAAAGCCCCACCAATGTCCAGGTGCTCTTTAATGAGCTTTGTGCATGGGAAAAGCTCAGCCACCCCAACCATTTTGACCCCAATAATTAAAAAAGATCTTTCTTTGGAGTTTGGTGGCCAGAGAGCACTGGGGAGGGAAATCTTGAAAAGGAAAGGAGATTTTTGTCTCTGCTGGCATTGTCTGGGGATGTCCTGTTGCTTAATAGAGGCTCCTGAAAGCAAACCACAGGAGGGAGAGCCCTGACAGGGATCTGGGTTCCTGGATGCAATTATCTCTGAGAGGTCTCTGTCCTTCCTTTGATTGATTTGCTGTCCAATCTTTGGGGTTTTTTTGCCCACCAGCACACAAATAGCTGTGCCACCAGCAGTGCAGGGGGAGAGGCTCAGAGCCCTGGAAATGAAGCCAATTAAGGGAATTGCCTCATTCCAGAGGCAGCCGATAAATCCTGTGCTGTGTGCCGGCTGCAGGGGCAGCTCAGGTGGGTTCAGTGCAGGGATGGAGGAGAGCTCAGCCCTGCAGGGCTCTGCAGTGCCAGGGCTTGGAGCACAGAGGCCACAGCAGCTCTGTTCAGCATCTGTGCTCACAGAATCACAGAAATTCTAGGTTGGAACAGACCTTTAAGATCATCGAGTCCAACCCATGTTCTAACACCTCAACTAGATCATGGCACCAAGTGCCACATCCAGTCTTTTTTTAAACTCTTCGAGGGATGGTGACTCTACCACCTCCCTGGGTAGATGATTCCAGTATTTGACCAGTGCTGCACCCAGGCAGGAGAAATCAGCAGCTTGCAGAGTTTCCAGGCTCTCCCTTAGGGCTGCCCTTGCCTCTCCCACAGCTCAGCAGCCTAAACAGGGGAGCAAAATATTGTACGAATAAAATCAGATTTTAAATGTGTTACAGGATTGGCTCAGAGGGTTTTCTACAGCTGGGACAGGAAAAGGCTGTGGAGCACAGCTTGGTGGTCACCCTCAGGAAATCTTGAAATGTGGGGAAGCAGAGCAGGGCTCACGGGGCTGGATCAGCAGATCCAGTCAGTGAGATTTACCCCAGCACAGGGAGCAGAGCAGGCAGGGCAAACCCCTCCATAAACACACCCCAGGATCAGGAGGGAAACTGCACAGCCCACAGCAGAGAGCTTTCACAGGTTCACAGAGAGAGATTTGCACAGAAACAGCAAGGGCTTTGGGCAGGGAAACAGAACTGAACTGCTCCAGAGCAACAATGTTTGCTGGGGAGGGAATAAGAGCAAAATGAAAACATGAAAGCTTTCTTTGGACTGAGGATGGTGGTCCACATCAGGTCTAGAAATGAATCCAGACACCTTATAACACATTATCATTATAAAGAACGCCTGTCATGTCTGGGAGTGGAAGGTTGAACACAAAGGATTGAATATATTTATTTTCAGCTGAGGATCTGTGTGAGAAAACACTGTGGTTTTGGAAATGAGGCAGGGAGCTGGAGCAGAGGGAAAAGAGAGCCTGAATAACCTGCCTGACTGACCATTTGACCCTTAGTGACCACCTCACTGACCACCTGACCACCTTACCCCTACTGACCCCCTCACTGACCATCTGACCCCTTAGTGACCGCCTTATTGAGGCTTCCTTGGCCAAGCCAGGAGCAGAGGGAAAACAGAGCCTGAAGAACCTTCCTGACTGACCTCTTGACCCCTACTGACCACCTCACTGGGGCTGTGGCTGGGGACAGGACAGACAGACAGACAGGCTTTTCCCAAAGTGCCAGCCAGCCCCTGAGGAGCACTCGAAGCAGCAGCGCTGGAATCTCAGCACGCAGCACTCAAGGCTCTCCCCCCAGAATTCAGCATCACAAAGTGGGGCTGGGATAGGGAATTGCTCCAGTCCCCTGGGCAGAGGGTTCAGTTCCCAGCTCCTGGTAAAGCTCCCACCCACCTCTTGCAGCTGTAATCAGGATTCTCTCCTGGGTGAGGCTCAGAGGCTCTGCTGTTTGCACCTGAGTGCTGGGTCAGGCACACACACTGATTTATTCTCTCCAAACAGGAAGTTGGTTCTGCTCTCATCATTTTTCATTTCATTATTTTAATGCTCTGGCTCTGGGATCCCAGGGAAATGTGAGGTAATTCTGATTTTATTTAAAGTGCATCCAGGAGCAAGAATGTGCTGGTGATGTTTGAGGCATTTTGCTGTGAAGAGGTTTAAAAGGAGATCACAGAACCATGGAATGCTTTAGGTTGGAAGGGACAGAAAAGCCCATTTAAATCATCCCCCTGCCACGGGTTACTCCAAACCCTGTCCAGCCTGGCCTTGGAAACTTCCAGGGATCCAGGGGCAGCTTCTCTGAGAACTCTGTGCCAGGGTCTGCCCTGAAGAATTTCTTCCATCCATTCTGAAATGTAAAATAGCAGCTGCCATTGGTGAGCTCAGTATCAAAGTGTCACGGAATCAATTTCCAATTACTTAAAAGATTCCTTTGGACCTGACATTTCATGAAAATTTAGCAAAGCATTCCCAAAGTCTGCTCTAACATCCTGGGACAGAATTTCCTGCAGGCTGAGCTGTTCTCTCCTTGCCCTCTGCCTGCTCGTGCCAGAGCATTTGGGGTCTCTGGAGCTGCGTGGACAGAAGGAAATGGGTGGTGGAGCAAGTTCTGTGGGATTAAACAAATCAGCCAAACACCCTCCTGAGTTCTGCCCTCCTCCTCCATCCTCCTTATGTTGTTTTAATTAAGTTGTAATTAATCTCTTTCTTTTAAACAAATTATTTCCCTCATTTACTTGGAGTTGCATCCTTTAATTTGCATGGGGCTGCTTGCAGGAGGGCCAGGCTGCAATTCCAGAGAGGAGGAATCACTGCCCAGACATCCTCAGCTCTTGTCCCAGGGGTGAAGGGAACTCAGCTGGGTCAAGGCTCATTCTGAACCTCCCTCAGAACCAATTCCAGCTGTTCCCTGGAGTCTCCTTTTCTCTGTTTGAGTAAGCCCCATGGATTGGAAGAGGAGCCATTCACAGAATTAGGGGCTCCTCTGTTGGATGGATGTCTGTGTGAGCCCTGGGAGCTGCCCCTGCCATTAATATTGGCTGGGGTGAAATAACATGACCTGAACTGCCCAACAATGAGCACTGGAGAGAGCAGAGCAGCCACAAAACCCTGGCCAATCAGCTCAAGTGCAGCTGCCACAAGTTCAAATGAATTAGGAAAAAAAAAAGTTTTATTCAGTGGAATGAGCTACAGCCAAAAGAAACACAGATTTCACAGAGAAACACTGAACTTTTGGACAATAATAACCAGCTGCAGTTTGCCACTCTTTCTTCCTTAAGCCATTCTGGGTCTCTTGGTTGTTGAGTTTTTGCTGAAAGTTGTACCCAGCACGCCTGAAAGAGCCCACCTGAGGGAGCTGCCACTGGGTCTTGGCTTTAAAGTGCCTTTTTTCCTCTTTGTGCTAATTTTTTGGGTTGTGCAAATTATTCTCCAGCGCTTCCTGCGGGCCTCAAAGAATTCCAATTCACAGGATTTCTAAAAGGATTACATCCCCTCATTATGGAGCTCCTTATAAAATTGCCTAGATGTTCATGTTAAAGGTCCCTTTTAGAGCCACAATGGGCTGGTTCTGTGCAGAGAGACTCCCAAAATTCTCTGTGGGGCTGAGCACACTCAGAGCACCCCACACATCCCTCCCAGGCTGTTTCTGTTGGGCACTGTTAAACCATTTCTTCCTGAGAATGATGAAATTCAAGTTTCCCACCTATAATTTCACCTTGAGCCGGAGCCCAGGGGATGTTTGCAGTGCCTGGTTTGGGAGGGAGTTAGCAGGGAGCTGCCTGGGCTCTCTCAGCCATCACTTCAGCTCCTCTCCTGGGTGTTTCTCATTGCTGGAAATTGCTGTGGTGGTCAGGTGGGGGTAACTCAGTGCTGCTTCATGGGTGGAAGGATGGAGCCCACTTGGGACAGGTCAGGTTGGGATGGATCCTTCTGGAACAGCCTCACCCAGGTAAGGGGAGATCCTGCACCCAAAGGTGCCCAGATTGCCCCACAAATTGATTGTGGGGCAATGATTTCAATGCTGCAGCTCAGCAATGCTTAAGGCTGGTGCCACAGGTTTGTGATTTTCTATGTTTCACATTCTGTGCTGCTTTAGTGTGTGGGTCTGAGCTTCACATTATGGGATGGTGAGCTGTGTGCACAGAGCAGGGAGACAAAACAATTCCTGCTCCAGCTGGGCACCAAGGACAAATGACCCAAATCTCAGCCCAGGAGCACAAACCCCGTGGGCTGCAGAGAGAAAAACAAGCAGGGTGGGACTGCCTGGGCTAAAGCTGGGATGGGACAATGAACTGCAAGGTGCAAATGGAGCAGAACTGATCCCAGGGACAGAGCCCGGGAGCGCTCGTGCATTTTGGGGCCATTTTGGGTCATCTTGGGTGCAGCCCTGGCTGGGCTCTGGTGCTGCCCAAGGTGGATCCATGGAGGACATCCTTGGAATAAATCCCTAATTTATTCTTTAGCTCTGTCCAGCCTCTGTTCTGGGGCACTGGGGCAGTGCCAGTTCCACAGGATCTGCCTCCACATCCCCTCCATCCCCATGGATGCTGGAGATGCCTGTGCAGTGCAGGGCTGGGCTCTGGGAGCAGCATTTGGGCTGCTCTGTCCCAGGAATGGCAGACTCTGCTTTGCTCAGGTAGCACTTCATGAACTTTTCTCAGCAGGTATTCATTTACCCAGCATTTCCCCATTTTACAGGAATAATGTCCTGTACAGCTTTTTCATCTCCTCAGCTGCCAGAGGGGATCAGGCTGTTATATACAGGGAAAATTGCTCTCATAATCAGTTCTTGAGGGCTTTTGTTGCTAAGTTTTTATTGTATGATGGAGAGTCTGTGCTGCTTTAACATCGCACAGTGTCTCAGCCCCTAATCCTTTCACAATTAAGCAAATATATTTTGCTTTCTTGAGAGATAACAGAAATCCTGCTTAAAGCACAAAGCAAAGCCAAACAACGAGAACAAAATTCTTGCACAATGAAATTGCAGGAGCAGCACTGAGGAAGCTTTTCAAAGGCAGTGAAACCTCTCCACAAAGGTAACTCCAGCCAGCAGGAATGGTTTTAAAGTATTTCCACGTTTTTCATGCTCTTTTCTCTGACCTTTAGTGCAAGGCCATCTGTGCTGAGCAGCTGATTCTTGTGGTCCCTTGAGTGGCTGCTGCAGATAAGCTTCAGAGTGTATAATAAGGACTAAAACCTGTTGGAAGAATACATTTTTTAAACCTTCCCCCTTCCAGATAAAGTTTGCTATAACTAATTTAGCCCCTGAAGGAACGAGTCTATTAGCCCTTTGATAGCTAATTTAATTCCTGATAATTTATTGTGCTGGGTGGGTTGGGAAAACAGATTCAAAGGCCTTTTGGAGGATAATAAGAAATCATCAGGGGAGCTAAAACACTGTGGAAAAGGGAAATGGCTGAAAGGTGAGGCTGAGAGAGCTGGGAGTGCCTGCCTGGGTTGTGTGAGGGGATTGGCAGCTGGAAGGGGGATCTGATCCCGACCCTGATCCGGATCCCAATCCTGATTCTGATCCAGATCCTGATCCCAATCCTGAACCTGATTCCGATCCAGATCCTGATCCCAATCTTGATTCTGATTCAGATCCCAATCCTGATCCCTATCCCGATCCCAACCCTGTTCCTGATCCAAATCTTGATCCCAATCCCGATCCCAAACCTGATCCCAATCTGAAGGCCAGGGCAGCGTCTGGGGACAGGAGAAGGTGAAGAACCTGCCTTGAGGGAAAATAAAATTTTTTAGGCTCAGTGTTTTGGCAATTCCTGCTTTTCACTGTCAGATAAAAGGGTGTGTGATGAAGGAGGGGGCAGTGGTTGAAACTGAGGGGTTTTTGTTCCATAACCTGAGGGATTCATGTCACTTATTTGATTTTTATGTGTTGTTCCCATAGACCTTTATCTGCAGGTAAGGCCACAAGGTGCTGCTTTGTGCAGATCCCCTGCTGGCCTCTGTTGTTGGCTCTGGAGCTGGCGCTGTGCAGAACCGGTTCAGAGGAGAAAGGAGAGCATTTATTGGCATTTGCTGTGTCTGTGGCACTCCAGGCTGGGGCAAGGTCCTGCCAGAGAGTCCAATGTCCTGCACTGTGACCTGCAGTGCCTCAGACCGTCCCCTCCTGCAGGCACAGCTCACCCACACCTCTCCAAAACCCCCTCCGAGCCCTGGCCCTGCTCCTCCCCATGGGTTTTAGCTCCACAGCTGCTCCAAGCTGGTTTGGTGACTGCCAGATGTGAGCAATGTCCCTGCCATAAATCCAGCCTGCAAACCCTGCAGCTTTCTGTTCTGGGACAAGACAACATTTCAAGGTGAGAATCCTTCTCCTGCTCCCTTCTGTAGCCTTGTCACAGGTTTTTGTGCCATTTTTCAGGCTGGCTTCTTTCCGTTTCCTTTCCGTTTCCTTTTCCCTTTTTTCCTTTTCTTTCCTCCTTTTTTTTCCCTTTTCTTTCCTTTTTTCTTTTCCCCCTTTTTTCCTTTTTTTTTCCTTTTTTTTTCCTTTTTTCCTTTTTTCTTTTCCTTTTTTTCCTTTTCCTTTTTCCTTTCTTTCCTTTTTTCTTTCTTTTTTTTTTCTTTTTTTTTTTTCTTTCTTTTTCCCTTTTTTTTTTTCTTTTTTTTTCTTTTTTTCCCCCTTTTTTTTCCCTTTTTTTTCCCTCTTTTTTTTTTCCCTCTTTTTTTCCCTTTTTTCCCCTTTTTTTTCCCTTTTTCCCCTTTTTTCCCCTTTTCTTTTCTTTCCCTCCCTAAGGTGCAGCCATACCATTATTAGGGAATATCTTGTCTGCATGAAGCTGGAGGTAGAACAGAACACTCAGAAAGAACCCCAGCATTTGAGAAAGAGCAGAACACACAGGAACAAGCCCAACAATCCAAAATCCGTGTTTGCACAGCTCATACCTCAGGAGGATGATGCTTGAGAGGCTTTCTGCCACCCCAGCGTGCCCTGAACCCTTGTGGGGACACCCCTTCCCCTGGGTGACGCTCCCTCTTGGAGAAGGATGCTGCCCACAGGAGCAGCTCCCAAAAATGCAGCTCCTTGCCGAGGCCCAGCTGTCAGGGCTGACAGGTTGTTAGAGATTCATGCTCACTTATGAGCCATGAAATAAAGCTCATCTCCCCTGCAATTTACTGCCATGCAGTGCCATTGATTTTTATGGGAGCTGCCTGGTGTTTCATAGCACAGTGTAATTCTGCTCCTTTTTTTTCTTGGACAGTTCCAATTTGCCCATCGTTCACTTAATGGCTCAGTCAAGAGCCCACTGAGCTTTTTATAGTATTTAAATGGGAGGCATTAGCATGGCATGGATGCTTTAATACACCTGTGGATGAATCTTTAATACATTCTTATTGATCAGATCCTTATTTGATAACAGAGGGCTGTCCTCCCTGTTTACACAGGCAGAAAACTCAGGCACAGAAGGGGAAATTATTGCAAATCTCACATGCAGGATTTAGCAACAGAGGAATCAAACCCACTTATTTTAAGCTGTAGAATCACAGAATGGTTTGGGTTTGAAGAGACATTAAAAATCATCCAGTTCCAGCACATTCCACCATCCCAGGCTGTTCCAAGCCCTGTCCAACCTGGCCATGGACATTTTCAGAGATCCAGGGGCAGCAACAGCAGCTCTGGGCACCTGTGCCAGGCTCTCACCCTCCTGACAGGGAAGAATTTAACCCCAATATCCCCTCTAACCTCACTCTCTGTCAGTCTGCAGCCATTGCCCTGGTCCTGGCACTCCAGTCCCTCCCAAACAGCCCCTGTATCTCCCTCCAGGTGCTGGATCCACAACTGGATCACCCCAAACTTTTCCAGTTCTCCCAGCCTTTCCTCACAGCAGCTGTGCTCCATCCCCTGTGACTCCTGGGTGCTTTGAGAAGGTTTTTATTGCTGTTTTTGTGCCTGGAGCAGCCTCCTGTCTCTGCCTCTCTGGTTTTGCACAGCTCTGTTTGTGCTGGTGAGGTTTAACCCTGCTCTGCCCCGAGCCCTGGTTCACAATTAGATGAGAATTGTTGCAAAGGAGCTAAAGCAGGTCCTAGGGTTTAACAGGCCCTAAAGGAACTAATTAATTAATGAGGGTAAATTGTTGGTAAGATGATGTGAGCGTGTGGAAACAGCTCTTGGGGTCATTAAAAACCAAGAACAGATTTATTGGCTGCTCAGATGTCAATGAGCTTCCCTTACAAGCGCGGACATGGTATCCTGTGAGGGAGCTGGGACAGGCAGGGGAGGATCTGCCACTGCTGATGCAATATTAACCACAATTCCTCCACTTAATCCTCTTATTAGCTATTGCATTACTGGGCTGCCAGTGCTGCTGCCTGCTGGGGAGGGTGGGCCAGGAAGGAGCTGTCACCTCCTGGGCACATTTCAGGGGTTTGGACACTGAGGGTGACCCAGAAATCCATTGGCTGTCACAGACATCTTTTATGAAAAATCCTTTCCTTAGGATTTCTCCTCCTGAGAAGCTGAGAGGCCTCAGGAACAAAATGTAAACATTGATTATCTGCTGCTGTGGAATGCAGCAGGTGCATCTGTGATTGGTCTCATATGCTTGTTTTCTAATTAATGGCCAATTACAGTCAGCTGGCTCAGACTCTGTCTGAGACAGAAGCTTTATCATCATTCTTTCTGAGTCTATTCTTAGCTTAGCTAGCCTTCTGGTGAAACCTTTTCTTCTATTCTTTTAGTATAGTTTTAATGTAATATATATCATAAAATAACAAATCAAGCCTTCTGAAACATGGAGACAGATCCTCATCTCTTCCCTCATCACCATCACAATTTGCAGGAGGTGATGCCCAAAAGGGCCCAAATCCTGTCAGGAATGGGGGAATTCCCTGCAGGTTTGCAATGCCCACCCTGACAGGGGCTGGGGGTGGTGCCCTGCAAGGGTTGGCTCAGTTATTGGGCGTGAGCCTGGTAACACAAAATGAGCACATCCTTTCCCTTCCTACCACGAGGAACCAAACAAACCAAGCTCTTCCTGCAAGGCTTGGATTCCTTGTTTTTCCCGTGCTTTCCTTGCCTTATCTGAGATTGAATTTTCTGAGATGGATTTTGTGGGTTTTGGAGGTCAGGAGGGGGTTCCAAAGCCCACTTTGCACACCAGGGGGGTGGTGAGGGATCATCAGCACAAACAGAGACTTCTGAGCTGCTCTGAACCTGACCTGGGGGCAGCTCCTTTGGGTCTGGGAACAATCATCCCAGAAAAACACCACCAGAAGGCAAACTGCAGCTTTATGGAGGCAAGGGAACAAACCTGGAAGCTGAATCTGTGCTTTTACCTGGCCTGGATGCTGCTCCCCACAGGAGGCACCTTTAGCAAAGTTGGAAGTTGCTCAGAATGAAATTTCTCACTGGTGTTTTTGTACAGAGCTTCAGGAACCCAACCAGGAGATCCCCAAAGCCCAAACCCTGAGTTCCTGTGGATGATTTGGGGGCTGTGCTGCAAAGCAAGGGGACTCAGTGCAAGGATGAGGAAAGAGCAGCCCATAACTTTCAGCCTGCTTCACTTTCCCAGCTGCTGGGAACAGGGAGAGGTGATGTGGGATAAGCAAATCCCAGATCAGGTTATTCACCAACAGAATTGGCAGTTGTGGGATTGCCTTGGAAGGGAAAAAATATTGATTTTATTTAATTGTTTTGTCCTCTGCTGCATGCAGTAGCAGTAACCCAGCCTAGAGCTTAATCTGTGATGCTGTACCTGCAATCAAAAACACCACATCTGTTGCACACCAAAGAGATTTAAGGCACCTTTCTGGAAAGCCAGGGCTCTTTGAAATATTCATGAATCTTCAGCAGTTTCCTAAGATACAGAGGAATGTCAAATAATCTCCTCTTCTGTAACATTCAATACCTTGAGCTGGAAAACCTTTGCAAGATGGAAATGCCCCCTTCCTTCTCTCCTCAAGACACTGATGGTAATTCCTGTGCTGCAGATCAGGTGTGGGGCTGGGGTTAATTTAATGGGGGTGTCACTGCAAAGGCTTCAGTGCAAGAGGCTCAATAAAAATAAAGCAGATTTTAGTGACAAGGGGAAGGCCTGAGGTGTCAGTGCCATTCATGGGGATCCACGTGGAGCTCTGGAAAGCCACAACTGCTGAAGGCAGGAAAGCTGAGTGGGAGTGATGCCTCAGGTTGGAGCTTTTGTATTTTTCACATTCTGTGCTGCTTTAGTGTGTGGGTCTGGGTTTCACATGAGGGGATGGTGAGCTGTGTGCACAGAGCAGGGAGACAAAACAATTCCTGCTCCAGCTGGGCACCAAGGACAAATGACCCAAATCTCAGCCCAGGAGCACAAACCCCGTGGGCTGCAGAGAGAAAAACAAGCAGGGTGGGACTGCCTGGGCTAAAGCTGGGATGGGACAATGAACTGCAAGGTGCAAATGGAGCAGAACTGATCCCAGGGACAGACCCCGGGAGCGCTCGTGCATTTTGGGGCCATTTTGGGTCATCTTGGGTGCAGCCCTGGCTGGGCTCTGGTGCTGCCCAAGGTGGATCCATGGAGGAGATGCTTTGGATAAATCCCTGCTTTATTCTGGGACTCTGCCCAGCCCCTGCTCCAGGGCAGCCTGCACAAGGCATCAGGAGGAATAAATCAGGGGCAGAAAGGGCAGAACTGGGCTTTGTGCTGCATTCAGCAGGGCTGGAGCAGGGGTTTCTTGGAGGCAACCTGACAGGAAGCTTTGGATGGGGAATGCAGCAGGCACTGAGGTAAACTGCAAATTTAATGATGTTTGCTGTGAGGACAAGCCCTGAGGGGGATGTCTGACAGTGTGGAGCCACCATGCAGAACAACCTGCAGAGCTGCTCATTACAGAACAGCCCAAGCCCACATGGGAAGTTATTGCCTGCTCTTCCCTCATCCTTGCACTGAGTCCCCTTGCTCTGCAACACAGCCCCCAAATCATCCACAGGAGCTCAGGGTTTTGGGCTTTGGAGATCTCCTGGTTGGGTTCCTGAAGCTCTGTACAAAATCTCCATTCTGAGCAACTTCCCAATTTTGAGACTGCTGAAAAATTTTCCAATATTCTAATTTTAAACTTTCTTCAGAATAAATCTGTCTCTTCAGGAACAACGTGGATTGAGGTTTTGCAGATCTGTCACTGTGAATTATAACACTTCCACCAGGACTTTCTTCAAATCACAGCATTATTTTCAACAAATTTATTTTAAAACTCATCAAAATATTGATTTTGAGGTTGGAAGCATCTCAGCATTTTTCATTATTGCACCACATCCCTTCCTTTTACAACCAAATCGATGCATTAACGTGGCCATCTGGCATGGCACAGAGCAGGGAGGGGAACCAGCTCCATTTCCAGTTTGCCTTTGTTTCCTGGAGCATTTGGCAGCCCAAGGGGTGCAGTTGGCTCTTGTGTGCACACAATGCTGCTGTTCCTCAGGGAAGGAGGTCAGTGGGACACAGAATATTCATAGAGGTCTGGCTTGGAGAGTCTGGAAGCTCAGAACTGAGCTCAGCTACAAGAGCCTGGAGCCCAAGGCTCAGCTGAATACAATTCTGCACAAATTGCTTTGTGTAATAGATATTTCTGTATGTCTGTGTATTAACAGATGTAGAATTCAGGATGGTTTGGGTTGAAGAGACCTTAAAGCTCATCCAGTCCCACCCATTGCCATGGGCAGGGACACCTTCCACTGTCCAGGGTGCTCAAGGGCTTATCCAACCTGGCCTTGGGCACTTCCAGGGAAGATTTCTTTAATAACCAGCCTAAATTCTCCTCCTCCCATTTTGTACCCATTATATATATATATATGAATGTGTATATATACCTAAACACATCTATATTATAAATAGATGTATTATATATCTATATGACATATTATACATCTTACATACGTATAATATATACATAAATTACATATATGTTAAAAATTACATACTATATATGTGTATATATATAAATACATATATCTAGATATATAGATATATAGATATATCTACAGATCTATATTTATCTATAATAGATATAAATAATATATAAATACATATATCTAGATATACATATATATGACATATACATATTACAGATGTATAACATATACATAAATTACATAAATTACATATTATATGTGTATGAATATATATATATATGATTTCTTTTAATAACCAGCCTAAATTCTCCCTCTTTCAATTTGTACCCATTATATATCTATGAGTGTATATATATACATATATATATTATACATACATGTATTATATATATATATACATGACATATTATACATATTACAGATGTATAATACATACCTAAATTACATATTATACATATAATATATATATATACACATGATGTATATTTTGATGAGTCCCTGCCAGCCCTGCTGCTGCCAAATCCCAAAGTGATGGAACTTTTCCCTTTGAATTCCAGCTTCCCCTCAGCTTGGTCCTAAAGCAGAGCATCACCCTGGGATCAATCACACTCTGAGCTGGAAAACTGAGCAGCCCCTGTGCTGCCCATCCTCTGCCCAGGGCTGGGGCTGTGGCCCAGCTCCACTTGCTTTTAGGTCACAGAAACTCATTAAATTCTTGAAACTCATTAAATTCTTGCTTTAGCCAAGCATCTGGCATTCCCTGAATTCCAGGGATCCTCCTGTGGCAATGAGGAGCAGCTCAGCTACCCCATGGTCCCCCCGGGTCTGGCATTTTGACCTTTGTCAGGCACAGAGGTGGGAATATCATTAACCAAAATATTCCACTTCCCTGAAAATGCTGCCAGGGCTCCATCCCTTCCCCTGCTCCCTGTATTAAAATGAAATCCAAGCACATCATGAGGAAAACCGACACAAGCCCTCAGCATGTGAAAGATCAGTAACTACATTCTAGTTTATTGACTGCAGTCAAGTTTTATTATGCCTCAAATAATTAAATACTGCAACCATGACATTAAAAATACAGGCCAATTTACCAAAATAATTGTATTCTGAAGATTATGTACATATTATACATTTTACAGTCTCATGTAAACTTTTTTTTTATACATAAGGTAAATCTGATTTATGGTAACTAGAAAACCCAAAATATTCACTGACAAAAATCTTCCTATGAAACATAAGCACTGGATCTGGGACAATTAGGAAAATTGCAATGAATGCAAACCAACTATAAAACATAATATAATCAAGTTAGTAGAAAAAATGAATTAAATTACATTCATATAAAAAATTGAACTGAAAACATTGCTATGCATCATTATTAAAAAAAAAAAAAAAAAAGAACAAAACCAAAGGGAAAAACCCCCACTCCCTCTCTTTATATATTAACACAGCCTTTGATGGGGAGCTCCCCTGTGCCTCATTTCCAGCAATGGGGCATAGCCTGGGAAATCCAGATTCCCATTCTCCTTTAACATATATTAAATACCTAGTGTCTGTACCAATACAAATATTGTATAATTCATGCACTGGGATTATGTTCAGGGTAGCCCACACCAAGGCACAATTTTTGTGTCATTTTCCCCCCCTCCCCTCCCCAGGTTTCAGCATGCAGTGCTGGGGATGTTTGCTAAACAACTTCTGTGGGCTTTGGCTCGAGTCTGAGGCTCACCCTGGGGCTCACAGAAATCCTTCCAGCAGATTTTTGTAAATAAATAAGGAAAAAGAAGGTAAAGGCCTTAAGTTCAGCATCTTGCACCAACTGTGTCAGCTCAGCTACCACGCCCTCCAGGAAACATGGCACTGAGGCAACATCATTCTGGTTCTGGTCAAACATTTTATACATTAATGAGGACAAGGAGATTGCTGCTGCTGTAAATCTTCATCCCTGTGACAGCTGTAGTGTTTTGATTTGGCATAATGGAGCTCCATCTCTAAATTGGTTTTCAGCTCCCAGCTCCTCTCAGCACAGCCCCATTTGCATGAGCAGCCAGGTACTGCCTGTAATTGAAGTACCTGGGAATGCTCATTAAAATAAATGCATAATTGAACCGTATCTAAACAGCTGCCAAAATTAACAGCTGGCAACTTGGCTGCATTCTGAAGGCTTGTAAAATTTGCATATTTTATAACTGCTCTGCACCTAGGAAAGGCCTGGTCCTGCAAAGGGCACGGCCTGTGCTTGGCTTTGTGAGGTTACAAGGAATTTGCAGCCCTTGGTCAGAATAAATCCATGGAAGACAACGAGCTGGAGTGACTGAAGTCACCTGGATTTAGGCACTAGGAATGTTCCTTCAGTGGTGAGTGCACCTGACATGACACCAAACATTCTGTCAGGCCTGGACAAGGTGAAAGTGTATCCAAAATGGCCTCTACAAACCGTGCCCAGAGTTACAAAAAAATCCAACCTAGAGGATGTCTGGTTATGTACAGCCTGGATAGAAAAGAAATCCTAATCTAGAGTATCAAAATACTGTATTCATATAAACACAGGACAGCACCTAATAGAAAAGTAAAAAGTGGAAAACACAAGCTTTTCTTTTCTTTTTTTTTTGAAATTAAATACCCTAAAAAAAGTTGGTTAAAAAAAACAAAAACACAACAGGAATTTGTGTACTGGAAAAAGAAAAATGAAGGGAGGAACTACATCTCCCCTCGTCTGCGAGTTTTTGCTGCAACAGCTCTGCCTTCCTCCTCCTCCTCCTCCTCTTCCTCCTCATAATTTTCTTCATGAATTGCTTTCTGGTTGTTGTCTTCTTGCATTTCTTGCTCTTGGTCTGTCCCTCTGTTGTTCTTTTCATCTGCCTGATTGGGGAAAACAAAACAAAACAAACTTACAACAGATGCAGTGCCAGTTTCTTTATAGCTTATTTTAGGGCAGTGAAATGATTTTCAGCTGGAGTTGTGAGAGCTGATAGGCAGAAACAGAAAAAAAAAAAAGATTTTCCAAAGCCTGCAGGGAGCAAGAATTGACACAGAGATGGAAGGGTGAGCAAAGGAAGTTGGGACAGCATGAAATGTTCAGGTCTGTGGCCCAAAGCAAGCTAGGACAATTCTGATGCCACATCCCTGTGCCATGAGCAGTGTGCTCAGGGTTTGATCCTGGCTTGCACAGAACTCACAGTTTCCTCATTTTCCCCATAGGGCTCCTCAGCATTGTGCTCCAGCTCTCGCTTCTTCTCCTCAGTCAGATCCTCCTGCACCTGCAGAGCACAAGAGATGTTCTGTGTGGTTTAATTGCCCTTCAAAGAGTGGCCTGTGCCACAACCGGGCACATGTTCATGGATTTTCACAGAATATTTTTACAGAATGGTATTATGTGATATTCTTACAGAATGAAGATTCTAAAGAATGGAGAAGAGAGCAGGGAGAGGTTAAAGGAGGATAAAAAGAACCATAACCACCCAACAGTCAGGAAACTCACTTCCTCTGAGAGCATTTAACTTTTAAATACAATTCTCACAGACAATCTCTTCCTTGGAGAGAGTAAGTCACACTGAATGTCTCCCTGATGTTCAGCTTTTGGATCTCTCACTCCCCTCTGCTCTGCCAGCACATTCCCTCCATTCCATGCCCCACTTCCTATGTTAGGTGCAAATTTGAAAGAGGAATGTTTTGGAGTGAACTTGATTTCCTTTTGGGAAGTGCTGCTGTGCTTGTCTGCCCCAAACAGTGTCCTGTGAGCTGGGTCAGAGGCATCCATCACACCAGGGTCACTTTGGGAAAGATCTGAACAGCAATATTTGAGTCCACCCACTGAAGAACTGATCCCCACTGCAGCATCTCTTTTCTCTTAACTGTTCACTCAGTCCCTGCTCCCACTCAGCACAGTGGGCACATCCTTCCTGAGATGTGTACAAATGGTGCCTGGAAGCCAAAGAGCAGCTGCCAAAGGGCAGCTCTGCCCAGCTCCCAGTGGCCTGCTTGGCTGTGAGCAGCAGCATTTTGCTAAGTGCATCCCAGCTAACCCAAAGTGCTCCCCCATGAGGGAGTGACAGCAGCCAGTCCCAGGGATTTTTTTGAAAGGGGTTTTGTGGGAAGCAGAAATAGGAATTAATCAGGGACTGCTGAGGGGCTCAGGGTGGTGCCTGCATGGTGAGCAGGACATGAAGGGAGAAGTCCCTTCCCTCCCTCTCTGCTCCAGCTCCATGTGCTGCCAGCTTCCTGAGCAGCTCCACAACTGCAGCTTGGATTGCCCAGGAGGAGCACAGATAAATCAAAGTCACAGCTACAGAGTAAGTAAGTGGCCAAGGAAGCAGTTTGCTCAGAACTGCACTGTGTGATTAGAGATTAATGAGGTTTTCTGTGACCTTGAGGTTTCCAGGAAATTTTACTTGTGTTGTGAAAGGCTTAATCTTTTCAATTATTGCACAATTAATGCTGTGTGGCATGGAAGAGTAATGGATTGCAGCACAGGAGCATGAGTAACCCAGAGTGTATCCAGAAGGGGACGGCAGAGTAATGGCAAAGACTTCCCAGGTTTCAGAAGTCACACAAAGTGATTTGGGTTCATCCTGCAGTTCCCAAAGACACCAAAGAGTGTTAATGGAGCTGTGCTCTGCTGCCTGAGCCCACACCTGCCTTGGGTCTGCGTTCTTACCTCCTCTTCTCCCTCTTCCTGGTATTGTTCATCCACATTATCCTCCTGCTGGTCAGGATTTCCTGCCATCTGCACAAAGATCACATAAAAATTCAGATCTATGAGCTTGCCTAATAACCAGAGGGCTGAAGATTAAAGCTTCTTGTTCTGGAACTAAAGCTCTCTGTATAGCTGAAGTAACAATAATGGCAGGAGAAGTTTTAGTGCATTCATTAGCAGCAGTGAGAGCCCAGCTCTGTGATTTAAAGTTGCCCTGAATTAAAAAATAGCAGGAGGAATATAAGAAAAATCACTTCACAGAATAAAGCAATACTTTCCATACTAAGCAGGAAGACAATGGAATATTCACCCCACTGAAGACCAATGCCATAAAAATTCAGACTCTCTGTGCCTGGAGGAGTTTACAGCTCCAGCACAGTTGAAATGTGCAGCTTTAACCTCCTGAAGGAGCCCCAGAGGTGCCTCTTTTGCCTTTACCCACCACCAAGTGCTCCTCCATTCCTGGATGTCCTTGTTTCTGACCCGTTTCCTTGTGCTTCTCACTCTCCTCAGGCAGGTTTTCTTCTCTCTCTTGCTCAGCCTCTTCAAACTCATCCTCTCCCTGATTATTGGGGTCATCAGCAGGATTCACATCTTCCATGGCTGCCTTCTGTAATTCACAGGAGGGAGTGTTAAACACTTTCAGCCATGCTCCAGCTGTATTTTCTTTGAAAGAACAGCAGCATGGGCTGTCAGAGCCAGCTCCATCCCCACGGGCAGCAGCTGGAATCTCTGCAGGGACAGAGGTGCAGGCACCTGTCTGTGAAACCCACAGAATTCTGTCCCAGAGCTGCTGCACAGCCTGTGCTTACTGACCAGCTGACAGTGCCTGATAAGGCCATGTGAACACAGATAAGAGCTGAATGCTCACAGCTCCACAGGGCTGATGGCATCACTCACTATCAGCCTGTCCTGCTCTGTTGACCTTGGCTATGTCTACAAGAAAACAAAACACTTTTCACCTTTGCCAGGCTGAAAAGGAGCATTTTCTGCTTATCATTCAATAAAAGCAGTTTTGTATCTTTATAGACAACAAGTTAAAGATCCCTCAGAAATATTCACTGTACTTAATTTGCTGAATGGGAGGGGAGTCAGGAAGGTGCACTTGATGTGGACAGCCCCAGGCAAGCTGGAGTTTGGGGGAAGGCCCAGGGTGAATCTCCTGCCCCAGATCTCTGTGCAGTTGGTGTCAGGGCTCAGTTCAGTGCTGACCTACATCCTCTGTCAGGACCTCACACATCTACACTGACTCCAGCTGGATACAGAGCCTCTTGAGCTGGCCTTTCATTAATGACAGCATGAAAAATCCCATCCCCTCTCATTTTGACTGGGCACTGCTGGTATTTTTTGAAGTCAAATGTACCTGTTCAAGTCCCAGCTAAGACCAACTCCTTTATTCCACCGAAAGCACAGATCAAAGGAATGTGGAAATAAACACCTTGCTTCCCACAAGGGAGCTTTCTCCTTTTATTTCTTCCCAAATGAGTAAGGACACCTTTAAATAGATTTTAGATGCTGTTTTCAACTGTCAAGCCTGTCTTCCTGGCAGACCTCTGCTTATCTCATTTCTATAAGGTGCAATTATGTCAGACGAGACCTGTGGGTTCTCACTTCAGTAGCACTGCAACCCTCAGCATCTTAATTCATACTTACTGATTCATCAGCCTGCTGATTTTCTGCCTGATGTTCTGCTTCTTGCTGTTCATTTGCATTATTCTGATCATCATCTTCACCTTCATCCTGGTGCTGGTTGTCGTGTTCATAAGCTGAGGAATTTTTTAGGTGATTATTGTTTTACAGCAGTTTTTAGTTATCCCTTTAGGAGTCTCCTACAGACAAGGTTCCACACATGCTTTTAGCGGTGGGAAGCCTCTACATAAACAGATAATGCTCACAAAACTGATTTACTCCTAATAGGAAACAGAAATTAAAGAATCAGGCCAGGCTGGATGGGGCATTGAACAGCCTGGGCTAGTGGAAGGCGTCCCTGTCCATGGCAGGGGTGTGGAATGATTTGAGTGCCTTCCAACCCAAACAATTCCATGATTCTGTAATTTAAAGAGTTCAAACAAACCCAAAGGCAGAGCCAGGAGCATAACCAAGATCCACAGAGCCTGGTAATAACAGCTCAGTCAAAAGGACACTTTTCCTTTCAGGAATGTGGATATGATCTTTAGTAATTCCTCTATTTCACTCAGTCACTTCAGCCATGGTTATTTGAGCTTCTGGTTTTAAATTGCAAGTTTATGTTTCACTTGAATCCAATCTGGATATGAAATGAATATTAAAGTCTCCCATGCAAGGCAGCACACAGGGAGCCTGTGAGCATGGCAGGGACAGAAAATCTCTCTTACCTCCTTCCTCCTCCTGAATACCTTGCTCTTCCTCCCCTTGCACAATGTCCTGGTCCATGTTATCATAATGAGCCTGTTGGCTGAGAACATTAAAAGCCAAGCATCATTTTAGTTTCAAAAGTGTGCTTTCTGCTTTAATAAACAACCTCCCCACCTGCAGCTCTGCCTCTCTCAGCAGCTGCCAGAGCAGGCCCCAGTTTCATGCTCTATTATCTGGTGTTTTCTCACATCACCTTTCCTGAAAAATGCTTGATAGAACAGAGACTTGCTTGTGCTGCTACCCTGACTTTGTGTTGTGTCTCTGTATGTGGAGCCTGCAGTCCTGAAGGATATGGGTCAGGCAAAGAGCAAAGTCAGGACTCTGAATTTTAGGGAACAAAGCTCCAGCCCTTCAAGGAATGAGCCAACAGAACCCCCTGGAAATCTGCCCTGGAACAAGGGAGCAGAACAAAGCTGACAACACAAACCCAGAGCACGACAAGCCCAAGAGGGAGAGTCGCACCTGAGGCGGTTTTTGAAGAGTTTCTCCCCTTGCTCTGCCTGTCTCTGCAGCTGGAGCTCTCTCTCCTGGAGCTGCTGCTGCCTCAGGAGCTGCCCCCTGAGCCTCTGCTGCTGCAGGGACTCCTGCTGCTGCCTCAGCTGCTCGGCCTCCTCCGCCCTCTGCGCTCCGAGGTGCTGCTGCTCCAGCTGCTGCTCGTAGGCTGCTTTCTGCCTCTTGGTTGGTGTTACCTGCCACAGAAACGTGTTAGTCACACATTAAACATCCTCTCAGTGATCAGAAACAAAAAAGCTGTCCACAGGGAAAAACAAGCTCCATGCAATTACAGCAAAGTTATTTTTAAGTTTTTGTGTCCCCGCTTGAAGTTAAAACATTTCTTGGAACATAGACTGGAAGTGTTGGGGTGTTTGTGGAGTGCACAGGGAAGAAAGAGGAGATTGTGGGCTAAGGAAAGCCATGCTCTTCCTGTAAATCATAATAAAACCTCCCAACATATTACACAGTAAAAGGAGGTTTCGCTGACTGATAAGACAGCAAAAAGTTTCCATTGATTTAAGTGGTAATCTCAGGGGGAGCTGCTTTTAGCCTTAAGCGAGACACTGCACATCTTTTTATACTCAGCAATAACTTAGACTAACTCCAGCTTCACAGCTTAACCCACTGCTGCTGTTCTGACCCTCTGCAGCTCCTCAGCTCTCCAGCAGCAGCTCCTCATTACACCACAGTGACACACTTAATCTGCCAGGACAGAAGGTGTTTACAAAGCCTACAGCGAGACCAGTGAAATACATTTTCCATGCAGATCCAATCTAGGATGCAAATCCAGGTTTTATTTGCTGGTTTTATTTAGAGCTGCACACTGACTTCCCCTGGCTATTTCAGTCATGTTTGTCTGGAAGCTAAAATTCCCTGTCAAACACCAGTGAGCACTGAGCTGGCAGTGTGTTTGCAGAGGGCAGGTACCTCTGACAAGGAAACACTCTGCAATTTGCTGAGATGCATCAAGTTACCAAAGCAGAGCAGTTCTCCATCCCAGCCTCCCTCTCACCTGCTGAGTTCTCCATCAGCTACCACAGGCCTCAGGTTTAAAGTGGGAGACAGAATTCAGTCTGCTGCTCTTTTTTTCTCTTTTTTATTTTCCATCTGCTGCTTTTGATCAGCAGAATTAATGTTCATTAGGATCTGGCCAGCACTGCAGAACAAGTGTGCTCGAGTTGAGCCTGAATCCTATCGCATCCAAGTGCTTTGAATCCCAAATTTTCTATAAACATGACAGTAATTTCATCTAAAAACCAGCGAGTGCTCTGAATCCCAAACTCTCTATAAAACTTTATTCTTCCTAGAAATAGGTGACTGCAATACAAGGCCAGCAGTGAAAAGAGAAGCCTCCATTCAAACAGCAGATTTAATCAATTAGAAATGAGCTCCCTACCTCTGAGTGCAGGTGATCACCCAACATGTTGGTTTCCTCTTCCTTTTGTTCCTGCTTTTTCCATTCGTGCTCCTCTGGGGCTTGGTCCTGCTCCTCCTCCAGGCGCTCAGGCTGCCCTGCCTGCTCCATTTCTTCCTCCTCAAGCTCCTTTTTGCGTTCCTCTTCCATCTGCTGTGCCCGCTGCTGCTCATCCTCCCCAGCCTCCTGCTGCTCCTGGATGTTCAGCTCCCTGGCATTCTGGTGAGCCTTTCCCTGCACGAGGAAAGGCTCAGCCCTGTCCTGCTCCTGGCTCTTTGCTTCTTCTCCCTCCCTTGGCTTCTCATTCTGCAAAACAGACACGGGATTATGTGTGTACAACACATTTATGGATTTCAGTTTCAAGAGAGCCAAGGACAGGCTTGGATCCTTTATGCCAGCCCAGAGCTGTTGTCAGCAGGGCCAAATGCCTGGTTTGGAGTGAGCTCCTCCTGCCAAATGGGGTCATTACCTGGTTTGTGGCTCTACAGCTACACAAGGTGTTGTACAGTTCCACCACAGAGTAAGCTAAGCCTCATTTTAGTTGAAAAATGAAAAACTTACAATTCAACAAAGCCAGCTTTGTGTTCTAGAGACACAGTTTAATGCTGGCTTTGGCAGAACTGGGTTCACGGCTGGACTCAAAGATCTTAAAGTTCTTTTCCAAACTAAATGATTCCATGATTTTTATTTCTTGTAGAAATTCTTGTAAAACAAAATCACAACTGTTTTTCCTTAACTTCTTCATTTACTTCTAGATTACACGTTTTCTGCTTGAACCTTGGTGTGCCAATTTTAAATACACTGACTTCAATGTGCTACTGGGACCTTATAAAAACTCTTCCAAACTTCTAAAAGCTTTCTGTAGCATTTGAGATAACTCAAATTTTAGATTTCATATTTAAAAAATATAAATTTTGACTTGTAAAACAAAACCACAACTGGTTTTTCTTTTCTTTTTCATTTACTTCTAGATTACATGTTTTCTGCTTGAACCTTGGTTTGCCAATTTTAAATACACTGACTTCAATGTGCCACTGGAACCTTACAAAATAAATATTTATTAAAAACGTCTAAAAGCTTTCTGTAACACTTGAGACAGATAAAATTTTAGATTTCTTATTTAAAAAATATAAATTTTGACTTGTAAAACAAAATCACAGCTGGTTTTTCTTAACTTCTTCCTTTACTTCTACATTACACGTTTTCTTCTTGAACCTTGGTGTGCCAATTTTAAATACACCAATGTGCCACTGGGACCTTATAAAATAAAAATCTCTAGAACTTCTAAAAGTTTTCTGTAACACTTGAAATAGCTAAAATTTTAGATTTCTTATTAAAAAAAATTAAATTTTGACGTGTAAAACAAAATCACAAATGGTTTTCCTTAACTTCTTCCTTTACCTCTAGATTACACGTTTTCTGCTTGAACCTTGGTGTGCCAATTTTAAATACACTGACTTCAATGTGCCACTGGAACCTTACAAAATAAATATTTATTAAAAACGTCTAAAATAAATATTTATTAAAAACTTCTAAAAGCTTTCTGTAACACTTGAGACAGATAAAATTTTAGATTTCTTATTTAAAAAATATAAATTTTGACTTGTAAAACAAAATCACAACTGGTTTTTCTTAACTTCTTCATTTACTTCTACGTTTACTTCTGGATTACACGTTTTCTGCTTGAACCTTGGTGTGCCAATTTTAAATACACTGACTTCAATGTGCCACTGGAACCTTACAAAATAAATATTTATTAAAAACGTCTAAAAGCTTTCTGTAACATTTGAGACAGCTAAAATTTTTTTATTTTAAAAATTTAAATTTTGAGCAACTTCTTAAAACAGCTGGCATAAATACACACAAAACTGGACTAGGCATGTGAGAAAAGACCATCATGAATAGATTTCCTCACCGCTCAATAACTCAACCACTCCTCAGCGCTCCCCTCCAGCAGTGACAGGGGTGCAGAGCCAAACCCCCTGTCCTGAGGGACACCCAGCACCCTGTGCTGGCTCAGCAGCCCCGCTGGGCTCTCTCAGCCCTGTACCTGCTGCTGCTGCTCAGCCCCAGCCCCGGGGGGCTCCGGGGGGCGGCTCTGGGGGGACGGGCCCCGCGCCTCCGGCTGCTGCTCCTTCCCTCCTTCCTCCTTCTCCACGTCTTGGAAACTTGGGATTTTTTTCAGTGTGTCCTTCAGCTGTTTGTACTCTTCCACCTGGGTCTAAAGCCAACATGTTAATTATAGTGTGTCCAAATTAATTTCTTAATCAAATGTAGTCACCTTGAAGTGAAGTTGCTGGCAGGACATGTAGGACAAAGCTTGATATTCCAGGGATGGGAGCTTTTAAAATATAATTTTTTCCTCCAAACATTAAATGACACTGATCCATCAGGATCTTATCAAAGTGCACATGCAGACCAAAGTGTATTAAAAACATCTCTGTGGGACAAAGAAGAGGAGTTGTTTTATTCATGCCAAGCAGGAGAAGTGTCAGAAGAGGATGATGAAGCTTTCCTGGCAGACTAAAGTGAGGGAAGTCAAAAGCACCACAACTTCTCCTTTGCTGGTGGAAAGAAGTGCAGCTCTTTCAGAAACAGAAATTTTAAAGTACATCCACATGTCATGAAAATGCCAAGTGCTCAACATTTAGACAGGTGTTAGACAAGACAACAGCCAACATACAGAACTGAGGCAAAGAAAGTCACAGTGGTGAAGAGTAAGGGGATAAGCAGAAGGGAAAAAAGAAAAGAAATAGAAGGAAAATGTAAATTTCCAAAGGCTTCCTGAAATGCAACAGTAAAATGTTGGAATTTGATTTGCTCTTTAACTTTGGACAGGATCGGGAAGCTTTAATAAAAATCCAGCAAGGTTGGTACCCCAATCCCTGACTCTGCAGTAAGAAGATTTCCAATTTCAGAGGATTTTTTGGGGTGGGCAGGGTGTTTAAGAGCTGATCAGCTGCACACACACAGGTGCCACACCAGAGAATTTCCCTGCTGCTCCAGGGGACGTGTGAGTGTGTTTGAGAACCTCCACAAGCCTAGGGACCCCTAAAACAGAATGGCCTAAAGGGAAAGCAGAGTGCACAGCAGAGTCACTAAAATGAACATTCTGAGTCAATGCCACAGCTTAAAAGGTGCTGATACTGGCAGAAAACAGGGTTTATTAAAATATATAATTAATCTGCCTGGCTGGGAAAAAAGCACTATGACCAAAACACTTTAAAGATTTGGGTTAGTGCAGTATTGACTACTGGTGTTCAATGTCTAGAACACACCCAGAAATAGAGGGATCATTAATGGAGCTGGGAAGGAATCCCTTGGGGACTTTCTGCAGCTGGTTTGCAGGAGAAACCACACAAAAGTGTGAAATGCCCTCTGTTCTCAAGGCCCTTCCCTGGAGGGTCCCTGTGGGACAAATGTCCCAGCCTGGCTGCAGACAGAGGGGCTTTGTGTGACACAGGATTTCTAATTAAAGACCTGAATCAAAGCCAGGAGAGTGGGGAGCTTCCCTTTGGGCTTGGTGAACCTCAGATCAGCCCCTCCACGTGGCCTTGTGGAATTTCAGATGTTATCAGCACACACCACACAGCAAATGTGGCCAGTGGGAGAAGAGCTCAGAATTAGCTGCCAGTGTGGGTTAGCACTGCAGATTATGATTCTTCAGATATTCAGTCTGTGAGGGACCTTCCTGATCTTTCCCTGTTTTTTGAGTATCTTACACATATTGACAGGCACAACAGCAGAACTGGGGGAAAAAAATTCAATGCTTCTAATGCTGCTAACGATTTTGTGGACTGTGAAAATGCCTAAATGAAGGAAATCAGTCAGGAATAAAAATAACTTCACACTGCCTCATTGCCTTTCCCTGTGATCTTTCACCAAAAGTCTTCCTCTGCTCCAACATCACTCCCACTTCCAGATTCCCTGTGGCCTCCACAGCTTGTACTGGCACAGCTGACTGAGCCTGCAACAGTTTGTGCTTCATGGATAGTTCACTTGAAAGTGACATTTAAGGAACTTAATGCTGCTGGTTCTAAAAACTAATCTGAGCTGCACCTGGAGTTTTCATACTTGCACACACATCTCCATCTATGTTCTGCTGCTGCTGTGGCTCAGAGCAGCTCTGGCTGCCCCTGGAGCTCTGAAGTGTCCAAGGCCAGGATGGACACTGGGCCTGGGATGGTGGAAGGTGTCACCATGGCAGGGGTGGCACTGGATGAGATTTTTCCAGCCCACTCTGGAATTGCATGAAAACCTCACAGCCTCCCCAGACACAACCAAGAAGAGATCTGGCACCAGCAGCCAGGGCTCAGAGACAAATGTGAGGGTCAGAGTGCAGGGTGCTCACAGCAGCTCCCGCAGAGAGGACAGAGACAGAAAGGCACTGACAGCTCCCAGGGAAGCAGAGACTCCTTTGCCAGGACCACATGCACTGCTGGGCTGGCCCCCAGCCTGCTCTGTCCCCTGAGCCCTCTGGGGAGCAGCCCCTCTGTGCCATGCACTCCTGGGTCCCCATGCCAGAGGCACATGCAGCACCCTGCAGCCAGCAGAGGTTTGGAGACAGATCTGGGAAGCTGAGAGCCAGCAGGAGCTGCTTTCCTTCTGACCTGAGCAGCAGCTAGTGCACTCTTGTGGTCTTCCAATGTCACCACAAGCTCGTTGTGCTGGGACAGTAAGTTCTTATGCTGTTGCTACACAAAAAGAAGAACATCACATGTTTCACATAAAGTTCATTCTAAAGATCACTTAGGGGGGGTTTGAACTAGGAAGATAATTCAATTTATTTTGAAAAGAAAATCCTTAGCTGGAATTTATTTATTTCACATATTAAACAGGCAGAGGAAGCAAGCACACCAGGGAAGGCAATTTGAAGGCCAGGATGTGCATAACTAAAATAAAATTAAAAGTAGGGGTAGATGTTGATGGACGTTAAAAAAAACAGATGGAAAACATTAGTTTTGGCATTGAGTTTTGCCAATGAGTTTTGGCATTGAGTTCTGCCAATCAAACCTGATTTTTAACTTGTGAAACCAAATCCTGATTTTTATACTAAACACTTTTTATTTTTTTTATGGGCATACACCTAAAGTGCAGGTGGCCAAAGACAAATCCAGTCCAGCCTTTTCCTCTCCTTTTTCCCACATAACAGAAACTACAAATCTACAGCGCAGCCTGTTCTGGGCTTGGGAACACTTGGGAAATTTTTTTCCTCATGATCTTGAAAGTGCTTCTCAGAGCAAGGCCTACCTTGACATCCTGCAGCTGGGTGTGAATGTCTTGGTGAGCTTTTCTCAGCTGCCTGTTCTCCTCCCGTAAGTTATACAGGGATTCTGTTGAAAAGAAATGAGAAAAATACAGAGTTTAAACCTGGCTGGATTTGTAACACCAGGCTAAGCACTAAAATTAAGACTATAACACAATCTACATAAGATCCCACACGAGTCCTGTAGTAAAAATTAGGTAAAATAATTGTATGGTTTGTTTTTCTTCCCTCTCCTATTAAAAGCTGTCCATTTTCAAGCAGAAAATCATAACATTTGGTGAAATTTTCTATCAGTGCACCCAGCGTGCACCTGGAATTCTGCATCACTGCTCCTGCTGGGTGCTGCAGATGGCAAAATTCCCTGTGGAAATCTGAATCCAGGAAAGGCACAGAGGAAGGCACCCTCCCCTCTTTCCCCACATCACACCTGGTGAGTGACAATTTTCTGTCACAGGACCCAGCTATTCCTTTGGAAGGGTGCCCAGATGGCTCCAAAAGCTTCTGGGATCAGGGACAGAGGCTTCTATTCCCACTTTTTACATGATGTGGATGTGGAGCCAACAAACAACTTCTGCCTGCAGTGCAGACAAACAGCTCCAGAAGCAACCCCTGTGTTAGGGACAGGTGGCAGAGAAGGCTCTGATGAACACAGCCCCATCCTTTTGCTCCATGGAACTGTGCAATGAGGATGGAAGAGGCCTGAAAACTGCCCAGAATCTCCAGCAGGAAACTGTGGATGCCAAGAGTAAAAACTGAATTCACCACCCAAGTGTATAGGGGCAATGTGCTCCAGAGGAGATGGCACATACAGGGAAAAAGGAGATATAAAATGTAAATAAAGTCACTTCAGAAAGGGGCACAATTACATCTCTGCTAGCAGTGGCAAGTATTCTTAGATTGCCTTTCAGCTACAAACAAAATGAGGCAAACCTTTTTTCCCAGGTTTATACCAGTCTTAGAATTAAAAATTAAAGACTGATTCAATAACCTCTGACACTGAACAGGCTTTTAAGTGCTGGCTTTTTTGCTACTTCTGTGACCCAGACAGAAACACAGAGCACATACAAACAGATTTCAGAGAGAGGCCTCAGAAAATCATCAATAAAATGGAACTTGTCAGGAGGCAGAAGATGCACGAACGACCTGTGAGTGAGAACAGAGAAAATGTCTCTCTCACACCACACAAAGCCAAACACCCAATTTAACGTGGGCAGCCAGACACAGGTTAAATTTACCCTTCAGCTTGGAGATCTCCTGCTCCTTCTCCTGCTGCAGCTGTAGGTATCTCTCCTTGTGATCACTGAATGTCCTGCTGAACTCCTCTCCCTGCTTTCGGTGATCTTCCTCAAGGTCAGCGTGCTGTTTCTTCAGCTCTTCGTGTTGACTCTGCAAACACCAAGTTGGGACACTGGAACAGCTCTGTATCTGCAGATCTGGCTAATATTGTCTTTGGCAATTTGTTTAGTAAGTGCAGATGAATAGGAAGCATTCATAACAGGAAGGTTATTATTCAAAGCATGCACATTGCAGCTCCCTCCAAACACAAAATGATCTCTGTGACGAGCAGGCTCCTCTCCCAGGGCTGTGTCACCTCACCCCAGAGCTGCACTGTCCCCCTGGGAGCTGCTGAATGTGGCTCAGAAAATCCCTACGTGCCAAACTTCAAAAGGGCTGATAAGTCAGCCTTCCCTACAAGTAATTGCATCTGATAAGATTGATTTACCCACTGGAAAGCCTGACTAGGAAAAACTGCAGGAAACCAGATTTTAATTGTCAGAGGAAGGCCCTGTCCCCACCCTGGCACTGTGCAGTGGTGCCAGAAGGCAGCAGGCTGTGTCCCCCCAGCAGAACCAGCAGCAAGGTGCTCTGCTGCCCCAGTCACCCACCTTCAGCATCTGGTGCTGCACGCTCAGGGCGCTGTATCTGCTGTTGGAGTCTTGCTGCAAAACAAAAACACTCCTGTGAAACCCCTGACACCCCCTGAGCTCTGCACACACGGCTTTGGGAGTCACCAGCCAAGGGAGGCACTCCCCAGGACACAAATCCATCCTTCCCATGGCTTTGGAGCTCCCCAGGACACAAATCCATCCCTCCCATGGCTTTGGAGCTCCCCAGGACACAAATCCATCCCTCCCATGGCTTTGGAGCTCCCCAGGACACAAATCCATCTTTGGAGCTCCCAGGACACAAATCCTCTTTGCTGAGCCCCAGGACACAAATCCATCTCCCCCTGGTTTGGAGCTCCCAAGACACAAACACATCCCTCCCATGCTCGAAGCCCCCAGGTCACAGAATCCATCCTACCTTGCTTTGGAGCTCCCTGCAGACACAAATCCATCCTTCCCATGGCTTTGGAGCTCCCCAGGACACAAATCCATCCCTCCCCTGGTTTGGAGCTCCCCAGGACACAAATCCATCTTGGAGCTCCCCAGGACACAAATCCATCTCTCCCTTGGTTTGGAGCTCCCCAGGACACAAATCCATCTCTCCCCTGGTTTGGAGCTCCCCAGGACACAAATCCATCTTGGAGCTCCCAGGACACAAATCCATCCCTCCCCCCTGGTTTGGAGCAGAGCAGGCTCCCACACTCTGCACCTACTGCAGCAACAACCTATTTTAACTCCTGTTCCTCAGCTCCCAAACTGCTCCCCAGTTTCAACATGAAATAGCCATAAAATCCTAATTTACTTGCTTTATAAAGAGTTCTTTACAGGTTTCTGGGTCCTCTGCCAGACAGAGCTTTCCTTCTGGCACTTGGTATATAAAACAAAGTTTCTTGATGTCTTTATGCTTTCCAGTTCAAAGCCCATGTGTTAGAAAGCTGTCACTGTTATTTTCCCTGGGGGCTAAGCTACAAAAAGATTTCTAACACCTTCTTATTCCCCTTTCCCCTTAAATAAAACAACATCACGTTTGAACTACCGTAATATAAACAGGGGATTATTTTCTAAATTAATTTTCTGGAGAGGTATTAGTATCTCCCACTATAGCTCAAATAATTAGGAATTGGAGAGCACTTATGAATGCAGAGTAGAACTGGGATGAGTGAGAGCTCTTTCAATTAGTATTTTGCAAGATCTCTTCCTTTGAACAGTCATAATTGCAAAGTATTTCCTTTTCCTTGCAACTCAAATAGCATCAGCTATTAAAAACTTGTTCTAGGCATGATGACTTACCCTTCCTTTATTTAGTGTTTCCTGTGCTTCTAGTTTATAAACAAGAAAATCTGCAACATAAAAGGGAAAGTAATGATGAAAAAAAAACGCCAGGAAGATGAGAATCTGGGCTTGAATAACTCGACTGTTGAGTACATAAATTCTCTTCAAGAGCTGAATATTCATGCACAAACAATTTTCAAAGGATTTAAAAAAAAAAAAAAAGAAAAACAACCTATGGAGAATTTGACAAAATGAGCAAATTCTCAAAATGCAGAAACTTTAAAAAGTTTCATAAAATATTTTCAAGTAAAGTTTTCATACCATAGTGAGGGGTGCAGAGTTCAGGCTCAAATCTACAGATGGGTGATTAAATCTGACACATGAACTCTCTCAGCAGAGGCCCAAGAGAATCATTCAAAAAGGAAAAGGGCATTTATTAACTGTGTATTCTTGGAAATAATAAAACATTTCCTCATTTATTTCTTGACCTCTGTCTGTTTGCAGGGTTTGAGAAGGTGCCTCCCCTCGGGCAGCAGCGGGAGCATTCCACACTAGGTGGCACCAGAAACCCACAAGACCTGCACAGTGAGAATCACTGCTCACTCCCTGTCAGCTCTGCTAACATTTTTAATTTAATAATTTTAATATTTTTAATTCAGCAGCTGAGGCCTCAGTTTTAGGAAGAACAGAGGCTCTACCCTGAGAATAGCAGTGAATTTAGAGCCTGGGGAAACTCAGAGGATTGAATCCTGCTGAACTTCCACAGAGGGCACACAGAGGTGTATGAAATGCAATTTGTGTTTGCCTCACTCACACCTAGAATTTAGTTTTAATCAGGAAAGGTGTATAAGTATGTGCTCACCCTAAAAACATCTAAAAGTACTGATTCCAAGTTTAGTTCCCAGTTGATGGAATGCAGGAAAAGATCCCAAGGTTTTGGTACAAGTTTTGAAATTTTGGCATACCAGGACAGGGTTTACACATGCCCATACCCCACATACATGTTGGGCTTTTATGTACATGGATACAAACCCATTCTCTGTGTTTATTACTTCATATTGCAGTCAGCTGTAAATAGTATTAAAGAGATGATTGCTTTTAAATAGATCTGATTAAAAAAGATTAAATAAAGAAGAACAACACAGCTCTGCCAAGTGGGTCATAATACATTGCTTATATATTACCAAGTGATTTAAAATTGAAGAAAAAAGATTAAAATTGAAGAAAAACCATTGATATAATCAAGTTAAATATCAAAGTGAAAAGTACATTTTTACCTTCCTTTGCTTTCTTATGTTCCAGCCTTTCCTTTTGCAGTGACTTTTCTAATCTTGACCGGTGCTCATACACAACTGAAAAGAGAAATTTTGTTCACAATTCATTTCAAAAGTAACACACACAAACCTCACCATTCACCCCAACACGCCCAGGGAGTGTTGGCACAGAATGCACCAGGAAAATACAAGTGGAATGAGGTCATGGGATAAAGGGCTGTTTGTAACCCTTGTGACAGTAACTTTTTCCCTTTTTGCTCCCTTTATCGATCCCAAATCCTGGGTTATTTGCATGGCTAACACAGAATGTGATAACCAGGTGAGGGATTTGTTTGTGGAGGCAGCCAGCTGTGGTGGAGCTTCCAAAGGCTCTTTGCTTCTCAGGAATGCAGGGACATTTTCCACGTTTCCATCCTCCCCTGCCTTGTTTGCACACAGACAAGGAAATAGGACAGGGCAGCTCTGCTGCCAGAGCAATTCCTGGCAGCACACAGAGTGTCACAGGGAGGGAAGGGAGATGCCCAGGGGCAGGACAGCTCCTGGAGTTCAGCAGCTGAGCCATGGGGAACCTGGGAGTCACCCTAAATTCTTCCAAAAACTGGGAATGCAGCATTCCTCTGCACTGCCTCCCCAGAAAAATGACTCCCAAGGACTGTCCAAGCTGTGCTTGCTTTGCAGACACCATCCCAAAATGGGGTTTACATTTATGGCTTTGTTTGTTGTAGCCAGGTGTGTTTAGTTCTGGCACAAAGTTCCCCACTTGGGAAATGGTTCCCCATTTTGCTCTGGACATGGAGTTTGGGATGTGGCACATCACTCCCTATTTACCCTTCCTCACCTCTCATTATCTGAAACAGCCAAGTTTGCAGCAAAGATATCAACTAAAACACCCGGAAATTACAATTATACATGTTTAAACTCAGTTTAACACAAGTATCTTTCACTGCCCAAATTACAGTTTGCATTCTTTTAATGAGTTATTAATTTGTAATAAAACAATGAGTGATTTTTCCATCAAAACCAGGAAACTCATTGTCTGAGAATAAACCATTGATGAATGCAAGCCTTCAACAAGAAGCATCAAATAAAGATTTGTATCAGCAGTTACAGAAAACTCCTCTTGCACCTTAAAACAAGTTCTTAATTCCACCAAGGTGCATTCTGCAGCCTTATCTCTAAGTGTTTATGTTTTAGCTCTGAAGCTGGATTGCTAATCAATCCCTGGCACCTAGCTCCACTTTGCTATTTATCTTCTAAAGTCAAGGGCATCAGTCAGGATGAGCCAATGTATCAACACCCTCTGGAAGGGAACAAGCAGGAATGAATATTCAAAAAGTCACCAGAAGGCTTGGAGAAAGGAAAAAAAAAAAGCACTACAGAGCACTGCAGTGATGGTTTTATTTCAGCCCTGAAGGTGGTGAATGCTGAATTATTGTGCAAAAGGAACAGTGGCAGCAGAGCAGCTCAGGAGAGCAATGAAAATCCATAATGGGCTTTCCCCTCCCATGCAATCAGGGTGGAACAGGGATTTTGGCAGACACACGAAACCACAAATGGATTTGGAGGGAACGTTTTCCATTCCACTTCTCCATCTGCAAGTGCACCTTCCCCAGCTCCTGCTGCTGCTTTAACAAGTGTGTCTGTGGGGGGAACCCTGCACAGCAAAGCCACCACAGGGGCAGAGAAAGCAGCATTTGGGGTTTGGGGACCTCTCAGAGCATCCCTGCTGAGCTGTGCTTCACCCTGCACCTGCAGGGTCTGAACACAGGCAGAGCAGCCTCTCCTCTACCTGCTGAACAGCAATCCTTGAAACACTGGCCCAAAGCTGGAGAAGTGCTAAAACAACCCCTCAGGTGACTAAAAAGGACAAGGAAAAACCTCCTCCCTCACCTCTGCCCTCTGAGTTCAGTTACTGATTGGCCCAGCACGTTCCCCTCTGATAAAAGTCCATCAGGTGCAATGCACTGAAAGTGCTGAGTAAAAATAATTATTAACAAAGTACAGCTCCCATCTTTCCTCACTTGCTCAGATTTTTAAATACATACTGGAGTTAATCTCCTATAAATTTGAATTATTTCCACCAGTTAGGGAATTTAAATTAAAACAGAGATTTCCTAGTCTTTATCTAAGGGGCTTGTTACTACAGAAGGATTTTCTCCTTCTTCACAGCCAGCCTGGATAAAAGATGTCTGAGCAAGAATCTGAAAGAAATAAATACACTGAAAAACAGGTTTTATAGAAAAGTGGAACCTATATAAGGAATCTGACAAAATCCCACTGCTGGGATGCACAAATCATTTTTCCTAGGGTAAGCTTTTAATTTTGCACTGATCTTTACAAAAATAATTGAACTTTATTTCTATGTTATATTTAATAGAATGGTAAAAAGGAGGGGGAAATGTTGTCATTTAATGGCTAATAGGCAGTATCCCAAAACTGGAATTACTGCAGGTGTAAGCTTAATTCTTGAAATTACCTACAGAACGTAACCTACAATAATGAACAAAGACCCACAAACTCAACTGTTAACCTCACAGGTCAATAAAAGACCTTTCACCTTCAACAAGGAAACACTGAAACTCCTGGAGAACACCCCAATAAAATCAATTCCTCAAGGTTTTCCCCATAAAGAGAAGGAAGTGAGGGAGCAGGGAGGTGTGGAATGCCCAGATTGCACCACTTCCACCAGGGCTGAGCGTTAATTACAACACAGCAGGCAGGGAGGTGATGAAATTGAGATTATTTAACAGCCAACGTTCCTTCTCTTATCTTTGCTCTGCCCCTCTAAGCAATAAGGCTGTTAGTAAGCAAAATAAGCTATTGTTGTACATTTAAAAGAAAGCATTTCCTTGTTTACATTATCAGGAATTTTGTGACTGTGTTACTTTAATCAATTGGTCTGTCAGAAGGATTATCCAGAGTCTAAAACGCCACAGCTCCCTGGAAAATTAGGATTACACTGGGATTTAAATATACATGATACAAGAAATGTAACTAATTTCAACACAGTGCTTGTTACACAATTCTGAAATCTCTCTCTGAGCTTACAGTAGTAGCTTTCACTTCAAACCAGCAGATTTCAGTAGTCTTGGCAACACTCAGTGTTGTTTTCCCTCACACTGTGGCAGGGTTGAACGGAGCCAGCAGCATGGGGCAAACCACCCTGGCACCTCTCTGGTGACGCTGGGAAGGTCTGCAGAACACAGACTTGCTATAAAAACAGTGAATTCCCCCATTCTTGTCCCTGCAAATAGAACATTTAAAATGTAAACCATGGAAAAAGCCTTTCTGCTGAGAGTAAAGCATTTCCACGAGTCAAAGAGGAACCCCTTCAATATGGGGTGTAGGATAAATTCTCTAATCCAATGACAATAATTACAATTTTGACCTCAGATGACATTTCATGACAACTCTGACACATTTAATGCTGGTAGGAGATATTATTAATGCAACAAGACCTGCTCCCCAAGCTTCCAGCCCTGTATTTCAATCAGTGAATCTGCTTTCCAACAAGATCCACTGATTTCACTAGTGATAATCTTATCAGGAACAGCTTATCAAGCTGCAGCAGCAGGATTCCCCACCACAGTACAAGCCAGGCTGGCCTCAGTATCACAGTCCATCTCTTTCACAGACTCAACTGAGGGTTTAGCAATAAATGGATATTCCAGTGACACTGCAAATATCTTGGGAAAAATTGAAGTATTTCCACAATAAAGACAAGGAAATCTCTGTTTTAAGTACAGAGCAAGAAAGCAACACTACAAAAAAACAACATTTATTTATCATAGAATTGGAATAAATGGCTTGGAAGGGACATTAAAGCTCAGCTTGTTCCACCCCCCTGCCATGGGCAGGGACACCTTTATTTCCACCAGACCAGGCTGCTCCAAGCCCCAATATTTACAATATATTGAACAATATATTATCTAAACATAATATGTAACCACTACAATATATAAACAACATAATATATAAATTTAGTCATTTATGTCCTTGAAGCTTTCTGGTTTGAATTTCCACAAAGAAGGACAGAAATAGAGACCAAGGGAAGGTGAAACTGATTGTGTGTGAGGCTGCACTGTGGAACATCCAGGCAGGGATGGATTGCTCTCATTTTGCTCTCTGCAAACCACAGCTGGCACTGTGTGGACTGTGAGAATTACCCTGACTTCCAAGCAAACTCCTACACTTTGCAATTTACTCACATGATCAAGCAATGGTTCTGTCTAATTACAACCAGTCATGTCAAATTCCTCCTGGAAAACCACACCACACACTGGCAGTTGTGCTTTTAAAAATGACCCCTGCTTTGACTGAATTCCCTGAGCATTTATTTTGTTCAGAGTAGTAATAATTTGAAAAGTTTGTATATAATATCTGGATCTTTACATTCAGGGGATTTTTTAAGAGAAAGCAGAACATGTGCTTTCAGAGATCCTGCATAAAAATGAGCTATCAATTAAAATAAACCTGTTCCTCTGATTTACTCAGTATTCCAGGAAGAAGTTCCAACTAAAAAGTTCCAGTAAGCAATTCTAGTTTTGCCTTCCCTGCAGTTCTGAAAAATGGGAAATGCTGGAGAATCTGGCACATTAATGCATCCCACACACTTGTACTTCTAAGAGATCATTGTGGCCTCTATTTGATTGTAAGGGTGACAGGAAAATGAATTTTTAAACTGGAGCAAACATCTACATTTAATAGAACCATTTACTGCAGCCTGCCTCACACACTGCCTTTCTTAGAAGTCAATAACACCTCTAGGAAACAACAGATGTAAGGTGAATTGGGACAGAAGGAAGGATTTCTTGTGTTTAAAGAGTAAACTGTAATAGCTGCTGCTAAAAATAAGTTGGAGAAGGGGTATTAAATGTGATTAAATATTTAATCCCTCACAGATAGGCTTCAGACCTGACTTTTATCAGGAAGGAGATCATGTTTCCAGAAATGATTTCCAGTGCACTCCACAAAAGGTTTCTTCCAACCCCTGGTACCACGGGTGGGATCAGCATTGCTGTTTTTCTATATAACAGCAGATGATAAAGGATTTGGGGTTTTTTGGAGTGATGATAAATGCAAATAGTTCAAATTAAACCTGTGATTTTAGTGATTTTAGACTAAAATTAGCAGAAAATCACATAAACATTGATAAAAGCTGCAGGGACATCAGTTTTCTTCTCACATCACCTCTGAATCTCTGGGTCTGCTCAACCCTCAGCTCCAGGAAACAAGGGCCTGTTCTTTCTCTCAGAAAGTCTTTTACACTTTTTTCAATTTTATGAAGGGTTAGTGATTGTACCCACATGGTGTCAGGATATACATAAATATCTATATTCAGGAATTAGTAAAAAATACAGCTTGAAGAAAAAAGCCCAAACTATAGATGCACAAACTGCACCCAGAAATCAAGAGTTTGTGATTCATGTTTTGACAGAAAATGGCTGAGCTGAGTGTGGTGGTGTGGACAGGAGCAGGCTCCTTGCTCTGCCCTCTCTCTCATCTGTAATTAAGCCCTGGAAATGACTGCCAAACTCTGGGCTCTGAGTCACCTCAGGAAAATAAGATAGCAGCTCATCTCAGGTACTTTAGGGGAAGGGGAAATGCAGAGGACAATGTGGAACAATTGCAGTTTCTTCTATTGATTAATTAAAAATGCAAAGTGGAAAAATCTCAGGAGGTTTGGGTAACACAAAAAAGATCAGAAGTGCATCCAGCTCACAAGACCCTTCCTTAAACAAGGACAGCGTCCAAACAGGTTGAACTCCTCAAGAGCTCACCTCAGGCTCTGACATGATTAGAAATTCACACCCCTGAATCCTGAAAATCCCAAGGAAAATCACCCAACAAAGGATTCAGCTTTAGTTACTCGTTCTGTAGAGCTCATTTTTTCCAGTAATCTGATTTATTTAGCTTTCATTACCATCAAACCTCAAAGCAGCACCTGACTTTCAGCAGGGTGGATTAAATGACTTTTTCCCTGCAAGGATCCCATTCCAAAAGGAGCAAAGTGAACTCTGTTGGCCACAAATTGCTGGCAATATCCTGAGCAGCACACCAGAGATGCTGTAATGGGCACTCACATCCCTGAGAGGGTGGAAACCTTACTCATAAATTGCTCCACCCAAACTCAGAGGCTGACAAGCCAACAGCCAGCCCAGTGAGACAATGAATGTGCTTGGAACATCATTTTTAAGGCTCAGGAATTTAGTCAGGCAGGAATATGAGTGTCCAAGAAGCCAGAATGCAAACTCACCACCATCAAGCCATCCTGCCTCCCTCCTGAAGTGTCCACTCAGCTCCACCACTGACAAGCTTCAGGAGGCTTAAACCACCAGCAGTAACAAATATTTGATATTTTGCACCACGTTCTGTGATGCAGACCTTGTGTCAAAGTGGGGAGGGGGAGCACCAAAGCCCAGGGACCAAACCCACCCCATGAGCTCATTCTGCTCAAAATTCCTGCCCTGTGCCCCTCAGCCAGGCTCCAGCTGGGGTGCACAGGGAATGCTGCAGCTCTGGTTACCCAGGATTTATCCTGGAATTGGTGCTTCCACAAGGAAAGAGCACTTGGGCATGGATTACACATAAATATGGGCACGTGCTCAATTTATCTTTCAAGCCAGAATTCAGCTGCTGGACATGGAAATTCTGCTATGGAGCTGGAAACAAACTTCTCTAAGTTAATTATCTGAACAAAGCTCCAGCACCTTTTCTGTACTTGGGTTATGAGTAAGAGCTGGATAATTCCAGACAACCCAAAATCTTGAGGGTGAGCTGCAAAACAGACACATCTCTATCTAGTTTATACATACTTAAAAGTACATGCAAATGCATATATATATATATATATATAAATATATATATATAATGCACATACATATAATATAATACATATATATTTATTATATAAATATATATTTATTATCTAAAAATAAATATATATTATAAATATAATATAAAAATAAATATAATATAATATAATATAATGTAATATAATATAATTGCATATATATAATTATAACGCATATATATGCATTATCTTATATGCATGTATATTTATTTATATATATATGCATATAATATAATGCACATATATATACACAAATACACATTACACCATATACCTCTTCCATACTCAAATTCTGCACAATTTCAAGTATTTAATGATTTTTTAAGTATGTAGAATATGAAATAACAATTGAAAATGTGAATGGAGGTTAAAAAAAAAAGTGAATGGAGGTAAAAAAAACAGACCCAGGTGCTCAGAGGATCCAACAACCCAAAGCTTTCCATTTCAGGAAGTAAAAAAAAAAGTGAATGGAGGTAAAAAAATAGAGCCAGGTGCTCAGAGGAGGTTACAAAGCAAAGCTTTCCATTTCAGGCAGCCAGGCAGCAGAATTTGGGATGCTGCACTTGCCATTTCAGAGGAAGAACACACAGGACCAGCCTCTCCTCTTACAGTGCTGCCAGGGATCTGCAAGAAAACACTGTCAAAGTGCTGCAGTGTTATGTGCAGCCTGAAGTCACAGGAATGACAGGAATTCAGGATTCTGTGATTAGGAAGAGCAGCCAAACACACAGGAGCTGCAGCAGATGCAGCTCTACTTGTCTGATGCATTGAAAAAGAAGTGAAAAATTAAAGGTGGTGCTGGTTCTTCCCAGCCCTGCCAACTCAAGGTACAAGTTAAGGCACTGTAAGAAAGGGATGTAACAGTGAAGCACACCCAGAACTGTGTGAGGTCAGAGCAGCTTTGGCATCTGTGCAGCTTGCACACAGATATGATAAATATTAACCATTAAAGTGACACAGAGCTGTGATCTAGGGCTGCAGTGCATGGTGCAATGCCACATCACAAAGCCACCATAGATGTGCCAACCCCCAGCAGGTCACCCCTCAGGGAGCTTCTTTGGGGACAATTGGCACAGCAGGCACAGAGCAATCCACATTTGCTTTCCAGCCACTGCCTTCAGAAAGCTCTGAGGAAATCCACACCTTGGCCACAGCAGGGAAAGCTCTCAAGCCCAGTCCCTGCTGGGCTGCTGCCAGGATCACTGGACAGTCCCAGGCTGCACACAGATTGCACAAAGCCATCAGGCTGACAGGAAGGGCAGAAAAAAATAAGGTAGTAAGAGGCACTAACTGTAGGCTGTTATTAGGATTAGGGATTAAAGCAGATTAAACAGATTAAAATAGTACACAAGGGGTTACTTAACACCCAGAGGATGAGAAGACAGAAGCTGCAAGGGCTAAAAAGATGTCTGTGGATATTTTCAATCCTGCAGCTCTCACTGTGGTTCTGTTCTAGCAACTGAAGCCTGTTCCTGTATGGCCAATAGTTCAATACTTACACTGACACCGTTTTAAAGGAAGCAAAAAGCATCAAGTTTTGCTTTTATCACTTTAAGAAGCACTAAGTAAGATTATCTCCACGTTTCAAATGTATATCGTGCTCAGAGAATGAGACTTTAAAATAATCAGCTTACTGGGAAGATCAGCTCCTCTATGAAAGACCTTATAGATAACAATGACTTCAGGTTTTCTCAGCAGTCAGAAAATTTTGTGTCATCTCTGAATTTTGCCCCTGGTGTTCCCTTTGTGGATTATAAAAGCAGCCCTACTTTCTCCAGGCCCAGCAGAACTTTGTTGGAGAAAAATACCAAAGTTTGATATTCTTCTACAAAATCTTCTGCACTCTGATCCTCTAAAGGGGGTGAGTTTAAGATCCCAGCCTCACTAACCCAGTTACTGTATTTCCCAGGTCTGCCACCCTTCCCTTGGTACCCTGAGCTCATTCCAAGGGGCACAAACATTTCCCAGCAGAGTGGCTGACGCTGTGAACACCAGGGAGAGCAGAACCCCCAAACCCACAGCTCTCTTCAGATCAGATGTGTGTGTTAAATGATTCTGAGACTCCTCCTGCCCCATTTCCCAGTGATCTGTTCATTCTGCCTTGCTATTTTCCCACATATTCCCAGGAGACTGAGCCTCCTTCAGGTGTTGCTGTGTTTGAGCAAAACAAGGCAATGAAAAAGATAAAAATCTAAGACAGCTGGCTTTTCATGGAAAAACAGAAAGAACAGCTCATTCGGGCATAAAGAACTGGCAAGTACCAAAAAGAAGGTTGTTATTACTTACATTTTTGAAAAAAAACCCCATAAAAACATGAAAAAGAGTAGAGAGGACAGCAGGAGTTGAAGGGAGCTGCACTCTGAGCTAGGGCTGAGGATCCTGATTCAGATTTTGGGCACACCGAAGGCATTCAGGTCCTAAACTGCCCCTGTGCCCATAAACTCAGGAGTGCCCATGAACCTCAGGAATTTCACAAATGGACTCAGGTTTCACTCACAAACCCCAACAGGGGAGCTCCCAAGCTCCTCTGAGTGCAATCAGGAAAGGAACTGCCTTTGTGGGCTCCAGCAGTCACAACAAACCCTACACAGAGTCAGACACAGGTGACACCTCACTGCCCTCCAACAGATTCACTGCAGCCAGACTTCCTGGGGCACAGCCAGCCCGCCACAACGCAGCCTCAGCCCTCTCAAAAACAGCCCTTGTACAAGTTGCCTTTTTATTTTTGTATTTACATTGAAACCTATAAAAGCCTCCTGATGACATGGCTGTTCAGGAAACAGAAGTCCAAGGAATCCTCTTCTGCTCAGCTTTAAAGTCTTATCCAGTCACCCAGGAGAGCTGTGAACACCTGTGGCTGCAGCACCCTCCTTTCCTTTAACTTTGCCCTTCAACTGCTTTATTTTTAAAATATTTCAGAGTGCTTCCAGCATATTTCAGGCCTCAAAGTTATCTCTAGTCCAGGATCTATAGAGAAACTGGTTATGCTGCATGGAAAAGATAAGCTGCATTACTTTACCAATACTTTAATTTTATTGTTCTCACAAAGCAATAAACTCAAAGAATAATCTTTGGACAGCCAGGAGATGTAGCTCAGATACACATAGAGGGTTTTTTTCTGTTTGTTTTATTGTTTGTTTTATTGTTTGTTTTTTGTTTGTTTTTTTTTTAATTTGGCAACAGGAACATTGTTGATTTAAACGCTAGGTTGTTTAAAATCAAAAGTTCAAAGTGCAGTCACATACTGCACCTGCAAACTGGAATTGCTGTCAGCATTTTATGTTGTTTCCAAGTCTCTTCCCTCCCCTTGTTCCATAACAAAGAGTTAAACAGGACAGGTTCAGGAAGGAGTTTGGGGGTGGATATCACAGATCAGCCTATGTCTCTCCAGGTGAGCTGGGCACAGGCTCTGAATTCTCTGTGTTCTCCTCACTAACAAATTCCTGCTGCAAAAATCCAGGTGATTGTGCAGGGGAGGCCATTACAGAAAGACAAGGAAGAAAAAGTTTATTTCCCAGAATCTCTAGAGTCCTTAGGAATATAACTTCCCTTTACTTTAGTGGGAAATTAGGCAGCTAGGGGCTGCTGCTGCATTTAGTATTTCTCTGGACTCTCACCCTCTCTTAAAACCTCTTAGTGGTCTAACAGCCCCTTCCAGAACACAAGAAAACTTAAAGAACCATTTTTTATTGTTACATTTTATTTTCCCTTGTATTCTGCAACTTAATTGCCAGTGATTATTTTTTTTAAACAGGGTTTACTGCTACCATACTTGGCACAGACAAATTCTCCTGCTTAATGGGCTTGATACACTGGCATGGATCCCAGAACCATGTGAGTTTATTGCATGGATCATCAAATCTATTAATGTTACCAGATCTGGTCCATAGCTCACATTTCCCATTGATACACTGAAACAAGCAAGAGAATTACAGAAAATGCAGCTCCCATGGACACACTTGGATAGATGGTGGCTACCCAAAATCACGTTTCAAGCATGGAAAGCTCAAATCAACAGTCCAGACCTCACATATCTGACCCAGAGCATCTCCCCAGTGTGGCAGGACAAAGTGTGCTGCACATTCCTCTGGAGCAACAGAAAAAAGCCAATTTGTCAAATTTTAGCTTGAGAACAAGATGTTCCTGTGTCCCCTGTTGGCAAATGCACAGCCTAGCAAGAACAGCCCTTCAGCCATCTGCCCAGGCAAACCTTCACACCTTTTCTGTGACTAAAGTGAAGGTTTCTGGCAAAGAGCTCCCTGGTATTACCTGGAATTGAAATACTAAGTGAGGGTGGTGTCAGCTGGTGACTGAACACCTTGAAGGAAGCAATCACTGTGAGAATCTAACAGCATAAACCCAACTCTGCTCTCTGCACACAAACTCTGTGCTGCCAGGCATGCTTTGATGGATGCTCCCACAGGGAAAAGATGGTTGAGGATCACCCTGAAGTTTAGTGCTGCTACAGCAGATCCTCTGATTCTTCTTTCATGCTATTTTGAGAGAGAAAACTTGAAAGTTGGCTCTGGGCTTTGTGCTGACCTGACAACCTTGCACTTGACAATTAGAGAGGTGCTGAGGTCTTTCCTTTCCCAGACCATTGATGTTTCAGGTACATCCCTGCTGCTTTGCTTCTGGTATCTCGGCATGCAGATGTCAGACAGGGACAACTTTTCATCTTCAACTACAGGACACCCATATCTGCTGCATCCTTAAACCAAGATACACAAGGATCTGTATTTATGTGGCACCTTTAAGCCAATAAATTCAAAGTTATTCCAAAAGTAATAGAACAGCCTCACCCAAGTAACTTACTTGAACTTTACTTTTAAATCACCCTTTAAAACCACTTTATTAGAATACTCCTCTCCTCCATCCTGGAGCCATTTACAGTTTATGCTGCCCAGGAGCTGTAGATGGATGCTCAACATAAAACCCTGCAAGACAAGGGAGTTTTTGTGGGGGAAGCCCACAAAAATCCCAGACTGGACAGAGTCTGCACTGCACGCCTGCCTTTCCCTTTTGCGCCAGGAAACCCAAGTGATGTGCAGTCCTTTGGGAATAAATAAATAAGAGTCACTACGGGATGTGCGGGGGGAGAGGGCATGAGAGCTCTGCAGGAATCCACAACACCTCACCTAGGGAGACACTACAACCCCACAGGCTGGAGGAGAAGAAGGGGGAGAAGGAGCAAAACTTTGAGAGAGGCTCGACAGCCAGAGGAGGCGGAGGAGGAGGAAGAGGAGGGTGTTCTGCAAGCCTCGGGGAAGGGCAGCAGAGGCTCCTGCCGAGGGAGTACCTTGTAACTGAGCCGAGAGCGACTCCTGATGCTGCTGGTACTTGAGCGCCGTGGCCTCAGCCTTCCTCAGCTGGCCCTGCAGCTCGTAGTAGAGCATCGCCCCGTACAGGAACCCGAACACCACGGTCAGCAGCAGCAGCGTCTGGAAAATCCGCTTCTGTTTCCGGGAGCACATCCCGTTGCCCATGTCCCCGGCGGGGTCCCGAGGGCCCCCGCCCGTCACGGCTCAGCAGCGGGCGGGAGGCGGCGGCATCGGAGGCCCCGGGAGGAGCAGGAGCAGGAGGAGGAGGAGGAGAAGGAGGAAGGGAAGGAGGGACGGCGGAGGCGGGGCCGGCCCAGCGTTTCAGCCCCCGGGCACGGCCGCGGCGCCCGGGGCGGTCTCTGCGGCGCGGGCAGCGGCGGGGCTCATGCCGGGGATGCTCCGCGTCCCTGCGGCCGTGTGCGGGTCCCTGCGGCCGGAATGGGGGGCTGCGGGGAACAAAGGCAGCTCCCGGCCCCGCACTGACGTGTCCCCGCTCGGCCGCGGCTCCCCCGCCGCGGGATCCCCGAAGGAAGTCCCGCTCCGGGCGCGGCCTCATTGGGTCGGGCCGCGGGGCTCTGCCCTCCCTCCGGAGCGCATTGGGTGCCCGCCGCGTCCGTCCGCAGCGGGCCGCGCTTCCCGCCCGCCCCTCCACGCTCCGGCTTCAGCCCTTCAGCCCCGCATCCCTGCATTCCTGCATCCCCCTCCGCGCCGCATCCCCCTCAGCCCCCCAGTCCTTCATCCCCCTCAGCCCTTCATCCCCGCATCCCCTCATTCCCGCATCCCCCGGTGTGGGGCCGCCTCGGGAACGGGACTCATGCGGTGATGAGCGAGGCTGTGACAGAGGGGGTAACACAGGGGCTGTGACAGAGCGGTTGTGACACCTGGCTGTGACAGAGGGGCTGTGACAGAGGGGCTGTGACAGAGGGGGTGACACCCGGGTTGTGGTAGCGGGGTTGTGACACCAGGGCTGTGACAGGGGTAGTGACACCGGGGCTGTGGTAGCTGTGGTGACACCGGGGCTGTGACAGGGGTAGTGACACCGGGGCTGTGGTAGCTGTGGTGACACACAGCGTGTGCCCCAGTGGCACCGCCGGGACCGTGTGGGGCTCCGGGGCACCGGGAAGGCAAAGCCCCAAAGAGCCTCTTGCAGCCAAGCCCCTCAGGTGTTCGTGGAATCTCAGGGTGACTGGGCTTGGAGGGACCTTAAAGATCACCCAGTGCCAGCCCTGCCATGGCAGGGACACCTCCCACTGTCCCAGGCTGCTCCAAGCCCTGTCCAGCCTGCCCTTGGGCACTGCCAGGGATTCCCAGCTTCTCTGGGAATTCCATCCCAGCCTGTGCCCACCCTCTCAAGGAAGAATTCCTCCCCAATATCCCATCTAAATCTACTCATCACATTAATCTATTTTTTCATAGCTTGTTGGCTGCACTTTGTTCTGGGTGTTATTTGTCACAGCCTTCGCTGTCCTTGGCCTTTTCTTCCCCCAGAGCCCAGCCCAGGCCACTGGTGCATCCCAAAAATGTGCCATCCTAATTCAGTGCTCCCAAATCCCCCTGTGGTGCCAAAAAATGTGTCACATGTACTTCATCAGCTTAAATTCAGACTTAGCCTAAATACAGCTCCCTCTCCTAGTGTATTTTATTACAGGACAAACAAAACCCAACCAATTATCAAGCTAAACTAGAAAAATAAGCAAAAAAAAAATCAAATTAATATGCCGAAGTTATGTTTTTCCTAAATGTATTTAACTCATAAATCTGTGTTTTGTGTAGGCATTATTCTGGCCTTGATAGAAAAACAACATCAAAGAAGCTCAAGAATTTCTTATTCAAATATTCTGCATATTCCAGTAATTAATAACAGTCAGTACCACAAGCTAATATGATTTCTATGTATATATCTGTTTGATATATTCTCATTTAATGGAATCCCTCATTCCCATTTGAGGACCAAAGTGTTTGAAATTATGAGTTAGAAGGAACTGTACTTGCTTTGAAACAGTGATGATTAAAAAAAAAAAAAAAAAAAACAAAAAAAACCAAAAAAAACCAAACCTTTTCCCTTGTCTTTAGGAAGCTTCCTGGGGCAATCAAAGTTACATTTAAAATATTTTCTTCCAATCATGAGTGTTTCAAGTTGAGGTATTTTCATGCTGGGTTAGAGGATCCATTTCTTTCACAAAAATATTTCCAGGAAGTTTTTCAGTATCACCCAAGCTCCAGCTCCCCTCCCTCTACTGAACTCCTTCAGAGCTCTCCTGTGCTTTTACCATTTCCAGGCTCTTCAGGCTGAGTAAAACGAGATAATTCTTTATTTCTGGACTGAGACTTTCAAATCACTGGGGGTGATTTATACTTCAGCATTGCAGCTCTTCAAATGATTTAATTTTTTTGTGTTTCCACTTGTTGCTTACATCACCAGTCATAAAACCAGTCTGTGTCTTCAGTTTTGATCACTTTGCACTGGAGAACAATTGGCTGACATTTTACAATGTTTAAAATGATAAAATGTAAATTTAAAAGGACACTGAACCCACAGTGTTATTTAATATCTATTCCAAATACATTTAATTGATTATGGTGTAAATATACTTTATACTCTGCCAGTAGAAATTGGCAATATCATTAACAAATACTAGGGGAAAAAAAAGCAAATTACTATCCCATTTTGTTTAATCAAATATTACTTATATTCAGTGGCTGCTAGTGATAGATCTCTTCACCTCGTGTAAATTGTGATTCTCCATGAACAAACCAATTAAAGTTGAAATGAGGAATTTATTGGGAGCAAGGGACTATTATGCAAAGCTATTAGGCAAATTGGAATTGGAAGTCCCAAAATAGAAAGGTTTGGACTGAAAAGAGGCTGTAACATATTAAAAAGCATTAAATTAGTTGCTAGAGAGAAATGGATGGGTGGTGTCCAGCGGGGGGAATTGGGGGCAGGAATTCACACAGAGCCATTTGTCAGCTCTGCTTTCATCTCCCGGCCACAGGAGGCTTGGGCAAGCCTCAGCCCTTGGCCACAGATTGGCCAATTCCACCAGGTTAACCAAGGAACGTTGAGCAAAACGAAGTTCCTCTAAGTTGTGAGAAATGTATAAATTATAACCCTGCAAGTTTCTCTCCATGCACTCAGAGCTGGGTAACAGAACCTGACCAGGGGAGAGATGTCAGAAAAATCCCATTTCCTTCAGACACAGGTCCTCATCATCAACCACAAGATGTGGGAAGTGCACCCCTCTGTAATTTGGACGCCACAGAACTACATTTTTTGGTTTGCTTCTTTCCTTTGTTTATTTTCCTCCTCATAACATAATTTTCTTGTATTTTCTGTCACTTTTTTGCACTAAACTCGATGCCACAATTATTACATCTCTAATAAAAATGATCATTGAACAACTTTGAGTTTTTCCAGAATGGTGTAATGAGCACAGCAGCTAAACAGATCAGGCAGCAGATCTTTTATTTATTTTTATTTTATTTTAATCTTCCCAGTCAATGGATCAGGGATCCCAAGCAATGGAAATGCACAGTGCAGGCTGTCCCACACAAGTCACAGAACATTTCTTTGCCTGCCAGAAGTTCAGGAATGTCCTGGCAAGGCATCTGTTGTTACCTCTCCAGCTACAAAGCACATTCCAGCTGCAGATGTTTAACCTTTTTGTCCAGTGGCTAAAGCTTACTGAGACATACAAAGATTGGTTTAACATGCAGTGTCATCTCTTAGCAATCAGGAGCTGCAGGAATAAAAAGATTGGACTTGAAGAGATGAATGCTCCTGGGAAAAATGAATTTGCCCCTGCTTGAGGTCATAATTTGTGACACTGGGGGAAATCAGGATTTTTAGAGCTGAGCTATGTCTGAGTGTCCAGATTGAGTAATCAGCTGAACTCTGTTTGCTGATGTCCAGAATGGAGGTGAAAACAGGAGGGCTGTGTTTTAATATAGAAAGTTCTGTGCTATTTAATATTCTGGGGGAAAAAATAAAACATAAGGCATCCCAAACTGGACACTCCAAGGTATCAGAGCTTTGACATTCATTTTTTGGTGCCCCCAGTTCTGGATGTGAAATAGGAGTTGATGATTGACTTTTACTTCATGGATGCATATAAAGACACCTTTTTGTAAATCTTTCATTATTCATGGTAATAATGGGGATGAAACAGTGGTGAAAAAATTTTGTGGTGGTGCAAGGAGTAATTTAAACAATTCCCCACTGAGAAATGTGAGAAATGTGGTTCCTGGTGGAGATGCCTGAGGAGGCAATGCTGCGACTTTATCTTGTTTCCTGACTTAAAACACTCTTGTCATTTTACTGGCTCAAAACCATTATCCTGTGTGAATAATTCATGCAGGTAAGTGGATGCATTCAAATGTACAGCTGTCGTAGCAGGACTTGGAAGTAGTATTGGAGCTGGATTTGCCACGGAGCTGCAAATCCACTTTACTGCATTTCCACACAGGATGCACTTGGGATGGCCATACCTGACTTGGTGTCACTGCCATGCAGTCACCACAGCTGAAATTCAGTGCATCCCCTGCTGGAGCCTGTCAAGGCAGAACAACTTCTAAGAAACACTGAAATTTGATCAGCCTTTTCCTGCAATCCCCGGGGAAAAAACCCAAATGTCCTCATGCCATTACATGCTCCATTGTTCTTAACATGACAGCTTCCATAAAAACAGTAGTAAACACTTAAAGAATAGGATCCATGTCTTTTAAACAGTGAATTTGACTTTAAACAGTGATCAGGTGATCCACCTGATGAGAAATTCGCAATTGGAAACCGCTGTTCCTGAGGAACAAAAAAGGAAAATAATAATAATGGAGTGCTAATGATAATCTGGATATTCCTGGATATTCTGGATATTTGAGCCTTTGGGCACTGATCTAATGACACATTTTGTGCATTTTTCACAGGGATCTGTTCTGGATGTGAAATAGGAGTTGATGATTGACTTTTACTTCATGGATGCATAAACACTTTGTAATCTTCATTATCATGTAATAATGGGGATGAAACAGTGGTGAAAAAATTTTGTGGTGGTGCAAGGAGTAATTTAAACAATTCCCCACCGAGAAATGTGAGAATTTTGCTTCTGTGTGGTTTTTTGATGCTGCACCAGTGGGTGAAATACAAACAGCAGCTTGGGCTGCCCCAGGATGAAAAACAGCACATCAAACCCTGGGGCTGTGCCTGCAGCCAGGTGGGAATGAATCCCAGGAGGGAAAAATCCCAAATGGGAGGAAAAATCCCAAATTGGAGGGAAAATCCCAAATTGGAGGGAAAATCCCAAATGGGAGGGAAAATCCCAAATGGGAGGGAAAATCCCTGGCTCGTGGGGAGCACCAGGCAGGTGTGAGGCCAGGGGAGCCTGGTGGGCTCTCCATGCCTGGAGTGTTGGGGAATTCTCTGTCCTGTCTGCAAGGGAAGGGGCTGCCCCACGGTGCTGTTCCAAAGGACAGCAGTTGCATTCTGCTTTTTATGAGTTAGAGGAAATTGCTGAGCTTGGGAAGGCTGGCTGCAGACTTTGTTTCTCTCTCATACACAGGATAATCTCCAGTGATTACTTTTTCCTGGTGCATTTCCTGTTGGGCTGTCCAGAGGCTGTGGCAGATGCAGGAGTAAATAGGTCAGTGAATTTTGAATTATTCCATCCCTGCTTTTTCCAGTCTTGTCACACTTCTCTCTTTTTCTTTTTTTTTCACAGTCTTTGTTTTTCCAGCACCTGAATAAAAGCCAGAGTCTGATATCCCACAGCTGTAAAGCTGCCTGGCCTTCCAGCAATCCCATCTTCATAATTGTTTGCATGATCATTGCACTGTAAGATAGTGAATGTACATTAGTGATGAACTAATGCACATTCCTTGATGTTTATGTCTGGGATGTCCTTGTGACTTTTAAAGGATCTGAAATGGAGTCTTTCAAATGGAGTTTGGAAACTCTTACTTTGCCAAGTTAATTTGAGGAGAGAAAAACAACCATCCAGGAAATTCTGTTTAAAATCTGAAGAAATGTAGATAAAGAATTTTAAATGAGCTTAAAATGAACCCAGGACTTCAACAGCCATATCCACATTCATTTTCATGGGACTGTTATCTCTGTTAATGATATTATCATGGCCTGGCAGACTCAGAAACAGAAGCTGTTTATCCAGTCAATTACAGGGTTATCCCCAAATAGCAGTTTTAATTTAATTTGAGTTATTGACTTCTTGCTGTTCACCAGGAAAATGTGTGCAGGCTTTTTTCCCAAAACATAACTATCTTTCCTAACTGTTAGTCTTGGAAGGGCTTTGCTGTTACATTACCATCTAAAATTAGTTCCAGTCCAAAGGAATTCTACATATTTGTTTGGGAACGTATAAGAGTATGGAGGAGTGGAGAAAAGGGCTGAATTTGGAAAATCTCAATCTCTTCTGCAAGATCTCCAAAATTACTTCAGTCCTATTAGTGTTAATTACTCTTGACTACTTCCTGTTGAAAGAACTATTGTGTTTTATTTGCTACCAAAGCCTCATTTGAGGCATTCTCTTATTTCCTGGAAGATGAATGGCTGCTGGCAGCTCTCAGTCACTGCTGCATCAGTTTTCCTCACAGCTTTCCCTGTTTCCCAGCTCCCTGCTCTGTCTGGAATCAGGGTGTTCCTGCAGAGGTCAGGTTTATTATGCACACGAGTGAGGATGGCAAAGTAAAGAATCTCTAAGGACTCGAATGATGAAGGTCTTAAAAGAAATAATTAATGGCTGCACCAGTCAGGCTCCTGAACCAGCTGTAGAAACCACACTGGAAATTGATCTTTTTTGTCTGTGAAAAAAACCACATAACTTGGCTTTTGGCTTGGATCCATCCAGCACTGTAAGGAGAGGAAAAAATATCCCGTGAGCTGTTTGTTTTTGTAGTTATTAAAACCGATGAGCTCAGAGTTTGGAAATGCTGAAAAAAAAAAAAAAAAAAAGTGGGAGAGAAGACCTGGAGCAAAGCAAGGGGAAGCCACGCGCAGGAAAGGGAATGTTGGATATCGGTGCCACCTAGTGGGAATTCTCCAGAAGATCGAGGAGAGCCAGGCTGCTGCTTTTCACCCTGAAAAAATCGCATAGAGAAATAAAGAAATCATTGATGGTGGTGTGGGCGCTCAGTAAGGAAGGCTGGGAGTGTGTGAGATGGAGGCTACAGGTGGTGGATGGAAAAAGTAAAGTTAATTAAATCTCTTACAAGGGGACTGTGTCTGTTAGAGGCAGGTAACAAAAAGCCCCTAACAGTGCTCTTGGGTGCAGGGGAGCTCCTTGCCTGTGCAATATTGCCCTGGGAAGGCTGGGGAGGGGTCGAGACAGTGCACATGCAGGGTTTATTAACCATACCTGGGCTGAAGCGCTTGGAGGCAATGGAGCTCATAAAGTTTTACAAGCATTTACACAGCACATTTACATTGTGAATAAAGAAGTGCTACAGCTGCTGGGAAGAACCTCTGCATGGAGTTACTGCCTTGTAAATAATGAGCCTTGAGAGCTAAATCTGCTCACCGACAGTATCAGACATTCTTGTGCTCTGGCCATGATGATGAACAGTCCCTGAGAGCCACGAAGCCCAGCTCAGTGCATGCCTTTTCTTGTTTTACTGAAAAAAACCCTTCATTTCCTTCAGAAATGATGTTGCAATCAGACAAGGGCGCTGTGTTTGTGTGTTGTTCACTTTCAAACCTTGCAATTCATTGTCTAACTCAAGCAGATTTACCGGAGGGCAGCAATCTCAGATATGACATTCCTGAAAGTTTCATGGAAATAAGTGTCCAGGTAGAGGAGATTCAGCCAGGGAGAAAAGTTCCATCAGCTGGCCCCTAATAACATGGAAAAATACTTAATACATACTGCTAGCACAGAAAAAATCCTACCATTACTTTTCATAGTAAACTATAAACCACAAGATTTTCAAAGATAAACTTCTGCTTAGGCAAAAGCAACAGAAAAGTGGTAGTAAAAGAGGAATGTGAGTGGGACTGGAGCATTGAGCAGCAGCAGCAGGGGTTTTGCTCCTGATTCCACCCTGTAGTGGGATCCCAGCACACTGCCTGGCACCCTGGCACCACTGGATGCCACCAGGATTCTCAGCTGGAATGGATTTAGGTCCTGGCAGAGCCCCAAAGTGTTTCCCTAACCCGGCTGGCTCTTGCTGTTTGAGAGCAGAGTAGCCTGGTGCACTCTGAGCACATTCTGCTGTTTGCCCCTTTCTCTGCTTTCAATGTGAGATCACCTCGTGTCCAGGGGGGCTCAGAACTGCAGTGTGTGACTGCCAGAAGGGACTCATTTAAAAGGGGATGGTGATTCACAGAAAAAACAAAAAGGAATGGAATGAGCTCCAGATCCCTGTGCTGCCCCTGGAACACCTTTGCCTCTCTCCTCTCTGGGCTCAAAGGGACCCTCCCTTCCTCCCCATTTCTTGTGGAAAGAGGAGGATTTGTGCCATGGGCAGTTGGCCTTGCACTCATTGGGATCACAGATGTGTTTGAAGGAGGTCAGACCAATCCTTGAGGAGGAGAGGAGACCCCAGAAGCCTGGTGATGCAGAGCACAGAATCCCAGAATGGTTTGGGTTGGAAAGGACCCTAAAGCCCATCCAGTCCCCCACCTGCCATGGCAGGGACACCTTCCACTGTTCTTGCCTTCTCCTGTACCTTTCACTATCCCAGTTTGCTCCAAGCCCACTCCAAGCTGATCTGGAACCCTTCCAGGGATGGGGCATCCACAATCAATGGGGACAGTCCCCATGTTTCAGCAAATAATCCAAAACCCCACAGCATCAGGCTGTGGAAACCTGGTTCTCTGAGGCTGCTTTTTTGGATATTTTATGCTTTGTGGAGTGTCATTTCTGCTGACCTGCTCCAGGGCTGGGGCACTTTGGAGAGGAACTGCAAATGTTATCTCTCATGTGTTGTTTATTATCTTCAAAAGGAATCTCCTTTTCAAACAGCCCCACGGAAGTTCCTGTATGTAAAAATAGCAACCCTAAAGGGCTTCAGTTTTCCTTTGGGCTTAGCTTCTTCCACATTGCATGAGTCAAGGAAAAGGCTGAGCACACAGGGAGGAAGTGACATAGACACGTTGCTCATGATGAGAGCACTCAGCAAATGGGAAACAGAAATTTGGCAGGGGCAGTAAGGAAGATTAAAATACATCTGGACTAGAGCTGTGGTATTCCAAGGGGTGAAATAACCAAAACAATTGGAAATCAAAATGCATTATTGGATATTTTAACATTCAAATGCCAGCAACGGGGAGAGGGAATTTGCCAAATTTTGATAAAATAGGATTTTATTATGGTGAGCTTTCCGCATGGCTCAGGTAGACTTCCTGGTTGCTTAAAATTAACTTGGTTTATCTCTAAAGAGACTGAAAGAATGGAGAAAGCTGCTGCAGCAAAGCAATCGAGCTTCTGAGTTCATGCAGCACATGTAGAAGAAACCTGCTGTTAGGAAGAGCTGATGAATTTTCTCCAGTTTCAGATGGCAGAAATCTCCAAATCTAAGGGTAAAATAATTGCTGACCTCTTACCTATAAGGATGATTGATTAAAAGTGCAATTCCTAATCAAATCAAGTAAGAACTATGTTTGCCTAAGGGCTGCACTTCTCAGAACTGCTATTTGATGTGCATTATGTGAAAAATAAAACCACGACTGGAATTCCTACAGACACTTTTCTGGGTGACACCCTCCTTCTGTGAAAGCCAACATCAGGTTATTGACTACAGCATACTCCAGATTTCACTTTTACTTTCTTTTCCCTTCACAATTTAAGAGGTGATTGCTTTGTTTTGACTTGACTCATAACCTGAGGCATGAGTAACGCTGATGTGCAGCGATAAAACTTCCTGTTAGGGTAAATCCCAAGGAACTCCAGCAACTTTATTGTCAATTTGGACTCCTACCAATGCTACAGTGGAGGATTTTTTTCATTTTTATTTCCACAGTAAAAGTAAGAGGCCCCAGCTGAAAGATGACAGCCAGGCTGCATTTTAGAGCACTTTGGGTCCAGAGCCAGACCTGTATTCTGCAGCCTGAAACCTTTTTCTAATTAAAATACACTTGATCTACTGTTAGAGTGTTGGAGAGCTTTTGAAGTCAGACTCTCCCTTTTCCACTTTTGCAGGGTGTTTTGAGAAAAGAAGGTTGTCTCTGCTTTGGGACACATAAATGGAGCTTGGTTAATAGATGAGAATAAGCACAGGGTAGATGAGGTTGGAAACTTCTGATTCCACTTTGATGTGTCCATCCTAAACCCCTGAATTTTTTACAGCATTTATCGCTATGGTATTTGGTGATCTCTCAGGTTTAAGAGTGGGCTTGCTGTCTTTTTTCCCCCCTCAGCTCAGTGTCCACTGTCTTTTTAGAGCTCTCTTCATGTGCTTCAGTGCAAATTTTGAAACTTGTTCAAGAAGTAGGTTTTATATGATTTTCTCAAGGCATAAAGCCTCAGGATCAGTCAGGATTACACATCCTCTTTGTCACTTATAACCAAATTTGCCAGTATTTCTCTATAAATACCAAAGGCACATGGGCTCATCTTAAGCAAAGTTTTTCTTAAATAGTAGATAAATTTCCTTTTATTTCCTGCAGGAATTACAGTATCTAGGACATTTTTTTGAAACAGGTTCCTTTCCTTATTTGAAGGGAAGAGCTAAACCCCTGGCTTTAACAAGCCTCACACTGTTGGCAATCTGCTTTTTAGAGCTCACTCCAAAACCCAAGCAGATAAAACATCATATTGGATATATTCATGTGGATTCAACACACAGCTGGACACTTCAGGGTTCTCAGAGGCTGGCTGACACTCCTGAGTGTCCCTTCTGGGGAAAACAGCTGTTCTAGAAGAGCAAGAGTTGGTTTACACTTGATGTTTGGCAATTAACTCAAAGGATGCTCTACATCAGCCTCATTTGGGTTGAGGGCTGCCCTGGATCCCTGGTAGTGTCCAAATCCAGGTTGGACGGGGCTTGGAGCAGCCTGGGGCAGTGGAAGGTGTCCCTGCCATGGCAGGGGTGGAGCTGGATGGGCTTTAAGGTTTCTTCCAAGCCAAACCATTCTGGGGTTCTGTGACAAACCTGTAATGGCAGATGTCCAACACTCTCAGTTAGTGCAGAAATTCCTCTGGCAATAACAAACATCCTTTAAGGTGCCAAAGCTGTTACCACTGGTCACAATTCCTGCATGTAAACATAAAAAAACTGCAGAGTGCAAAGCCACAGACTAATGATCATCCTTGGGATGTTTTTCCCTCACAAACTGTGCAGTTCAGCCTGGGTAGAGCAGTGCCTTATACCAGGAAACTTCACCCAAGAGATCTGGCCATAGGTCTTGAAATCCTTGGAAATCTCTTTAGTACTGCCTGGGCCCCAAAATTCTCATTATAAACCAGATCCAGAACGTGCATCCAAGCTTTCTATCCTGTTTCCATGCCATAGTGCTTTGTTGGGACACAATCGAAATTCCTTTCCACTCAAATTCTCCTTGACTACAAGAAACATTGCCTGGGACCCTGCCTTTAAAAACAGGCAAGCAGAGGAGGCTCTGTGCTCTGTGCCAGCAGCCAGGCCTTTGTGATCTGAGCTGCTTCCCACACCAACAGCTCCAAAGGGAAAAGTGCATGGATAACACCTCCCTCAGAGGTGACACATGGAAGTTACAGACATCTTTGAATCAGGGGAAGGGAGAGCTCAGCCAGGGATTTTCCACATTTCTGGGCACAAAAAGAAGCTGTGGCTGTCCCTGCATCCCTGGATGTGCCCAAGGCCAGGTTGGATGGGGTTTGGAGCACCCTGGGATGGTGGAAAGTGTCCCTGCCCATGGCAGGGGGTGGAACAGGGTTTTTAAGCCCTTCCAACTCAAACCATTCTGGGATTCTTTTCTATGGTTCTAAGGCTAAAATATTCCAGACTCTGAGGTTCTGACTGTTTTGGATTCCTTGTTGAAAAGTCTTGTTGTCATCCTAAGCCAGGTGGGGGCTGCACGGTAAATCTCCATTTATTTTAGGTTGGGGGAAGAATTTCTTCCTTCAAATAATGAGCTGCTTTTACTGAAACAACCAACCAGGAATGTGCTCCTGCCAATTTAAGTTATTTTCCTTTGCACCTAAAGATTGAGTCTGGAAAAAATGGGGGTTTTTTTGATGTTTTACTTTGATCATACTGCTTCTCTGTCCAATATCTTATAAATTCCTTTTGCCTTGAAGTTTATGTGGACTTTACTTTGAGACCATATTTACCCCTGAGATCAGGACTCTGTAGTTGAATGGAATTTGGAAAAAGGGTTTAGAAAACACAGGATAAAATGTGCAGTAAAGAGCTTTCAACTGATGTCTCTCCATCCATGGAGCCCCTCCAGAAGTGGCCAACCACTGAAGAGGATGATGAGGGAAACAAGGAGAGAAAGGAAGAGGCAAAGAGGCTGATTGATGATCCCCAGCTCATTAGTAACCTTTTCAAAAGTAGGGCAACACACCAAAAATCCCAAACACACTCCAAACTCCTTGGTGTGTCATATTTTTTAAGTTCCTCCTGGAATGCAGCTGCCTTCTGGACAAAGGCCACCTATATTTTACCACATTTTAGGTTTCTGATTCTTGTTCATCAGCAAGAAGCTTCTCCAAGCTTTTTTAGGAACCTCCATGTGTGACCTTTAACTTCAACTTTCCATGACAAGAAGCACTGCAAAAGTAAATGACTGGAGCCCATTTGTGACAGTATTTTCAGAAACAAATCCAGCAAATCCTTCTGGGGTTCTCAGTAACCTCTCACATGATGAATAATAATTAAGCCCTTTGAAGTGAGTGCATAATGGTTTTTGGGGGTTTTTCAATGAAATATGACTTCATGTTTTAGGCATGGCAGGGAAGCCTCTGTATGCAAATCACCTTGTGCTGATGAGGTTTTGTTTTACTTTTTAATGAGGGGAGAAACTCTGACTGAAGTGGAGCCGTGTTCTACATTGAAAAGGAGCAGTATATTTGTTAGCCAAATTTAACACCTTGTAACAAGAACATCCAGTGACAGAAATATTTCTTGCAAGTGCAGCCTGGTGGGAAAATGCTGAGGTGTTCTGGCTCTCAATTTGCACAGCACAATTCTACTTTCTGTGGGTAAGGGCACTGTCAGGATGGGGTGGTTGCTCCTAAAACTGTTCAGGTGTGGTCCAAATGTTCATTTTACATTATTTTTATCCATTATATTATTTTTATCCCAGCCTAGGGATGGTACTGGCACCTGAAATTCTCAGCAAACACAGATGCTGGAGCCAAGTGGGACTTGGTCTCCATTCCAACAAGTGACAGAATGAAACAGCCTCAAATTGCACAAGGGGAGGTTTAAGCTTGATATTAGGGAGAATTTCTTCATGGAAAGGGCTGTCAGGCAGTGGAGCAGGCTGCCCAGAGCAGTGGTGGAGTCACCATCCCTGGAAATGTACGAAGACTGTGGATGTGGCAGTCTAGGACAGGGTTTAATGGTGAGCATGGTGGTGATGCTGGGCTGGCACTGGACTTAATGACCTCAGAGGTCTTTTCCAACCATAAAGATTCCATGGCTTCATGATCCATATCTGGAAGAAACTTCTTCAGTCCATCTGGTGCTTCTCTCTGACACAGGGGTTTTTTTTTTACATAGTTATTCTCTTTACCATTCAGGCGCAATCAGTTTGAGATTTTGTTTTCTTCCTCTTCTTTCTTCTCTCCTTGTTCGATGATCTTTAACCCCGAATTATTTATATTTCTCTTTTATTTACACTCTGATATTCCTCAGCAGCACCATCCCATGCTGGGTAGCCCTGAGAATTTTGGTTTATGTGGCCGCTCAGTCAGTGACATTTCAGACCCGATGCAGGGCCAGCACCGTGGACGTTGTTCCTGCGGGGAGCAGGAATTTCACAGCCGCAAATTCCAGCTCCAGTGGAGGTGGGAAAGTGGGACCTGGGGCTTTCCTGGAATCCCCGAGCCCGGTGCCTTTTCGGGATGCGGCCGCCAGGTGACACCAGATCCCTGATGCTGGGGGACAGCCCGGCGAGTCCCGCACATCCCGGCCATTCCCGCTTTTCCCAGCCATTCCCCCACATCCTGGCCATTCCCACATCCCCCGGCAATTCCCAACATCCCAGGAATTCCCGCTTTTCCCGGCCATTCGCACTTTTCCGGCCTTTCCCGCACCTCCCGGCCATTCCCGCACCTACCGGCCATTCCTGCATATCCCGGCTGTTCCCACTTTTCCGAGCATTCACGCACATCCCGGGAATTCCCGCACATCCCGGCTATTCCTGCATCTCTCGGGCGTTCCCGCATCTCCTGGGAATTCCCGCATATCCCGGCTATTCCTACTTGCCGGGCCATTCCCGCACTTTCCGCGTATTCCCACATCCCCCGGGAATTCCCGCACTTCCCGGCCATTCCCGCATCTCCCGGTCATTCCCGCACATCCCAGGAATTCCCGCTTTTCCCGAGCATTCCCACTTTTATGAGTATTCCCGCACCTCCCGGCCATTCCCGCTCATCCCGGCAAGTCCTGCGCATCCCGAGTATTCCCACTTTTCCAAACATTCCCGCAAATCCCGAGCATTCCCGCTTTTCCTGGGCATTCCCGCACATCCCGGCCATTCCTACATCCCCCGGGAATTCCCGCACATCCCGGCCATTCCCACTTTTCCGAGTATTCCCGCAGCTCCCGGCCATTCCCGGCTGGCAGAGCTGGGGCTGGCCCGGGATTCTGGGCTGGGCACGGAGAGCTTTGGCTCCACCTTTGTCTTCTTCTTGTCCGGCCCTGGGAAGCCCTGGGGAGGTAAAACCACTTCGGTTTAGGTTTCAGGCTTAATAAAATGAAAATTCCCCAGAAAGTGACTACAGAGATTGAGCTGAACTCCAAATATTAAACTTGTTGGGAAAAGTCCCTAAATTGTGGTTACAGAATTCTCTAATCCAGCACATTTGTTTTTGGGGGACCTGTGGAAGTGCTGGCTCCTGAAAAAGTCTCCTGATCTGAAGGATTTTTGTGAGGGGATCTCTGTGAGATGTTCTTTCACCTTTGTGGAAAGCCTTTTGCTCCCATCCTCCTGTCCCTGTTTTCCTTGGGAATTTTGTGCCACAGAATTCCTTCAGGTCTGCAGCTGGATGGATTCTGCTCCTCAGGTGTTTGTGTGTTTGTGTCTACCCTGAGATACTGCTGCTTTCCTGTTCCCCTCTCCACACACCTCCTGCTCCTGTGCCATTCCAGGTGTTTGAGGAACATCTGGGATTTTAGAGGGCCTAAAGAACTGAAGGAAACAGTTTCCTCCTCCACAAAGCAGTAAATTTACACTCTTCTTCCACTCTTCTGCTCTCTTCACTGAGTACAATCTGTTCAAGGAAAAGCTAGTTAGGAACACCTGTAATGTTTTAATTCAAAAGAGTCTTCTTATTCACAGTTTTATCTCAGAGCCAAAAAAGAAATGGAAAATAGAAAATAGGAGAAAAAAAATCCTTGCCCAGTTTGTGGTGGGTTCTTCACTGAGTTCAGAGATCTCATTTATCACAAAACATAAAACTGTGTTTGGAAACGTTCACCTGAGCTTCCCATGATCTGATGCTCTGAGCATCCCATCTCTGCTTCACAGTGGACATGTCCCAAGCTGCCTTTTCCTCCCCTGGGAATGAGGGATGGGGATTTTCTTCATCCATTGTGTGGTTTATTCAAACTATAAAAATGTCATCTCCCACTGTGTAATTTTTACAACTGATTTTGTTTCAGTGGTCATCCCTCGACATTAATACAATGAAAAAATGCTAGCGGTGGGTTTTTTTAATTGATTTTTTTCTCTCTGTCTATGAATGGCTGATAACATTCAGGAAAACTTTTCCAGAACTTTCAGGCAGACTTTGCCAGAGGTTTGTAAAGTGTTTTGAGATCTTCAGGATGAAAATTCAAAAGTGCCAGGTGAGATGACTAACAGTGGATGTTTATTACCTTGAAACAATCCACAGAGTTTCATTGGAAACAAGAATAAAGAGTTTGTGCCCAGCTGATGGAAACTGGGGGCTTACAAAACATTTGAATTCCCTTCTTCCCCTCTCTGCAGCTCTCATCCTGCTTCTCCTTGACCTGCTGTTCTCAGAGTGCTGGTGAGTTGCTTATTTTCAGTGCAAATTTCATTCACACAGCCCAAAGTCTGCACTGGAAGCGAAGCTCTTTGGCTCATGTAGCCTCATTATTTTTCTCCTGGCACAAGGGGGGTTTTGCAAAGCTTAATTGAAACCAACAGGTACCTGTCTCGCCTGCACTTGTTAGAAATGCCTACCTGGAACTGAGTTTGTGTACTTGGGCTTGTACAAAAATATTGATGGCAAATTGGTTTCAAACTTACTGTAACGGGGTTGCTGTGGCATCATTGGATTGCTCATGTCTCAGAATTTCACCCCTTAAGGTCCAGGTTTGATTTCACCACTCAAAATGCATCTGTTCATCTCTGCTAAGTGGGTTTTTTACCACTGCACAGCCCCACAGTCACTGGGACCTGCTCAAACTGGGGGCCTCAGTCAGGGCCCTAAAAGGAGAGGAAAGTGGAAATCTGTGTAAATGGGATTCTTCAGGGCAGCTCCAAATGGGGCTTCGGGTCACTCGCTTTTCTCAGGAACAGCTTTTATAGGAGATGTTTGTGGAAGAAAAATCCTGGCGAGCTTAAAAGCATTGGGAACATGTTTTTCTTTTCAATGGACATCTGTTGTGCTGAAGACAAAACAGGCTTAGAAAATAATGATGACTCTGTGGCTCCAGATTATCTCCCCTGTTTGTCCATCCCCAGAACAAACCAGATTTGACAAAAGCCTTGCTGAGCATCAGTTAAATGTTGATGTGAGTGCCACAGTCTGAAGTGTGCTGGGAGAAATCCCATCACAGCTCAGGGAAACGTGAGCCAGAGCCAGAGCATCCCCAGCAGCCTGGAGCTCACCCTGCTAGAGGGGAGCTCCAAATCCTGTGGGGGAATTATAAATGCTCCTGGAATGCAATTTCTGCAGCTTTGATTTGTCATCTCTGAGCACGTGGGCTCTGCTTGATTGGCAATTGTCCTGGGCTGTAAAGATGTGTGTGTATTGTATTGTCATCTATAGAGGTGGGGCAGTTCTCTGCTGTTCTTTGGGAGTTTTCTTTATCTCTCCCACAGCCAATCCTCCCTCCAGGAGATCTCGGCTGTTCATGGGCCATTAATTATTAATTATCTTCTGTTCATGGGCCATTAATTATTAATTATCTTCTGTCCATGGCCAGTGAGTGTCCCTGCATGGCTGATCCAATCCCATCATCCCATGGGGAGATGCTCCGCCCAGGGGAGGAGCCAAGCATTCCTACCTGGGTACAATCTGAGCTTTGGGACAGCACAGCAGCCTCTGCCCCCTGCATTGCCAGAGGAGCAGCTTTGTGCTGCCCTGCATTCCCACAGGAGCAGCTTTGTGCCCCCTGCATTCCCAGAGGAGCAGCTTTGTGCCCCTGCATGTCAAGAGGAGCAGCTTTGTGCCCCCTGCATTCCCAGAGGAGCAGCTTTGTGCCGCCCTGCATTCCCACAGGAGCCCAGGCCCATCTCCAGCAGCCCTGGAGCTGCAGAGGAAAACTCCCCCCTTGTGCAGGATCCCTGCTGCAGCAGAGCCACAGCTGGCACTGCAGGAGGGCTGAGCCCCCATGGGATGGGGCTGGGACACCACCCTGACACACAGAACAGCTCCTGCTCTCACTCTGCCAGTGGTTTGTTTTTGTTTTGTACTGTTGCATTTGTATTTTTAATTTTCCTAGTAAAGAACTGTTATTCCTATTCCCGTATCTTTGCCTGAGAGCCTTTTAATTTCAAAAATTATAATAATCCAAAGAGAGGGGGTTTACATTTTCCATTTCAAGGGAGGCTCCTGCCTTCCTTAGCAGACACCTGGCTTTTCATACCAGCAATGAAAAGTGAGTCACTTGTGGCACAAGGAATGTGCTGGACAAGGTCAAAGCATTTTAAGGCAGCAATTTCTTTCCTTGGTAGCATGAGGAGAGATGTTTCACCAGCAAAGTGGAGGTCAGGATGATTCAGGGTCAGACTTAAAAGTGCCAGCCTTGGAAGAGTGATAAACACAGAATTTTCCACTGTTCAACTGGTTTTACAGCTGATTACTCCACAGTGAGCACAGGTAGTCAGTAATCATAAAAAACCCTGCTGCTTTTACACCTGAGGGGAGGAGAACATGGGGAAAGTTTCTTTGAATACCCATTTTTTCTGGCATGTTGTAAACATGTCAGAAAAGCTCTTTGCAGGGTGAGATTTTCCCTCTGGGCTCCACGAGTTGAAAACTGGCTGGACCAGGTAGTGACAGCCTTCTTGGAGCTTCAGCACAAGTTGGGCACGGTCCTTTATTCTGGAAGATAAAATTGTGGGCATTCTGTTTGTTAGAAGCAGGAGATTCACTGAGTGAGAATAATTCATGTTTCCTAAGCATGCCACATTTCTTTAATATGCCTTTTCTACAGGCAAAATGTGGCTGTGTCCTGTCCATCATCTGTCCAAGAAATGGGAAAATGAGTGACAGAAACTATTTGTTAAAAATGGTTTAAATTGCTCCACAAATGCTACAGGAAAGAAACATTCTTTATGTAGTTACACTGTGATCTGTACTTAAAGTGAAATATACTGGGGGAAAAAAACGTGGTCAATGGGGTGTGTTAAAGGGCTTTTATTTGCATGGATGATTCACTTTGCCAGCTCTGATTTATAAATCTGTGGATTCTGACTAAATATCCATTTGAACAGCATTTTCCCCTCATAACCACATTCTAGAGCTGGAGTTTGCTCAGCAAAGCTGTCACCCCCCCCAGCTCCAAAGATCAGATCTTTCTCAGCATCCTCATCTGTCTGGGGCTTAATGGTAAGACATTTATTTTACATATCTAGGGATAATAAAACAAAATCACTGCAGAAGGGAACAGGTGGAAACATTCATGTTCTCTGATGTTTGGACTTGTATATCACAACAGCTAGTGATTTCTGGAGACTGATGGTTTATTATTAGTTTATTTCTCATAATTAGGCTGTCTGTGTGCTCACACGGACTTGGTGAGTCACATCTCAGCTCATTATCTTGGGAAACAGACCTATTATTTTTGAAAGCCATCCAGTCAATAAATTAGCTTGGAAGAAATGATAGTCCAAAACACCTTTTCAATAGATTGCTGTCATGCTTGGTTCCTATCAAAGAGAAGGCTGGATTTTTTGTCATGACATATGGATTAACTGAGCCTTTCCTGCTGTGAGAAAACAAAAGGCAATTGGTGATGCATGGAGCAAAAAAGATCTTAAAACAGAGACATCAACAAAGAAACACGACAGCATGAAAAGACAGAGTACAGTCTGCTGTCCACATTTACAAAGTCATCCTGCCTGCAGCTCCAGCACTCAGCTTTTGCCTGCTTTTGCCTCAAAATGAGTGACAGTGTTCCTCCTCTCCAGCATCTCAAGCCCTGCACCCCAGGCACGAGGGGGGAGATGTTAACCAGAGGCTTTTTTGGCCTTGATGGTGCTTTCATGCTTGCTGTGGAGCCACAAGAAGCTCACCCAGAATCAAGAAGGAATTATTCTCCTTTCTTCCATTTGCTCTTCCACACTGCTGGGGCCATATGGAAATTTCAGTGTGATACACCAGAACAAGCTGACTGCTGTATTTCCCCCTCATTATTTATGCATGAATATGGCTTTTACCTGATATAATTTTTTTTCCTGGTGTTTTATGCAGTTCTGATGTATTTAAATAGCTCATTACATAATGTTTAATGTGACTTTGTAATTGCCAATTACATCTTGATGCTGGATGTAGATATAATACAGAGATTTAACACAGCTGGTTCTCATCTGGAGTGAGACAAAGGCTCTGTGCTGGATCAGCTCACATCCTCAGCAGATCATAAAAACACAGAATATCCTGAGTTGGAAGGGACTCACCAGGATCATCCAGTCCAGCTCCTGGGCCTGCACAGAGATCCCAACAATCCCAGCCTGGGCGTCCCTGGGAGCGTTGTCCAAACCCTCCTGGAGCTGTGCCCATTCCCTGGGCAGTGCCCACCACCCTCTGGGGGAATAATTTTTTCCTTTCCAACCTAAACCTGTCCTGGCACAGCCTCATGCCAGCCCCAGAGACTCAGGGGTTGTTGTACTGTGGGAGGGAAAGCCCTGTCTGACAGCAGAAGGGACACAGCCATGAGGATTTTCTTTAGGAATTATGTACTTCCTGATGTGACATTTAAAATTGAATCTAGTGAACCTTGATCATTATCTCGTGTTCTTGCTCAGGTGAATTGATATTTTGGCTTTTACCCCTTAAGGATCTGAGCATTTTTGTTTCAGTGTCTCTAGTAATAAATGCTTAGTATTTTCTTGGTTTTCAGAGAGGCAGATATTTTATCTACTATCTCTTTAAAAGTGTGTCACTTCTCTGAAATTCGGGCTATTTGTGTGAAAAATTATTCATCTATTGTGCAGTTGCTGTCATTTTGACTATTGCTTTTAAGTGTGATTGATTCTTAAAGAACAGCTAATAGAGCTCTTTGCCCACTATCCTCTTGTCATTGCTGGAGATAGAAAGAACCCTTTCAGGGAGAGAAACTATTGATTTTATTACACCTTGTACAGGCTGCCATCAAAACAGAACCAGGGAGCTTGATCCCCTTCCCTTTCTAATCCCTGTTTTACATTGGTAATTCCTCCAGCTCGTTGCTCTGAGAAATGAGAGAGGCTCTCACAACCTCTGCAGATGGAAGGCTTGGAGCTGCCACCCCTTAAAACACTGACCCTTAGCATCATTCAGAAGAAAAGCATGAGGACTGTGGGGCTTGCACAGAAACCCTGAGAAAGTAGAAGGAAATGGCCACATCTCTACTTTTCCTTTAATTATTGATGAGCTCTACCTGCTTACATAACTCCCACAATGCAAACAGACCTGCACATCACACAGATTAATGGATTTGTCCTTAGGCCACCTTGGCAATGCAGGGGGAATTTAAAGGGAAATTTGAAACTAAAGCACAACCCCCCCCAATGCCCTGAGACATGGAGGTGAAATACAAGTGCTTTAATCGTGGCAGAGCAGTGAGAATTGCCAGCCCAGAGCTCACAATGGCCATGATTTTGCTGGTGATGTTTCCCTGATGCTTTTAACAATCTGTTCCAGCCTGTGTTCAGAGCAGGGCTCTGCCTGCCCCTTGCTGACACCCCTCTGTGCTGCCTGAGATAACCTCTCCACAAGCCATGGAGCCAGCAGGATTTATCCTCAACACAGGACTCTATTCTTGCCCAACAGTTCAAAAGAAGATATCTTCCCTCAGTGTTTCCTGTGCTTCTGCCATTCTTCACCTTTGGAGAAACCTGACAAAGGAGAAATTGGGACGAGAAATTGCAAATTTCTGGAAAAATGCTGAGAGGAAAAGAAAGCCAAGACAGGGTGGAGGTGCTCAGAGCAGGAGCAGAAGGAGGCACTGAGCTGAAAAAGAGGTGACTTGGCCTTGACGCCTCATCCAAAGATTGCTGAATTATCAGTGATCACTCAGCATCAAGATCAGGGTAATCCCAGACTGCAGAGCCCAAACAGACAGGAATTTGTTCATAGCCCAGTGTTTAGGGCCAGAGGAAAGTGAGATTTAGGACACATCTTTGTCCCTTATGTTTTCCTATGGGATAATTTAAATGGCTTCCTTGTGGTGATGCTGTGGATCCATTTCTTCTCCAAATTTAGATCCTGCAGCTCTACTTTAGAGCCTAAACAGCCTGAACTTGTCTTTTTATTACCACTTCACAACTCTTCTCATGACTCATTTCAGGTCACCTGTGAGCTTTGGGAGCAAGGAAACAAACCCAATTCCCATAAACTTTTAATTCCTAAGCTATCAGATTCTGGTTCCCATGCTGCATTTGCTGACCTTTCAGTAAGTAAAACCAAGCCTTAAGAAGGACAGGATGGTTTATCAGTAAATAATGTATATCCGAACATTATCACTGCTGTGCTCAACACTTAGACAAAACACAAAAACCATCTTAGTTTAAAGATTTAAAGTTTAAAGATTTTGGCTGCAACAGCCAAAATACATCGCAAACAGTTGGGAAGCAAATCCCATTTTTCACTGAATATAATGGACACAAAGAGAAACTGCTTTCAAACTGGGTTTGAGTACATGGATGCAATTCCTAATAACAGGAGCAGTGTCCTGCTGCTGTTCAGCACACACAGAGTGTGTGACAGGGGAGGAGCATCAGCTGCAGAGGCATCCCCCTTTGCCCACAGGGCATCCCCTTTATCCATAACATGCTCACACCAAGCTCTGCCTGCCAATTTTATATTGCCCTGGCCCAAATTATCAGCTATAGCACTAATTGATGTTAAATGAGTGTTGTCTACCATATCAGCCTTTGTGAAATTAAATGTTTCTGTCGAATTTTCCTCTCATGAGTTCAGTACCAAAATGCTGTTACACAAAATGTTCTGCAGTTGTTTAGATCCACAAAACCAACTCTGTAACTCTGATCAATCCACAGCAGTTTGTCCTGCATGCATCATTGCTGGGGATAAAGAAAATGTAGGAGGTAACTTGCTGCTGTGATCCAGATGTGATAGAAGCCTCTGACAGCCCTGCAGTGATAACCTTGAGCAGTAAATATATGATTCAAAAAGGAGGTGCTGCTGCATCGAAAAGAAAGTTGCCACATTTTATTTACTAATTCTAACTACATTATAAAAACTGATAATTTCCCAATGTCAGGAACACTGCAAACAAGCTCAGCCAGCAGGTTTGGACTGCCTTGGCACCTCTGCTGGAGACACCCTTGCTATCATGATAGGGGTCCATGCAAATTTGACTTTGCAAACAGCAGTTAGTCTTTGATTTGTTCAGCCTCTGGGTGGTCTTCTGTGATCTAAAAGACAAACACATTTCTCTTAGAGAAAACATCATGGCATGCTCTAATGTTAGGGTAGGTTGTCTATTTTGTGGTTATTATTTAGATTTGCACAAGGCTGAACATTCCCAAGCAAGGTGCAGGATTCCCTTGCACCCAAACACAAACCAAACTGATTATACCCATTTCAAGGAGCAAAAAGCTTAATTGTTAATTCAGGTAGTCACTGACAGTTAGTTAAATTGGCCTCCACCAAAGCTATTTCCTGCAGTTCCTTGAGGCATAGCCCAGTTTGGAGCACAGGAGTTATCAGAAGGAGATCAGTGTTCTTCTGGTACCTGAGGCTGCAGCACACTTTGGTTATGGTGATAGGATCCCAAATTAAACAGCTGAAACCCAGCAAGTAGTGAGGGCTTGAGAGGCACTGCCTGGTGACAAAACCCACTTCTCTGTTATCACACAAAAACATATTTTAGAATTCTTTTAATGAATTTAAAAATTCCCCCAATGCCTCTTCTTAATTTTGCTGCTATTGCTTGCACTAGGCTATACCAGCTCAAACACCTGTGTGGCTGCTTTGGGCTGGCTGGTTCTGGTGCCAGCCTTGGCTTTTACTGTGCCAGCCTTCCTGAGTGTCCCTGAAATTTATCCTGTCCCACCCCTATCACAGGGTGCTTTAAGAAATCACTCAGGGAGCAATTCCCTTCTCCTCCCTCAGCTTCATCCTGCTGATGCCTCCAGGTTTGAGCTTTTCTATTTTTCAGGTTCTGTGCTCCTTTAGTGTGTAAGTCTGGGCTTCACATGAGGGGATGGTGAGCTCTGTGCACAGAGCAGGGAGACAAAACAATTCCTGCTCCAGCTGGGCACCAAGGACAAATGACCCAAATCTCAGCCCAGGAGCACAAACCCCGTGGGCTGCAGAGAGAAAAACAAGCAGGGTGGGACTGCCTGGGCTAAAGCTGGGATGGGACAATGAACTGCAAGGTGCAAATGGAGCAGAACTGATCCCAGGGACAGAGCCCGGGAGCGCTCGTGCATTTTGGGGCCATTTTGGGTCATCTTGGGTGCAGCCCTGGCTGGGCTCTGGTGCTGCCCAAGGTGGATCCATGGAGGAGATGCTTTGGATAAATCCCTGCTTTATTCTGGGACTCTGCCCAGCCTCTTGTCTATCTCAGCCTTCTCAAGGCATCATGCTAGTTTAAACAAGCCTTAGCTCTGCTCTAAACAGATCAAATTCCTTCTCTTTTCCTGCTTTTTGGTTCATCCTAATAGTCCTGCTCTGTGTCTGCATCGTGTTGAATTCTCTTCTCCAGCTCCTGAATAGTCTAAATTGGATAAGGTAGCTCAGGATACCCCCCAGTAGGAGAAATTATTCTTAGTCCCCAAGTGTGTCATCCAGCTTTTCATGGCTTTAGATTCCATCCATGCTGTCCATAGATCTCAGCCTCAAAGTAATATTGTTTTTTCCAGCAGAAGATTTTCATCCTCATCATCCTTTTCCACAGCAAACTCCACCAGACTGGTTCCATCTCTTGTGCCAGGGACAAAGATATTGCTATTTTTTCCTTAAAACTCATCACTGGAAGTTCATTAATGAGCATCCCACAACTGAGCAATTCCTCTTTTTTCCTCACCATTATATCCTCCTTAGCTTTTCCTGCCCAGAGAACTGCTCAAGGTTAAACAAGGAATTTTTCATATCTATGAAATGCTTTGCTGAAGTCCGTATAGATCAGAGTTTGCATCTAAAAAGTCAATAATAGAAGAAAAATGTTGAGTTAGTTTGGCAAGGTTTAGCTTCATAAACTTTTCAGAACTTTACAGCGTTTATATTAATCTTTAATTATAGTAAACTTCAGAAATATTTTTGATTTTTGCACAAATTAGGAGGTCAGGTCTAAAAAGCCTGTAACTGCTGACATTGCCTTTTCCCCCTGTATATCTAGGTGCTTAATTTATTGTTGTCTTGATGCTGGAATTAATAAAACATGCTCAGTTTGCAGTACTCAGCCCAGGCACTGCTGATTTTCTTGGAGGGCAGGCTGCTTTTTGGACTGCTGTATTTCTTTTTGTGTACTTCTGGGTTTCTCAGACACTTCCTGGGTCACCCTTTGTAAGAACTGGGTTTCTCCACGAATTAATCACAGAATTATGAGTTGGGGGTTCCATCCCAACACCATTAATTGTTGCTGGATGTGGCCACGGTGCAGTGGATAAAGGGCCATGCAGGCATGTGTGAAATATTTAATTGCCACTTGCTTGCTGCAGCCCTGGGCTCGCTGTTTGCTGGAGCATGGGCAGCACAATTCCCACATGCACCATGATTTTATTTGCATTTAGCAACAAATACTGCTGATGCTAATATCTGCCTCCCCGAAGAATTTTAAGAGAAAGCTTATTAAACCATTTTCGGTTCATCAGCTCCCTGTGGACAGCAGTGCTTAAATCCTGCTGTAGAATATGTAAATACCCACCTCTGTGTGCATGGCAGTGTGGGGTTAACCCTGTGGATTAAAAGAGCTGTTCCAGGGCATGTAGAATTCCTTGAGAATAAAGGAAATTAAATACCTCCTCACGTATCAGAGTTATTATAGCAACAAGAATACTCTGTGCTTCTTAGATATCCAGCATGAGCAAAACAGGGTCTGTGTACTGCTAACTCTTAAACAGTTCATTTATTCTTTTAGGAGAAATTGGTCCTTAGCATTTGAATATTTCTTTTTCTTTTAAACCATGGACCTTGGTGAGTACTTTTGGAATATTTGTTCATTCCAGAGAGGCTGTGGCTGCCCCATCCCTGCAAGTGCCCAAGGCCAGGTTGGATGGGGCTTGGAGCACCCTCAGATAGTGGAAGGTGTGGAACTGGATGATCTTTAAGGTCCCTTCCAACCCAAACTATTCTGAAATTCCCTTTTCTCACGTCCTTGGTCTCAGACTAAAGGCAAACTGAGTGGTGGTGTTTAAACTGTATGTTCAGGCACCTGAGTTTGACCCATTTTGGTTAAAAATGAATCTGGATAAATTTAGGGGGTTGCAGATCACACATGGGGAGCAGAGGAAGGAAGGAAGGAAGGAAGGAAGGAAGGAAGGAAGGAAGGAAGAACCTATTTTTTCATATATTTTTTCTATAAAATATAACAAAGCTATTTAAATATTAAAACATCTCTTTAGTTCTAAAACCATCTGAGAATCTGGGTCAGGTCTTGCAGTTGCTACTGACTCCAAACACACACTACAGTCTGTGAGTGTCAGTGGGGGAAAAACAAATAGAAAATCTTAGATTTCTTTTTTCCATTAGATTTCAGTATCACCATTCCCATGAAATTCTCCTGGTTTCTGTTAATAGTTGAGAAATAGATTTATAGTAGGTGAACTGACAGGAGGAACAGGCACAGACAAATGCTCCTTTATGCTGCGGATAAAGCACCTTTCAAAGGCAATAAAAACATCAAGAATAAGGGAAAAAAAAAATCTCCTTTTTCATTTCATCCTTCCCTCCAAGCCACTACATTAATTAGCTCTCTGACTGATTACTCAGTCAAGGACTTAAAAGATCAATGGTGACAGTAGCCAGGCAGGTAATTTGGAGGAAAAACCAGTAAAGTAATGCTCTAATGTCTTTGGGAGAATGAAGAGTGGTCTAGTTGTGTCAGCAGAACAGACAGAGAGGGAAGGTACAGCCAGGAACACACTACTGAGTTTCAGTTCTGTGACAAAGCACCTGCAAGTGTATTCCTGGGATTTCATTAGCTCCTAATTGCAAGCAAACAAACAAAGCATTTATTCCTTTGAATTTCGGTATTTTAAGTCCCAGTGATGTGCTCAGCACTGTGTCAGACAAAGGGGGGAGCTCAGGCTGCTCACATCTGAGATCCACCAGCAATCCCAAAGGGATGGGCAAACCCTGAGGAGAATCCCACTTCTGAGCCCTCTTTCACTTTGATTTATTTTGTGACTGCATTTTCAGTGATGCAGATGAGAGTTACCAGCTCGAACATCTAAAACCCAAATTTTGAGGGGGCTGCCTACCCCGGAGGATAAATTAGAATGATTGAAGTATCAGTGCTGGCTGAGGCTGGAGTTTAACAGGCTGAGGCTGCTGGAGTGTTGTTAGTGCCTGCTTTGTGTGATTGACTTCATCCCTTTAGTGCTGCCCTGGCACTCACTGAGCTGTGCTGTGAACCAACTGAAAAATTCATCAGGGCCAGCAAACCTCTTTTATCACATGTTTTAAGAGTTTCTTGTTTTGGTTTGGGTTTTTTTTTTTTTCATTTATTTGTTTCAATTTTCTTAGAGGATAGCTCTCTGAAATTTCCTGTCCTCTGGATGGATCAGGAATATTTGATAATCAGATTGGCCAAGCCTCCAAGGGCTCTCAGTATCTCCTGACTTGATGAGCCTTTAAACACTCCTAGCATGAATACCCCAGATTTGATTTCTCTGAATGAACAAGCATGAAGATACTCTGCTAAATTTTTGAATGAGTTGCTTGTTCAGCTGTTTGCAGGTTTTTCAGGTGGGTATCAGTGTGGCCAAAAGAAGATGACTGTGAAAAAAAAATAAATTGCCCAAAATAAAATAAAATAGTTCCTCCTAGAAGATATTTAGAAATACACTGCTCTGCCAAAAAAAAAAAAAAAAGGATTGCTCTGAACTTTCTAACCCCTAATTCTTTCCTTTGTGTTGAGATGAGGCTGGAATAGCTGCATTAAATTTAGAGTTACATTTGGCTCTCACCTGTGTAGGTCAGAGAAGATGTGACTTTCCCCCCAATGTGTGATTTTAATTGGAATGTACACAAGCACACCAGATTATCCACTCATTGGAGTGTCGTTATCCCAAACCCAGAAATAGATGAAAGTACTCCCAGTTGCTATTGCCTGCCAACATAAAACTTATTTTAGGATTATATTGTCAAGAGCCTGTTCTTACCAGAGTTTTGGTTAACTAGTGCTGAAGAGAAAAGCTCAGGGATGAGATCAGTGGTCTTTATAGAAGTAATTGTGGATGTGGGTAACATTTTATTTTCCCAATCAGATGTAATGGGTCCCTACAGAAATATCCTCCTGACTCGAATATCAATGGGCTTCTGCTAATCATGTCAAAAAGAAATACAGAAATACTTTGTTAAAACATTTTTCTGTTTGGAGAGACTGAGTGGGGTGAGGAGCTTATTGAAGGGAGGTTGTAGTGAGGAGAGTCAGGTGTGTCCCACAGGAGAAGAAGAAAATGTCCTAAGTATTGCCAGGGGAGGTTTACAGTTGATTTTAGGGAAAATTTCTTTGTGGAAAGGGTTGTAAGCATTGGAACAAACCTCCCAGGGCAGTGGTGGGGTCACTGTCCATGGAGGGTCCACAAAGGATGTGGCACTTGAGGACACGGTTTAGAGGTGAATGCAGTGGTGGCTGACAGTGGATTTTGATGCTCCTGAAAGTCTTTTCCAACCTTAACAACTCTGTGATTCTCGATCCTACTGCTCTGGGGTTGAACTGTTCAGACCTTTCCTATTTTCCCTCCCTGCCCTCTCCTCCTAAGGAACACGAATGAAACCCAAACTCCTGTGGCACTGGGAGAGTGCAGCTGGTGACTCCAGCTGGCAGGGAGGAGGAGGAGGAGGCCGGGGAAGGAGCAGGATGCTGGCAGAGAATTCCCAAATAATGCAAACCTACTGAACAAACACCCCTGCCCACGAGCAGTGTCCTGTCCCCAGTGCCCACCACAGTGCTCACACACGGATTTATCCTCACCCTTGGATGGCTCTGCTGCTCCCAAGGAAAGGGACAGAGGGTCAGAGGGCAGAAATGCTCGCAAGGACAGAAATGAAGAAGGGATTTCAACTCCAAGCTAATGGATGGGGTTCGGAGGCTGCTATTAGCAGAAATTATCACTCTGTTAATGTACTCCAGGCAGCATTTTTTACAGTTGAATATGGTGTTATTTTCCTAGTTATCCATTCCCTGACAAGTGGTTATAATCAAAGCTGTCTGTGAGCACTATTATCAGAAACTTACTATTATGTGCTGGAGGAAAAAATATCACAGGACACTGCAGTGCCAGAAACTATTGTAGGTTTCAAAGATCTACTGCCACACCAAGTATTTATTTATGTGCTGCTTTTACCTCCTGTGGAAGAAAATAATTTTAACTTAATTTTCTTGTCTCCCCCAACTAGTTTGGAAAATGCACCTCCCAAAGTAAGTCCATAATTATGATTAACAACATGGGCCAGATCCTCAGTTGCTGTAAATTAGCATTCCCCAATTCCTTGCAGTGGAGCAAAGCCAATTCCTTGCAACACAGAAAGCTTCCCGTGCCCTTGGCATGCTGCTTTACATCTTTAAGGGTATTACCAAACCTTCCTTAATGTGGCATTGTACAGAATTTGCTCTGGCCAGAGCAAACTTAAAAAAAAAAAAAAAAAAAAAAGGATGAATCTAGCATCATGGTTTTAAAAGTCTTTAAAATTATCTCGTAAACAAAATGAATTACTTCAATATATTCTGTTGATGAATTAAATCAACAGAACTGCTACTGCTCTGTCGTGTGATCTGGCTTCAGAGAACAACTTTATTTTCTTCTTCATTTTCAGGTTGGCCATATACTTGATAATATTACTGTAATTCTGGCACAGCTCTGTGGAGGAAGGAGCTCCAGTGAGACAGCACAGAAAGGAAGTAATTAACAAAAAATGTTTATATCTGTATAGTTGACTACAAAACACGAAGAAAAAAAATCCCCTACCACAGGGATTTTGAGGTTTAAGGATATGAATAGGCAATGAAAAATTCTGCACTTTTCATTTAATAAATCCTCAATAATGATCAGATTAATTTGAGCAGCTGAGTAATCATTTCTGAAAACATTCTCTGTTTTAGGCTGCTCTGCCATGCTCTCCATTCTGTTGGTGCTGATGAAAATGATGGTCCAAGGCTGGGATTAGTGAAGAAAAATCCAGAATTCCTGAGGATCCACTGACAGACACATTACATCTGAAACAGGTATTATTTCTCTTCCCAGATCTCCCCTCCTCAGCTTCCCCTCTTTTTCATCTTCCACCTGGGAATTGAACAAACAGAGTCCAAAAAGGGTTTTGGAGCAATCCTAAATCAGGGATACTGTGAAGACAAATGGTAAATGTCTGTTACCCCAGCTGCTAAGTTAATTACTGTAATGGGAAACATCTTGACAGAAGCATTGCATATGGTTATTAGCAATTAACCCACCACTCCAAAAATCACAATTCTGCTAATAACAGAACAGAGCTCAGCCTTCCTAATTACAATCTCTGCACGAAAATTTCTTTATATCAGATTGGACTGTTAAAGCCTGTAACTAGCTACAATTTAAAAAGACTGGCAATGGAGATGCTGAGAATTAGACAGAAAAATGAAAATAGAACAGGATGGCGTGACACTGACTCAAAGTTTTGGGCAACACTCGTTCATGCTTGGGGATACACAACAACTGTCACAGCCTGTTTGCAGGAAATTACACATCAAAATTAAAATGCTAATGAGGGGGGAAATATGCTTTAAAGTGGAGAGGATGGGATGGAACATTGTGAGAGATACCAAATACCAAATCTTTTACAGAATTCGTGATCTGGACATTGTCGTAAATAATGCGCTGAATTTGGATTGCACTGGAATGTGACAGAACAATTTTCTGATCAACAGGAGAGGAGAATAATGCAATTTCCATCCCTTAGAAAGTCCTTCAGTACTATATGGAGGGCACGAGCTGTTTTCTTTTTCCCCTAACCACTTGTACTCCAGGCAATTGCATCCCGTTATAACTGCACAAAGCCACCAAGGGGAATTGGCACTTTACCTGCTCAGCTCAAAAGCTGGTTTAGCTGAGCAAGATGCAATTTAATTTACTCCTTTTCCCAGCCAGGAAAAGGTTCACTCTGGTCAACTGTCCAGTGACTGCTTTGGTAGTGGCCAGGGTGCTGTTTGTAGATGCTGAGGTCAAAGATGCAGAAGTTACAGAAAATAAATTTCAGGACAGCAGGAAGGTGCCTGGTTGGTCACAGCAAGGATGTGGAATATAAAGGAGTCACTAATGCTGTTCCCAGAGCCCTTTTTACCAGAGCCCAGTGTAAGAAGTGGAATAAATGAGTCAGCTTCTACCTCTGAGTCAGGTCTGAAGCTTTAACTGACTTGGGATCCCAGCAGATCAATTATCTCAGGAGGCTTTGAAACTCCTTCCACCAATGCTGCAACTCTGCCCATGGGAGTCATCCCATTAAAGTCAACAGCTCTGCAGGATATTCTCAATAAAACACAGCAGAGGAGAAAACATTGGATTTGTGAGAAGAGCACATTGCACTGGCTGGGGTGGCTTTGGAGCTCAGGACAATGCCAAGGTCACAGCAGCTAAAGCCTCCTCAGAAAGGAGGGATTTTTTACTCCAGGGTTTGGCTGCAGCTGCATTTTGCTGTGTGGCCCCCAGGCGAAGGTCTCATCTATTTAGTGGCCTTCACTCTGCATTTCAGAACCTCCCAGTCTGCATGTTGCTGGTCCTTTATTCCTAACAACTGGGTATAATAAACGTTGTGTATAGTTTGTAATGATCACACACAGCTTTGAAGAACAATGTTGAATAGTTTCAGTTCCTTAAGATGGAAAAAATTAAAGTATTTTTTAAAGACTAATTTACCTCTCCTGGAAAAATCCCCAACAACTGAGGAATGAGATCTTTTGCTATTTTGCCATGATGTGATCCTGAAAATAATCCAGGTTGGGATGACATCACAGGACATAATGAACACTCAGCCTTGACATAATGAACATCTATTATTTTATGAAGAAAGATTTTCTGGGGTTTAAGAAATAAAATGATTAAAAACTATGTTCTCTGCGGGAGGTAATGAGATTAGCTCAACACAAGGTCCTGTGGAGTTAAAACTACTCCAGACACAAGAAAGACTCAGCCATTCATTGGAAATTTCAGGGTACAATTACTCTGCTCTAAGGCCAGATAACAGCTGTGAGTTTTCTTCCCCATGAAAAAGAAATCAGTTGATAAAATCTCCAGGGGATCATGTCCATGCAAGCTTCAAAGCAATGAACAATATAAAACCAGTTTTCTTGTTATGAATGGTAAATGTTTACCTACTCCAGCGAAGGCCTTGGAAAATTAAAAACCATACAGGAAACCACTTGTAAAGTGTGTGGAAAATGAGAAGTGGGTGTATCGTGTTACAGGGCTGCGAGGGAGACAAATGAATGCTCTGTGAAGCAGAGGCTGACTGCTGGCTGGTGAGGATGCTGGTGCACCCACCCAGCTGTGCCTGTCACAGATTTGTGCAGGAGCTCCCTCAGAGCAAGGGGAGGCCAAGGGAAGGAATCGCAGATTTTAGCCCTGGCTGGCTCAGGGCCCATCTGCTGTTCACAGCCCAGGGCCTGGTTAGTCACAGCTCTCTGGAGAGAGGGAAGCCGTGCTGTAGCGCACCTGGAGACCTGCATAAGATCATGAAACGCTTAAAGTGTGTTTTTCTCAATTTTTTATGTGCTACTATGCACAGTTCCCTTTCCAGGTCAGTTGGTCCCCCTTCTCTCAGCAGTAAGGGGAAAGAGTTGTGTTTTGACAGCAGTAAAGGTCTGGAGAGATCATAAAGATGAGAGGATGATCTGGAGGACGGCAGGCAGCCCTGGGATTTAGAAACCACTCCTGAGTTCCCAGTTTTATGTTCTTGCTGTCACTAACTCTCGGCAGCAGCGGTGTTATCCCTTCCTCAAGATGTTCAACGCGTTTATTTTCACTGTTACCTCTCGGAAGCGCTCAGACACGATTGCACTGGGCATCCTGCACAGAACAAAGAAGGGCCAGAGGAAATTAAGAGCGGCCAAGATCCGTGTCCGTCAGCATCCCGGCAGCGCAGGGCGAGCAGGGCGGGCGGCTGGAGACTGCACGGGCATGGAGAACATCCCTGCCCATCGCCTGCCGGAGCCGCTTCCCGCGGGATGTGGAGCAGGGGAAGCTCCCTTTGCAGGAGGAGCGCAGCAGCGTTCCCGCGGGGACCTCCTGGGACACAGGCACGGCTCGGCACGGCTCGGCTCGGCTCGGCTCGGCACGGCTCGGCACGGCTCGGCTCGGGCACGGCACGGCTCCGCTCTCCGCGCTGCGGGGCGGGCCCGGCGGGGCGGGGATGGGGCCGGGCTGAGGCCGCCCCGCCCGTGGCGCGGCTCTGCCGCCGCTTTAAATGATTTGGGGGCCGCGGCTGCTGCTCCTGCCGCTGCTGTTCCTGCTGCTGCGGGTGTCGGTGCTGCTCCAGCCGCTGTCGGTGCTGCTCCGGCCTCGCTCCCCGCAGCGCCATGCGGGCCGGGCCGGCGCTGCTGCTGCTGCCCGCGCTGCTGGGCTGCGCTCTGGCCGCGGGGCCGCGGCTGCTGCGGGGCATGTGAGTGTCTGTGCGGGGCTGTGGGACTGTCTGTGCGGGGTATGGGAGTGTCGGAGTGTGCAGGGCTCTGTGAGTGAGTGTGCGGGCTATGTGAGTATGCGGGGCCGTATGCGAGTGCGAGTATCTGTGTGCGGCCGTGTGAGTGTGAGGGGCTCTGTGTGAGTGTGCCGTGTGAGTGTGCGGGACACGCCGCCTGTGGGTGGCCCTGCCGGGAGGCTCCTGCTCGCCTCGGCTCCGGGGAAAGTTTGGGTGGGTTCGCCGCAACTCCGCGCATCCCCCAACCCGCTGGGCTGTCCTGGATGGGCTTGCGGGGCTCCGGGAGGGAACGCTGGGCTGGGCTTGGCTTTGCTGTGAGAGGTAAAGGCAGCTCCGGGGCTGCTCCTGCCTTTGCTATCAGCGTGGGGAGAGCAGCAGGACAGAGATCGGGGATCCGTGCGGGAAGGGCAGGGAGTGAGGAGCATCCTTCCATCCGTCCATCCGTCCATCCTGCCGCGGCCGGAGCGCACAAAGAGCCGGGCCCGCACGTGTGCGGCTGCAGCGGCGCCGGGGAACTTTCTCCGAGGGGCTCTGCACGGTGCGAGCAGCAAACGCTCTTTGTTGTAAACGCGGTGCAATGTTTGTGTCCGGAGGTGGCTCTCTGGTCGGGGTCTAGAAGGGAGTAGCTGGTTGCATGCACGAAATCTGTGGTTAAAGTTTTAGCGTGTTGAAATTGAATGTTGATGGGAACTGTTTCCTGTGTACCTTTACTTTTCCTTGTGTGCCTGTCTCGTCTTGTGTTTTAAGGAATGTTGTACCCCCCTGCTCCCCCTCTCAAAGCAACCTGACAACAGCCTTTTCAAATATCTGTGTATAGCCTAATTTCTAACCTCTCTTGTCTTCCTGGGTTTTATCTTCATCAACTTCATGCCACTCTTTCATAATTAATGTCTTGTATTTGCTTTCAGTTTAGTTCTTTATTTTGTCTGAAAATTGAGATTTCCAAGCCTCTTGCTCACTGGCTTTCTATGCAATACATATTTACACAGCATTTACCAGAAGTGCTTTTAAGGTGGTTTATATTACTCCATTTTGCTGGAGCACGAAGTATCCATCACAGTGCTTAGAGAAGTTAAGCTCATTCTGTGGTAAAACATTTTCCTTTGTTGAAAGTGCTCTGTGTTCCTTTCAGGCATGCTTTGTGCTCTCTTTCTGAGCAATTACTCTATCAGGAGGAGGAATAGCATTGGCCTACATTAATCTGTTTGCATCTGACATCAGTAATAACTATGATTCTGCACTTTTGAGGCTGGAGGTGCTGTTAACTGTGAATTGCCTCCAAAGAATTTTTTGTTTGGTTTTACCTTTTTAAAGGCTGTGTCACTGACAGAGCAGAGGAGGCATTCCCTCCTGGAAGGGATGCTGTGTGAGGATGTTGCTGCTGGGCTGGAGTCAGTGGCAGCAGCAGTCAGGAGCAGCCACACAAACCCCCAGACTGTGTCAGAGCCTTCAGTGCTTTTCCCAACAGTCATAATTCTGAAATTACTGCCTTTCTTCCTGATTTTCCCAAGCTGGAGCAAGTATAAGTATTACTCCAAACTTTCTTGCTATTAAGGGACTTTGGTGTGAGCACAAATGCAAGATGTCACCACCCTTCAGGAGTGACTCTGCCAGCTTTCACCAAGAAACAGTGACATGTCCAGGAGGATTTTTGAAATGAATCCCCTTTTTCTAACAATTCTGGTTTGACTTTGGTCATCTGCAGTCAATGAAATCAGAACAGCAAATGCATCCCTTGGAACACACCATGCTGAGTGTGTTCTTTGCTGTTGTTTTGATTGAGATCTTATGTGGCTGAGGCTGCACACAGGATATTCTTCATAATTGTTTTTATTCTGTTGCTAACTTGAGCATTTGCTCCTAGCTAGGAATGGGAGGGATCTGTGGGGATGTTGGTGTTCTGCTTCCAAGCCCCCTGAGGAGATTTAATGTAGAACAGATTAGAGAATGATGAGATATTTCTATCAACTGCTTTTCCATACAATTAGCCCTTGATGATCCTCTAATAGAACTTCAGCGAACTCTGGAATGACCAGAGAGCAGATACGCCATTTTCATTGTAAAGCATATTTGGGCCTTTAAATGAGGAATTAGCCATGTCTGATGATAAAAAGCACATTTTTGACACTTTGTAGTGAGCTCTCTAGCCCAAAACTGGGGTGTGTAAGACAATGCAAGTGTGATGTGTGGTTATCTAGAAATCAGGGGGAGCTGTGGGACAGGGCAGAAATGGGAACAAAGGAGGACTTGGGTTGCTGTCAGAAGTGGTAAATCCTCTCCTAAAGGGTAAATTTCCCTGGAGCTGGAGCAGTACAGCTGTCTGCTCGTAGTCAGGGGTGCAGGGCAGAGCAGAGGCAGTGGAGGTGTGAGCTGTGTGCTGGGAACCCCCTTTGTGCAATAAATATCACCTTTCAGAGTTGGGACAGGGCTCAAGAATGGACTCCTCCGTTCCCAGGTGAGGTGGGTGAGGATTTCCTCGCCAAAGGCAGGAGATCAGTTTGGTTCTGTCAGCATTAAACCCCTTGACTTGCTCTGTGGCTCTGCAGGTCCAGGATGACATCTGAAGGGGCTGCTCTGCTTTTGGAGGATCCAGTCTCAATCTTGCAATAAAACTTTTTCTTTACTGCTCACACGTTGTATCTGCATATTTTCACTTTATCCACGAGCAGTCTGGTCGCATTCCAAGGAACACCTGGATGTGGATTCCTGGCTGAGTTGCCGTTTTCCAGCTCCTCCAATTCTTTGGGGCAGTATCAGCTTTCTTGTGCTCCTCCTGATAAATCACGTTCCCAAAAGGAAATTCTAGCATCCACATGTTATCTGAATCTGCAAACCTCGAGTAAACCTGGCCCTTCAGCTGCTCCAGCTGTTGGGTGCAGTGACACAGGGCTGGTTTTGCACCACTGCAAACAGATGTGCCAGTGGACACTTTCTTCAAGTTACATAAATAAAAATTCCTTTTAAGGTATCATTAAAAAAGGCAAAGTCCACTATTTTCCACATTCCATGTTGTGCAAAGTGTTTCCATATGAGGGGATGCCTCTGCGTTGTGATTGTTGCAGCAGAACAAATTGCATGTCAATTTGAATATTTGGAATGCAGCGCAGAAAACAAAACGAGAAATGCTTCCATAAAGTATACAGAGATAAACCTGGAGCCTGGAATTCGGTTATAATACTGTCCAAATGATGTGAAAAGTAGATTGTGTAATAATTTCTTGGTGAGAAAATGTCTCAATGTATTGGCTGTTTAGCCAATATGCTTTATTTTCACCTACAATGATGTCAATTTGCAGGTGTGAGGAAAGCTTGTCTTCCTAGCATTAAATAAGGGCTTAAAGTAGGTTTCCTTTTTTGAGCTGAGCTGAATAATGTAGTGGAATCCCCTTGACTTCTTTGGATGGGTTATCTTACACTTGAAGGTTTTGTAGTTAAAATTTGCAAGCTTTTCTGGTGAAAGTAAGGTTTGCTAGTGGTGTATTCAAATGTGTACCATAGTTTAATTTTGTATTAAATTTTTACATCAAATGAGATTAAGTATTTCTCTTTAAACCTTGGTTGAAGTGATGCTGGCACCTGAGAGAGTCATTGGCAAATTTTGATTTTAGGCTGAATTTTACCTAACTTGTCTTCAGCTGAAACCTGAAGCTCTTCTTCCCATTCCTGTCTGCTCAGACTCCATAGGGTTGCAGTAAAATCAGCCTTTGAGGCTTGGATAATGTGATTTTAGCAAGCATGGTATAAAATTCCTGGCGGTTTCATCCCCTATTTCCCCAAGCCTTGAATTTGCCGTTGAAGACTGAGATGTTTCTGATCTTTGTGAAGATCACACTGAACAGAAATAGTTTTTTTTCAGCCTGTGCACTACAGGCTGCTGCCAGCAGATAGAGCTCATGCTGGTCAGCACTGCAGCACAGAATCCATTCCTCAGGACTTTGCACTTCAAGCTTCTGTTTCACAGCTCCTGGAGGAATATTAATTTCGAATTTAGTCTTTTAACAGATGGCAAAGCGTTCTTTTCCTCGTTTTCTGCCCCAGTGTATTCACTGTCAGGAGACTTGAGGATAATGAATGAGTGTCATGGTGGTACTGTGCTTTTCCTGATTTATGACGTTTTCCTGCTCTTCAGGAGAAAAATGAGATCAAGACTTTCTCCTCAACTCTGAAATAGCTGTAAGACAGCACAGTAAAATCTGATAGCCTGAAGTTGTTATATTTACCAAAGATGAACTCAAACTGTAAATATTTTCCAGTTTTAGAAACTCCTGGGTTTGAAACAGAGACATCATAAAATGGTTTTAAATCTCACAAGAGGTTTAGAAAATTCCTGCTCATAATCACAGTAGCTTACATGTACTGCATGATTCTTAAATCTGCACATTTAAGGTAAAAAAGTAAAGGGGAATGCCCCTTCACTTTTAATGGGATTGGACTTCTCACATTACTCTCCAGAAATATACCCTAAGAGGAAAAAGCTTGTCAGGTTTCTTTAGGTGTAATTGTTATGGAATGTTGCAATAGTTTAGTTATTTATGCAGTAGTTTAATGTGCTTGAAATGTGTTTTTGCAGTATTTCTTGAGAAAATTGCCTGGTTTTTGCTTTGACTTTTCTTCTGCATTGTTTTGCTCTTCCTGGTTGTAGGCATGCCATGATCTAGGTATGACAGGCTGTGGAATATTTTTAATAAATTTGAAGAAACCCCCTGGTGAGGAGGGATGAGATTATCTGTGGTGGCAGACCTGGTCTCCAGGTGACTTTTTAGCAGAACTTTGATGGCAGTGACACTTTTGGCTCCCAGGGGGTTAACAGCCCATATTGCAGACTTGTGTTATTCACCAATTAAATACCTTCTCTCTTTGAACACAGTTAATAGATTTCCTTCCTCTGAAATCCAAGCCTGTTATTGCTTACATTCCCCTCTCAAATCTATTGCTTTTAATTTATTTCTGAGCAGAAAGAAATTTCCTTTCATTACTGCGAAATCAAAGCATTTGAAAATGATGTACTGAACATATGCAGCTTGTGCTTTGGGTTCCAGCTTCCAGCCTTGCTTTAAAACTAATCATTAATTGTTCCAGAGGGGAACTTGATATTTCTGCCTTGGTTGGGAGATGGTGAGGGCTGTGATGTGTGCCCTGAGCTCCATCTCAGTGCCTTTCACCTGGGGATGAATATTTGTGTGTGGAAAGGGGAGTGTTGTTCAAGTCAGAGTGCTGACACTTCTTTTGTGATCTCTAGTAGAAACACCTTGCTGTCTTCCCTTTGTAAGTCACAGCAGAGCTTGGCACAAAATCTTGTTTAGAAGAGAATGCCATGCCCAGACCATGTTTTATGTACATGACCTAATTCAATATTGAAAATTTAGCATAATGTCTCAGGGTGTGCCTGATAATAGGCTTTATAGAGTGCTCTGCGCTGTTTTTTAATGAAGAAATCCCCATAAATTATGGAACAATTGGGTATTTTGAGCCTGGTCTTTAGGTTGTTATATTCCTCTATATAAAATGAGTTTTTATGCATCTCAGCCCTTGGGAGAGTCTTCAGTGTTTGCCTTTTATTTGTAATTGCTGATGCTCTCCCTGCCTGACCAGTGCACCATCAATGGTGAAAAATACTGGTGTATAAACTTCATTCATCATTATATTGCTTATATCTTATAATTGTGAGTCAGAGCCTGTCCATCTCTCTCTGTAGAGCAGCACCAGGAACTGTTGGTTATTTAGAACCTCAGCATGAGTTTCTAATCCAAAATATATAAATTGAGATTTTCCCCCTTCTACTTTACCACTGTTGAACACTAATCCACTAATGCATGTTAGTTTTTCTGTGGTTAAAATTAATTAAATATTTAGCTTAACCAAGTTTTCTTAATGTTAAAGCAAACAACCAAAAACCTCAAACCAAACAAAAAAAACCTAAACCCCTCAAAAATGGACATCAGTATCAAGCTAATGATTTATAGGGAAGTAAAAGACTTGGAATATTTTAACACCTAAAATGCTGGCATGTAGGGATTTTTCTTACATATATTGCATACATTAGATGTAATCGTGTTTGATTGGAAGGTATATATTCCATGTTATTTTAAAAGTAAGCTTTAAAAAAAAGTTTTGCTTCGAAACTGCTAAAATCCGGCAGGCACCAAAAAAGCAGTGAACAATTCCTGGATATGGTTGCTGAAATAGAACTGAGGATTTCAGTGCCTTCTAGCTCATTTCATTGTCAAACAGTGTGGCACCTGCTGTAAACCAGAGCGAGCTTTCTCTCCTTGTGACATGTGGTGTGACACTTGGAATGATTTTTGTGTTAATATTTGAACATCAGGTCCCTTTGTGCCTTCCTGCTGCAGGGAGCTCAGGTGTGTGCACCTGGCTGGTTTACTGGGGACTGGAGTTTGCTGGGGTGTTACACACAGGGCAGTGATAATGGCAGTGGGTGGAGATAATGTGAAATTACACCTAGAGCTTCCCTCCCTGATTTCACACTTTTACACCCTCAATTTAATGTGGATTTTTGACTCTTATCTGCTTTGTCTTAACAATGATTGCATGCCAACTATTTCTTAGCCTCCTTTATGTGATATCCCATATGATTTTGTAATTAAGAGACAGATCCTTGGGACCTGGGTCCTTAAATTTTGTAAAGCTGAGTGTTGGTGGTGGCCTGGTCACTGGTGCTGTCCTGGATGTAGCAAACAGAACTATAAAACTGGATGTTGCTGGGGATTGCATCTACATGACACTACAAGAGAAAAAAAATAAAAATCACTCCCTGATTTTAAAATGAAAAAAAAAAGGTGGCTTGGCCAATCATGGTTAAATGATGTGGATGTGCATGTTTACCTTCTCCTTTCCTTGCCAACCCAAATAGATGATTCTGTGCTGGGGGAGGGAGGAGGATGGTTAAGTGGAAGGTAAACGACAGGCGCTGAACTTTGATAGCGGCAAGAACCAAAAATCTTATTGTTGTTATAATAGCTGAGTGTGTAATTAATCATCTCCTATCGATTTGCTCTTCATCTAGATGCAGGGCACAAAGGCTGAAGGAACTCTCATGTTATTTGGCTGCTCCATCTAATCAGAGGGAGGATGTGAGTGAGACGCAGCAGTGCATTAGCAACCTGTGGGATGGGGCAGCCTGGTGTGCTGGACCTTGCTGCACAGAGCAGCAGTGATAATGAGACCTAATCTAAATGAGCCTGGTGCTTACAAGCCGTGTCCCAGCGGGGCTGTGAACATCACAAATATTGATACAGGATCAGGAGAGAGCAGGGATTGATTAGTGGTCAAGGGAGCAGGATGTCCTAATTGTCTCTGGTAGTGCTGATTAATTTGATCAGGGAAATGAGCCTTAAAATAGATTAAGGTTAGAAAGGGGAGCTTGGCAGCTTAAAAAAAAAATAAAAACCTTTTCTGTCATTCTGGCCTTTGTGAATTATTAAGCAATATGTATCTAGAGACAAAATTTATATATATAAGCCAATATATGTAACTTGCTCTTTGGACCTTTTGATTCTGTGGTCTATTTCCCACATGTTTCTGGAAGGTGCCACCTTTTCTTTTTGCAGGTCTTTTTTATAAGACAATGGTGATGTTGGAGGGGTTTCAGACAGTTAACCTGGAAAGCTCCTAACCAAATCCTTCGTAGCAGTGTTCAATTAAGCAATATGTATCTAGAGATAAAATTTATATATATATAAGCCAATATATGTAACTTGTTCTTTGGACCTTTTGTTTCTGTGCCCTATTTCCCAATTTGACTTTTATTTTCCTGTGTTCAAATAACACAGTTTATTCTGTGTTATTTGAACACAGTTTTTTCCCCTCTCAAATTGAGATAATATAGATTAAAAACTTTTAATCAGCATCTCTTTTGCACACAGCATCATGCTGCTGGCTGTGTCTCCTCTGCAGTGCCACATGTTTCTGAAAGCTGCCACCTTGTCTTTCTAGAAGTCTTTTTTATGAGACAGTGGTGATGTTGGAGGTGTGAGGGGATTCAGACAGTTAACCTGAAAAGCTCCTGACCAAATCCTTTGTAGCAGCGTACAGCTATTTTCAGATCAACACCAGTGTATCTCCAGTGCAAAACCAGTTATCATCACAGCAGTGGAGAGTTTAGCCCTGACTGTAATCTTGGTTCCCCTCAGAAAACTCTTATTTGATCTTTTCAAACTAAAACTGACTGAGGTTTTCTAAACTTTTAATAGCAGCATAAGGGGAAGGAGCAGCAACCAATTAGTGTTTTGAAAAATCCAGGATTCCAGCAAGTTGCTCCTGATGACAGGTTTCATCTATTGACTGATTTATGGGAAGATCAATAGTGTTCAGGCTGCAAATTCGTCAGCTGAGGCAATGCAGGCTGCAACATCTCATTTTTAGGGAGATGCTAACAACTGTCTGACTCAGTGTAGAAGGTGGTGTCATTCAGGCAGTCTCTGTGGAAAGACCTGAAATCAGACAGCCAAATTCGTCTTCATTAATGTTTTGATTTAAAGTTTGTGCTGTTGAAAGAAATCTTTAGGGATATCTTGATGTGTGTTTGCTCTCTGACTGCTGTTAAATCTGCCTACCTTCAGGTTCTTGTGTTGAGCAGGGTAAAAGTAGATGGGTAGAATGAGAGATTTCCTTTGGCATTCCAGGTGTTGGGCAGAAAAAGAAAATATCCCTATCACAGAGATATGATGGACCTTTACAAATGGAAGTGTCTAAGGCCAGGGCTTGGAGCAGCCTGGGATAGTGAAATGTGTCCCTGCCCATGGCAGAGGGTTAGAACTGAGTAATCTTTAAGGTCCTTTCCAACTCAAACCAATTTTTTGTGGTAGATCTATTCCTTTTCTCTTTGAAATTCCAAACACAGGAATGAATTACATCCCGCCTGGAGATGCTTTTAATTTTCTCTGAACTTTTCCTGTTGTGCCGAGGTTCACAGGCACCTCAGCCAGATGATTAGCCCAGGCTGCTCTTGCTCTGTGTTGGTCTAATTATCTGTTCATTAGAATCTCAAGTCTTGAGCTGGGAGTGTGTAGGGTGTCTTTGTTTAAAGGGCAGTCTCCTAATGCAAATATTAAGAGAGCTTTCTGCCTTGCCTGAGTCAGACTGACAAGCTAATAATAGCCTTGGTGTTAGCCTTGGCTGGCACAGAGCACCAGTGCAAAAGGGTTTAAAGGCACTGCTGTATCAATCAAACCCTGGCCCATAATATGCCTTTGAGACTTTTGCTTGTTTTAACACTTAAACTCCCATTAAGAAACATCCTCTGAATGCAGAGGGCAGTGAAACAGGAGCTGTTCTCTGATACACCACTACATCAACTTGAGGCTTCTGCTCAATCCTGGATGGCCTCTAATTAGCAGAGTGCCACAGTGCTGGATTGTGCCTTCTCTGGTTGCAGGAGCTGTTCTGAGGTTTAGAGCTCTCCAGTGAGTCAGATGTCCCCAAACCTGCCCTGCTGACTCTGTGTGTGTGTGGGGAGCTGTGAGGATGCTGAATTGTTGGAGAGGGCATGCTTGATTCCCAGCTTTGCCAGCACAGGATTACATGTTATGCAATTGCTGCAATTTAATTATAGTGTTTCAGCAGTTTTGATATCTGCCTTTAAATTATCCCAAGGGCACCAAGGAGGAATGGCTTACTTTGAATAAATCTTCATAAACATATGACTCTGCTGCTGGCTTGTTTTGTTCTGTGAGCGTCATTTGTTCCCATTAACCATATCCTAGAAGTCAATGCTGCTATTCCTGGAAGCATGGCAATATCACATGAGGAGGAACTTGTGGGATGGGCTCAGCGTGTCATTACAACAATTGTCAGCTCCTCTCTTTTATTTATGGAAGAGCGATGCATATGAATGTACCTTTATCTGGAAAGTTTTAGGCAATTCTAATAAAAGGAGATCTGCATGAATTATCAGAACATGATGTTCTATTCACTGGAGGGAGAGTCATTTTAAAAAGCCTGCTAAGTGAGGCATGGTTGCTAAGTAAGGCAAGGGTTTTATTAGACCAACTGACGTAATGGAAAGGAGGAAAAACAGGCAAGATTTTGGGCACACAAAGATCTTCTTTGGATGGGAAACAAATGGCAGACTTTGTGCTAAGAATGGCTTGGGAACAATGCCTCTGAACTTCAGCTAAATATGTAAAATGGGGAGGTAATTCTGGAGGGAGATGGCTGGGACACATGGGAAGGATTGATAAATGGTGGAGATGACATTGGGAATGAGGGGGAAGCCTGGTTGTTTGAGGGGTTTGGGCTGTGACCATCTCCTGTTCTGCTCTGAGGTGTTGGCACTGAGGAATGGGAAATATGGAGCAATACTGAGTATGGACTGTGCAGCAGAGGAGGAGGAACATGGAGGGATGTCCATTGGCAGTGTGGTTTGGGATGATGGAGATGATTGCTCTAATTGCTCTAAAGCCTGGGAGAAACAGATATTCTAGTTCAGGAACTTCTGCCAAGGTCAGGTGTTCCAGTACAAATTGACTCTACTTTTTTTTCCATGGTGTTCTAGAGCTTACATCCATGGGCTTTCTTCTCCTGCCTTCCTTTCCATGGGCTGCCTGAATTCCTCAGGGCTGTTTGGATTCTGTCACATGCTTGGAACTGATGGGAGATCTGACTCCCCCAACAGCAAACCCAAAACTGATTGCAAAAAAAAATCCGTTCTGTTCCTCCTCCTGAAGTGTCCTTGTTGGGCAGAGCTCCTCTTTGCCCTGAGATGTGTCCCAGGTGTTCCCTTGGAGCTGTGGTGGCTCTGGTGGCCTGAATGGATGTGCCATTCTCCATGGGGTGATGACAGCATCCTGCACAGCACTGGGGCTTTTGTCCACTCAAATCCTGTGGGATTTGATCCAGGCAGGGCTTCTCCCAAGTGTTCAGCTCAGCAGGAAGACTGATCATGGTTATGGTGTTTTCTTGTTCTGCGCGGGCTTAATTTAATGATATTTGTAAACCACTTGAAGACCTGTGGATGAAAGATGTTCTCTTGTTAGCAAGGCTACCTTGTGTGGTGTTCAGGCTTCATAGGAGTTAAAAAACTCCATAAATCCTGAATTAGAGACTAACAATACCCACTGTAAGTGATGGCGACCAACTGCCAGGCAGCTCCTGGGCTAGAACTGCTCTCTTATTAATGCCAGTCCCAGGTTTTCTAGCACAGGGTCTTGTTCCTACCTGTGACAGAGGAAACAAGTGTGACAGGGTGTTACTTGATCACTCTGTAGCTTGGAGAGGGCTCAGATTGAAGTCTTGGTAAGGACTTTGCTGAATTGTGATGTTGCTAGGGTGGGTATAGAAGGTCCCTGTTCCCCGTGTTTGAGTTACTGAGGTTTGTGCTTGCAAAGCCTCCCCAGGCTGTCCTGGGGAAATGGTGATTAAGTTATTGCACTAACAATCTATAAACTACTAAAAAAAAAAAAAATCAGTGAGTTAATTTTATTCTTGTCACAACAGGTTCCTGCCTTCAAAGATGACAAAACCCCTCATTCTTTATGGTTTTATTTAGACCTTGAGTGTTTGCTGCTTTTGTTTTCTGTCATGCAAAATTTCCTGATTTATACCAGGGCAGAGAAGTTGGGATAAGGCAGACAAAATCTCTGCAAAACCATCAGCATGTAACCTTTATTTTGACCCTCCATACCTCCTGCAATCCTGCTATTTTTGTAACCCTGGCTAGGTAGCAGGATGAAGATTACATATCATCCTCCAAAGCAGAGCTTTTATTTTGGTCTTGTTATTTTAGGAATAATCAGCAGAGAACAAGGATACTTCCTCTTACCAATTCCGTGCGTTTCCCTGAGGGGACTGATATCAGGGGGGCTCTTACAGAATACACAATTTCCCTAGCAATAGTTCAGATAAATCCTATCTGCCCTTGAATCTGTGGTAAATCTTTCATTGACTTGTGAGGAGCCTGAATTTCGGTGCATTGTTCACATACTAAGGCTTGGAGCTGGAGTGTGTTCCAACACCTGTAAAAATTCTGGTTCAAACTGTTACACCCAGCAGAGCTTTATGTGTGCTTCTCTAGGTGTCTAAATTTGGTGTTAGAAATAAAAATTGTGTTTTTCTTTTCCCCTTTGCAGGCCCAATGTGTGCCCAGTGCTGGAGCTGGCTCTGGTGGGACACCAGGAGCCCTGCATCCAGTCCTTCAGCCGCATGGTCAGGATGTGGAAGCAGGGCTGCACAAACAGGAGGTGGTGTGTGAGCTATGAGAGAAGGTAACACATTACCTGTTGGTATAAATGGGCTTTGTTGCTAATCTTTGTGCAAGTTCTTTAAGTTTTTTTGTGAGAGAAGTTGTCAGCTGTTTCATCTGAAATGTTATGGACATAGTGTCCTCCTGAGATTTGCCTTGAAATCTGTTATTACTGAGTGGAAAATGTGACTTTTTAATGTGTTTTTGGGTTGCTCATGAGCCTCGTGGCTGGCTTTAGATTGAGAATTTTACACTATCAGAAGATGTTCCTGTCTTGTTCTTGCTCAGGTGAAGCCCAGCTGTCAAGTCATTGACTTTGAAAAATTGAACTTCTTTCTATTTCTGTCACATGCTTGGAACTGATGGGAGATCTGACTCCCCCCACAGCTAAACCCAAAAACTGATTGAAAAAAAAATTAAAAAAAAAATTACTCAGTTTTGGCTAGCCTGAATATAAACTCTTCAAAATAATATGTGGATAGAGTATATCAGAGCTACTGGGTGTTATCAGGATGCAGTTTGCTTCGTTTTTAATGACGACTCCTGATGGAGGCTGACAAAAGTCTCATAAATGTGACATCTGAGTGCAGTGTGCTGCTGGGGAGGTGGGAGTGGGTGGGATGGGAGCTGTGACTGCTCTCTTACCCCTCCTGTCCCCACAGGTCTGGCTACTACACGGTTTACAAGCAGGTGTACAGGATGGAGCAGCAGACTGTCTATAAGTGCTGCCCCGGCTGGGCCCAGCAGGACAATGAACCCGGCTGTCTGCACTGTGAGTTGGGACAAAGCTGGGACAAAACCACCAAGTGACACCCTCAGACCCTGCCTTCCTACTGAATCCCCCCTTCTAGACACAAGGGTTTGCTTCTTGTGGTTTATAACTGGCATTTCCCCAGTGATGGGGGAGTAAATGTCCTTTAAAAAGATAAAAGTGCTCGTGTAAAAGCAGCAAATAGATCTAATTTTAATCCACACAGTTTGGATTAACAGTTTAAACTCTAATTGGAGTTGTTGCAGCGTTTTTGTGCCAGCCTGGCTTTGACAGGCCAACCAAATTTATGGCTGTTACCCGAATTATGCAGAGAAATCTGCTGTGAGGCACTTTCCTTGGGTGTAGCACTTGCTAGTCTGACTGGTTTTGGCATTTTCCCTTCTGCTGGTGCCCTTGAGCCAGTTTTATTTCTACCCTGTGGTTCTCCATCTGATGAGAACCCGTTTCTATCACTAGTTTCTAACAATGATTGGATATTCTCCTAAAAGATGGAATTTAATTTAAATGATAAGGCAGCACTTCAGCCACTGATAACAAGACATCAGTGGAAGATGGCAACCTACTCAGTGTTTAGTTTTGTTACTGTTTAGTCAGTAATTGTGTTTTCTGTATGAAAGTTAGCATCTGTTCTTATTTATTTTTTAATCTTCATACCAACTTCAGGGCTGCATTCAGAGAGCTTGCTTTTATGGTTGTCTCTTTGTAGTTAAAACACAAAAAAAAAAATAGCCTGAGAGGTATTCCTGTTAGTTTCAGCCTGAATCTACATATTTAGTGTGCACCTGTTTAGTTGTAAGAAGTCAAAAATATGTTTACAATCTGTGTTTTAATCTCTGGTGTAAAGGAGTTTAAGGTATGTGAGCACCAGGGGCAAAAGGAAATTTTCTTCCTGAAAGAGCAGCGCAGGCTTGCTTTGAACTCTTTAAGGCCCCAAAGTGGTTGAATTACTCTTTTGTGTTTGATACTCTTTGCAAGCTTGGCTCAAGCATGTGGAATTTAAGTTGTTGTCAATAAAAATCTTCTGTGTTAAAGGAAGAATTGTAATTCCCTTCCACAGATATAATATCTCCCAGTGCATCAGTGGTTTTTAACCATTACTCCATTATTGTCTGGCAACTTTTCCCATTTTATTTTGGATTCATGCAGTGCTTTGAGTCCTGTCTTCTGCCTCTGAAGCACCTTTAAGTTAAACTGCAATATCTTAAGTCTTACTTTTATTAAATTTCTTCATACCAACAAGGTAGTTACACCTATGATAGCAAATCCTGCTGCAGTCCAGCCTTTGCACTACAATAAAAATCTGGGTTTGTTATTTGGGAGGTTATGTTGCAACAGGACTGAGTCAGAGAGGGAATTCTGGAGGATCCTTGGCCCAAAATGGGCTGAAATATCCTGTCCATTTCTGTTTCTAGTGCTGTGCTCTGCTGGCACCTGCTTCAATGGAGGGAAGTGCTCTGGAGGAGGGTCCCAGGTGTGCCAGTGCCCTGCAGGATTCCAGGGGCCTCGCTGCCAGTATGGTGAGTGCACTGGGATTGTCTCAAGTTGGGGTAAAATGCAACTTCAGCATTAATTGCTAAAACAAGCATATTTTATTAATGTTGGCTTAAAATTAAAGGTGCCTTTGATGCACTTTTAAATGGTTATTTGATCATTCTCTGATTTTCCAGAATTTTTTTTTTGTATTGAATTTTAACAAAGCAAGATGAAAGTTTAATTTGATTGGTATCAGATGAGTGAGTGTCTGTGGTGGATAATATCACTGAATATCAGCAGTGGTGTCCAGTGCAGTATCTGTCTATTGCTTCTCAACTTGGATGTTCCTGTGGTGCTCTTAGTGAATTTGTCAGCCTTGCTTTCACCTTTGTGAGGGGAAATTCTGAGTCAAAGCAGGTGGGCAGTAGGTGAAGAATGCAGCAAATGAACCACTGTATTTGTTCATGGGGATTTTTTTTTGGTGCATCTCCAAGTAGGAAGGTTTTATAGCTCAATACCAAATATTTCATAGTATTCATGGAATAATATATGCACCAATCTTTCATTTCACTGTGTTCTAGCGTGCTATAGTCTGAATTCTGTGTGACTTAGACTCTATCACCCACTCTCAATGAGAACCTTTTTTGTCTCACACACTGGCTCCCAATTTGATAAACCCACAATGGCTTGTCTTGTAATTTAACACACTGTGTAAAGCTCTCCAAAATTACTGCACGGCATCCATTTGGCTTCTTAAGGGAGGGAGGAAAGTCATTCCTTCAGAGTAGGCTGTGATTGGGACAAAGGCTTTCTTTTGTATTAGGCAAATGGTAATTTCCTTTTCAACTGAAGCATATTGTGCTTTGTTCAAAGGAAGGCAGATTTTTAAGTATTTCGGTTTTTTTCCCTTTTAAATTCTAATATCTTTGTGTCCTCACCTGGCTTGTCTGTCAGGCAGTGTGAGTGAGAGGGACTATAACAATAAATAAAATGCAGAGCTGTTTACAATGGAGCTGCTGCTGCCTGCAGACAATTTCAGCTCACTTGAGCTGTGATTGGGAATTTCTTTACTGCCCACAAAAACAAGTTTATGTGGGTGAGTTGAGGTGAGCCAGAGTGACACCAAGGCAGGCTGGTTGTGATTAACTTACAGGAGAGCTGCTGCTTCAAGGTAAGCAGGATCACAATCTCCAAAAAAGCCTTCTAATAACTTATTACCAAATGGAATATATCTCAGCAAATTATAAATTGTCCTTGCCATGATAAATTGCCTTTTGAGACTCCTTTTGCTGTGGAGCTGGGGCATTCCCAGCAGGCAGATTGTGGATAGCCCAGGTCAGATTTTCCAGCTGCAATGGGATTGTGCAGTCTCTGTTTCACAGAGGGATTGTAAAAACAATGAGGGGCATCCTGCAGGATGCTCTTTGCACTTGGGTGGAACTTTTATCTGTGCCCTCTGTTTGCCTGCTTTCTATTGATTCCTGAGGTTTGAATGGAGTTCCCGGAGCCATCACCCTCAGGTTTGTGCAGAGCTGCTATCACAGCCTGGCAGGAGGAAGTTTATAAATTGAATTCTGAAGGGGAAAACCTTCTTTCAGCAAGGCTGTTAGGGACCATTCACCTGCCTAACAAAGGCAAGGTAATTCAGAGTGTAAGGCCTCTCAACTGCTGCAGGTGCCTGCAGTCAGATTCTTCTGAGGCTTGTATCATATTTGTGCAGGAAAAGGAAGGAGAAATGTCCTGTGGGACTAACAGCCACAGTGTCTGCTTTTCCTGGCTGATGTTGGAATATTGCTCCTAAGATTTAATGCTTGAGAGATGGTTTCTTTCTTCCTTCAAAAAATTAAGGATTCCATCTCTATGATTCTGAGGTTAATTTGGTACTTGGTACCACCAATTGTTAGAAGAGCAGCAATTAGAAGTTAACTAATTTTTAATTATGATATATTATAAATGGTTTTATTGTTTATTACTTTTAGTTATATTATGTTGTAAATGTTTTAAAGTTAATAATTTAAAATTACTTTGTGTGGGTTTTATTATAATGTGTTTTTTATAGTTTATTTAAAGTATCTAGTTTTATTTGTAACGTTATTTTTGAAACTTGTTTTTAGTTTATTTTAAAATACTGTTTATTTTATGGTATTTTTAAGTTAGTAATTTTTATTTTAAGGTTTGTATATAGATGTATACAACGTGAGCTTTTTGTCAGGCTTTGAGAATTTTCTATAAATCCATTTCCCACATTTGTAATCTTGGCTTCTGTCACTTCTGGTATTGTGACTTCCTGTCAGTCTCCTGACAGAGGAGGAACCACAGGCATTTCATAGCTGCACTTGAACCCATTTGAGCAAAATTGCTTCATGTATCCCATTTTATATCTCCCCCTCTCCAACCTTTTTGATTTTCTTCTCTGTTTCTGTCATCAGTGTTGGCAGCTGATTCTAAAGTTTCACTTGAGCAGCAACTCTCATGATCTCCTTGCTGGGTGCTGTGAACTACAGACTGTAGACAAATTAATATAAAAATATTACTAAATTCAATTACTCTAGGAAATAAATGGGGACATATGTCTCAGGAATCTTCTAATCATTCTTTTTGTGGAGTTTATATTTGCCATTGAGTTAGGGAGTAGGTCATTGTCCTGGAAATGGAGTTTTGTCCTGGAGAAAGTTTGTGATGGATCTTTCAGGATGGCTGATGGCAGCATCACAGCCATCTCAGCAGAAATGATTATTCCCAATTGGCATAATTGGCATGATAGCAGATAATGACTTTTTAAAGGAATTATGGGGTGTTCCTGCATCCTGGGACAGACACATTCGTGATGAGATGCTGCAAGGGTCAGGGCTCCTCTAACAAACTTAATGTAATTGTGTTCAGAAACGTGTTACTGCCTCCCTTGTACACTCTAAAAATTACTCACAAATTACTATTTATAAAAAATAAAGTAATATTTTTATACTAATTTGTCACTCCCCAGTTTTATTATTTTACCCACACAAGCAGCAATGCAAACTTAGAGAAAGATTTATGGGTGAGATGGTGGAGTTCTTCACGCAGCCATTGCAGGGACTGGGTAACAGATTGAGCTGTCTCCTGCACTGTCTGCTGTGATTTGTCTTGTAATAATAGACTTATATCAATTACAATGTAAACCTGCAAGCTGGGTTTCTTTCCATTTTTTTGAACTTGTTTGGAAGTTGTGATCCCCATTTGTCCCAGTAGAAGGGAGGGAAAACCTGTGAGAAAAAAGACAGAAGGTAAAACCCAGGGCCAAGAATGGATTCTGCTGCAGTGCTGGTGTCATTGATATTCACTGGTTGTCCTGGAAATCCTGTTCAAGGCCTTGGTGGCCACCTGAGCTGCACATGGGAGTAAATGAATTTCATTTAGTGTGTTTAATTCAGCCTTGAGACTTTTACTTGGACATGCAGCCAGTGAAAGCATTCCAAATTCTACAAACAAGGGTGTATTTATTTACTCCTCTTCTATGTACTCTGCATCTACATGTGACCAATGGAAAATGAGGGGTTAGTTTTGTCTCTTAAGTGTTTTGTCATCAAATCTCAAGTTGCTGATGGTTTTGATGAGTGCCTCCTGATGGGTTTTAAAACATGAAGTAAAGAGAGTGAGAACTGAGCAGGCTTTAGAATTTCTTGACTGATAAAAAATCTGAGCATGATTAATGTTCTGCAATTATTCTTTTCATAATTATGAAAGAATAAGTACAGTTGAGCCTGTCTGAGACAATGGGTGTGATTGGTGTTTAAAAATAGGTGAGGAATGACCAGGGAGGACTTGTCAGCCAAGTCCTCTCATGGTGGCATGGTGTTTGCCCTCCTCAATACAATATTCCTGTGTTTAACAGATAAAGTGTGATGGTGTTCACAGGGCTCTTGGATGAGGGAAGAAACGAGGATCTGACTCCATGTTTCAGAAGGCTGATTTATTATTTTATGATATATATTACATTAAAACTATACTGAAGGAATAGAAGAAAGGATTTCATCAGAAGGCTGGCTAAGAATAGAATAGCAAAGAATGATTACAAAGGTTTGTGGCTCGACTCTGTGTCCAAGCCAGCTGACTGTGATTGGCCATTAATTAGAAACAACCACATGAGACCAATCCCAGATGCACCTGTTGCATTCCACAGCAGCAGATAATCAATGTTTACATTTTGTTCCTGGGGCCTCTCAGCTTCTCAGGAGGAAAAATCCTAAGAAAAGGGTTTTTCATGAAAAGATGTCTGCGACAATAAAGTGTCAATAGATTAATTTTTACACCACTGTTTGCTGTCACACGAGTGGAATTTTAAGTTCTTTTGCAGTGCCTGGTGCAGATGATGGAAGTCTGCAGCTGCTGCTTGGCCAGCACACATCTGGAGGGGCAGTGTGCTCTGCTGGGTGCAGTGCTCACCTGATGAGAACTTTCTTTTCCACCTGCCACTGACCTTGGATATTTAGTGCAGTAACTTTTAGCAAATTACCCCACTCTGCCTGGGCTCTGTTGTACATGAAATGTTGATAATGGTGGCTCATTCCTTCATCAGGTGCTTTGAGACCCAAGTAATTAAGTGTGAGATAATGGCACTGGCATGTGTGTGTAAAGGCAGGATGCACACTGCATGGGGAGCTAAATGAAATGCTTATGAGGGAGATATTCATCAGTTCATTGACTTGCTGTCAATCTCTGCCTTCACTCTGGTCACACACTATTAAGATATTGAACTTATAAAGATTCTGGTAAACAAAAATATCAGCACCTCCTAGAGCAGATAGATCAGAGTTTACACTATAAAGCTGCTTAAAACAAAGTTGTTTTTTTGTTTTGTTTTTAAACCTTTGATTAAAATGGCAGGAATTCTGATATATTTTCTTACAAATAAAAAATATTCTTTTCTTTCACTGTGGAAAAGAAAAGAATTTTCTTCCATTTTCCTCTAGGAAATGTTTCTTCATGCAAAGAGCTGTTTGATACAACTTCTGGTTAATGTCATGTCTGCCATCCTGATCTCTAAGTGTTTCTTCTTTGAGGCTGGAGACCTACACAAGCCTTACAGGGCAGGGTAAATCCATAAGCCAGTGCTACAAATTTTCCTTCTCTAAAATAGCAAATGGCAAGCTGAAAGCTCCCATGGATCTGTTGCCCATAGGGATGTCTTCAGTTTTCATTGATCTTTTTCCCCAGTGAAACTATGAAATATTTAAATATTTGTAGGGGTAAATTAGCTCTGATAGCTGGGCCCTCATTGTGCCAGGGGTTTTGGCATTCTGTTTTCATATTTTGGCCATGAATCCCCTGAAGTTTGACCCAAGCCAACCTTTTTGACTTGAAAATTTGCCATTAGCCCATGGGGAGAGTGGGAGAGGATGGCACAAAAGATAATTTATGCTCAGCTTGCTCTAGTTTAGTGCATATAATACCTTAAAGATACCAGCTTTGGTTCATTTTCCTGTTTTAGCACAGTCCTCCTCCTGCCCCAAATGACTCAGTCTCATTAGCGAAATGCCAGCCTGTCATGGCAAGGGAAGCAGAGATGAGTGATGAGGGTAGGAAAGTCCCTGTCCTCTGGCAGAAAGAACCCTTGTGATCACCCTCTGTCCTAGTGGGACTCTGTCTTGTTCTTCCTCTGCTCCTTTTTGGCCCCCAGAGCAGGGATCCATCCATCCTGTGCCTGTTTTTTGGGTACCATGCTCCTCCTGTGATGGAGGAGTGTGATGGTGATCACAGGGGTCCCAGGATGAGGGAAGAGATGAGGATCTGACTCCATGTTTCAGAAGGCTGATTTATTATTTTATGATGTATATTACATTAAAACTATACTAAAAGAATAGAAGAAAGGATTTCATCAAAAGGTTAGCTAAGAATAGAATAGCAAAGAATGATAACAAAGGTTTGATCTCGAACTGAGAGTCCGAGCCAGCTGACTGTGATTGGCCATTAATTAGAAACAACCACATGAGACCAATCACAGATGCACCTGTTGCATTCCACAGCAGCAGATAACCATTGTTTACATTTTGTTCCTGAGGTCTCTGAGCTTCTCTGGGGGAAAAATCCTAAGGAAAGGATTTTCCATGAAAGTTGTCTGTGACAGAGGAGCCCTGGCAGGCAGCACATGGGAAGGGGGAGATGCTTTGGTGCCATCCAGGAGCCCCAGTGAGCTCTTGAGAGCATCCTGTGGGCTGGGGATGTGTTGCCATCTCCTCTTTCTGCATCATGGATTGTGGTAATGAGCCCCTCATGGTGACACAAACCTTTCTGTCACCTGTCTCCTGTGCTCTGGTGACAACTGACAGGTGTCCTGACACTTAAAACATCATGGGATTTGTACATCTAAATTATAGATGTATACAGGTACAAATTAGTAGGAAGATAACATTGGACCTGAGGATGAAGTGTCACAAGTCTGGAGCTGGTTAGAAGCCTGTGAGAGAGCTGGGTTGGATGTTCTCTTGGGCAGAGGTTTGCAGAAGACAAGTGTGGTGCACAGATCACTGCAGGAGGCCCAAGCTATCTGTAATCTCTCAAGGAAAAAAAAAAGTTATGGTTGAGATAAAAATGACATTATCTGTTCTGGTGATAGATAACAGTTGATTCAGAGATTAATTCCAGTTGTGAGCGAGGCCCTGGGCAGGAATCAAAAACCCTGAAAGCATGGCTTCCTCCAAACTTTCCATTCTCTCTTCTTTGCTCCCCTCCTCACACCCACCTGCTCTTTGCCAACAGAAACACCTTTCATCAGCCTCCCCAGATAAAAAACCCTTTAAAGCAGCCACTGAAAAGCTGAGAGGAACAAAAGCTCTGCTGCCCTAAACCAGGAGCAGTGGAAAATGCTGATTGAAAGATCATGCCTGGCTCTCTGCTGGGTGTGACAGGATATAATCATCAGCCCATCCTGCTGAAAGGGAGGCACTGCCTGCCCTCCACTGCCATTAGGAGGGAGAGACAGCTAGACAGACAGCAGGGCTGGAGCTGCAAACAAATATGTCAGGGGGAAATGAACCTCAGAATAAGCACTGCAGAGAGAGAGAATTCACCCCCCTTGTCTTTGCCACAAAAGGATGTTCAGGCTGTGCTTGCTGCAGAAGGGAAAAGTTAAAAATCACAGGGGAAGAGCTGCTGTCTGGCTGCTGGCATTTGTTTGTTGGGTGAGGAAATGTGGTTGCAAGTGCCAGCAAAGTGAGTGTTGTGCAGAGGGGCTGTGCAGGTAAATTCCTCCTCCTCACACTATCAAAAGGTGAATGAGCAGACTGTGAGTCTCTAGAAACATCTGGATTCTGTTTCATGACACCTGCATGGCCTCTGTGTGGCTGTGGGCAGATTTATTTGTGCTCCCAGCTTGCTTCAGGGGTTTGAGCTGGATCCCAGTGAATTTGATCAGGTAATGCAGATGGATTTAATTACCCAAGGTACCATGGCTGAGCAGTTCATGCAGTGCTTGTGTAGCTCTGGATGCAACCCCTCTATTAATAAAGCATCTAGACAACATGGAATTTTAACTGATTTGGCAGAATATCCAGCAGATTGTTATGTCTTTAGGAATATTCTTGTATTTTGCTAGCTCTTCACAGTGAAGCTGGAGATGGTTGCTGTGCATTTCATTGTCCTGTCTGCAGAGAGCTCTCCCCATTAGTCACAGGTCAAACACTTCTGCTGCACCCTCAAAAATCTTTGGGCTGATGTGTGCTTCCACAGAGGTACAAACAGCAGGAGAACCCTTCCCAAGCAAAGCCAGGCTGCTGTTTTCTCCTTCAGTGGCACCAGTGCGGTGTCACTGCTGATTGCTCTCCTGCCATGAGATGCTCTTGAGGCACTGTCACTGCAGTGATTCCTGCAGAAGGGAAAGTGGAGTTTGCTGTGGAAGGGAGGGAGTGGAGCAGCCTTGAGCAGCCCTGCAAGGACCCTGCCTGCCAAAGTCACTTTGGGTGGCTAATTATTTCTGCTAACCTCAACACTTTGACACACAGATAGGAACAGAGCTGTACTGCAAAAGGAGAAAAGGGATTCCTCTAGAGATGTGTGGGTTTGGCTGTTCAGTCAGGACTGGGTCACAGGTTTGGAAGGGATCTTAGAGAACATCTATTTTCACATGTTCCACTGGACCAGTGTCGCAGACATGTTTTCATTAAAATCCTTTCATTAGGAATTTTCCTGCTGAGAATCTGAGAAGTTTCAGCAACAAAATGTAAACAATGGTTATCTGCTGCTGTGGAATGCAACAGGTTCATCTGTGATTGACCCATCTTAGATGTTTATAATTAAGGGCCAATCAAGGCTGAGCTATCTCAGAGTACGAGATAGCTGCCTTTTGTTATCATTCTTTCTTTGGTATTCTATTCTTAGCAAGCCTTCTGAGAGGAAACCTTTCCTTCTATTCTTTTTAGTATAGTTATAATGTAATATATAGATCATAATAAATCAAGCCTTCTAAACATGAAGTCAACATTCTCATCTCTTCCCTCACCTGAAGACCCCTGTGAACAATGTCACAGACCAGGTTGCTCCAAGCCCTGTCCTTGAACACTCTCAGGAAGGGGGATCTCCAACTTCTCTGTCTGGTACCTCTAAAAATCTATTTTAAGCCAGGAACAATGGCCTTTAAAAATTATTTTAGCATCAAAGGAAAGCCTGTGGTGCCTGTCCTGGTTCCTTTCCAGCCCTTGTCTGCGATTCTCTCAAGCTGGGTTTTTGGGTATGTGCTGTTTTGCCAGAGGCTGTGTTTTAAGGCTTAAGAGTAGATGTGTTAATGTGTATCTGTCACTTTTTCTACAGCAAACTCCATCCTGTCTCTCCTTGTGTGTCCTCTCAGTGCTCTTAAGGAAACAGCCATTTGTTGTCAACCTAGAAATTTGTTTTCTCAGGTGCAATGACTGCAGCAGAATTCCTCAGCATAAATACTGTTTTACAGTCATTTAACAGCATTTTCAGTGCTGATGTTTATTTCATCTAAAAGGGGCAGAAGAGTTAATTACATTGTCTGGAAGGGGAGGCAGAATGTTGCCAGCAACCACGAGGCACTGCTGCTCACTTCGATAGAGCTGAGCTCACAGTAGTGGCAGCTGGATTTAATTATAAGTTTGCAACCCTGTGGTTTCAGCAGCAGCTGCTGAAGAATGGATAATGCAAGTAGCCTTCAGAGCCATTCACATTAGAGATAAAACCTTGTCATTCACTGAGACAGCTGACTGAACAAGTATTAAAATGAATAAAGATTTCCCCAGGGAGGTTGCAGGATGAGGTTTGGTTTTTTGTCTCGCTGGCTCTTGCTCAGATATGTCAGGCGTGCTTCCACCCAAAAATGTGAGACTGCTCACAAATAAAAGTCTTAGATTATCTAATCTAAGCACTGGTTGTGTGATTAACCTCAGCAAGTTAGGAGAGAAATGCTGCTTACTGGACTTTTCTGTATTTCTGTAGCAGTCTTAAGAAAGCCCTATCCCTGCGTTGGAACAGGGAGAGATGGCTGAAGGTTAAACATGTGCTAAAGATACCTTAAAAATTTACTTCATTTCTCATTTTATTCCATGATATGTCAGTAATAGACTACCACAACTGAAATGGAGAAGTATGTGACTACTGGAGTTACATTTTCATTATTTTGTTGTTGATATATTTCAGCTTTTAAAAATGGAAAATGAAAAATTCTAAAGCGAATTTGAGCCTTGTAAAACTAAAACTAATAGCTAGAAGCCCCACAGGCAAATGAAAATATTCTCCAAGTCAGGCTGGAACAAGAACTTGGTCTGAATGATTTTTCCAGCATCATTGGTCAGTTGCTTCCTAAAATGACTTCCCACGTGCTCTTAAATTTTGAGGTGAGCAATGATTTGGGGTTTTGGAAAACTTTTTGTGTTTTTTTCTTTGGGAAGATTTGGTATCCTCTGGAAATTGGTGCTGTTCCAGATAGATTTTGTTGGTCACATAAAAAGCTATGAAGGCTACGTAAATTTCAGATTTGACTGTTTGAAAATTTATTCTTTTTAAAGTTTCCTCTTAGATGCTTCCTTTTCTCCCAATGATAATGAAAGCACTGACTTACTCTGCTTAAAGGAAGTGCAGCTGTTATTTGTCTAGGCAGATATTTAATTTCTGCTTTGTTGCATCTCCTGTGGAAGAAGAGGCAGCTGTGGGTGAAGTGGTCCCTGGAGACACTGCCCCTCTGATACTTATAATTTCTTTTATTTTTGAGTGTCATTCTTTTTCCTTTTCCCTCTTCATTTTTTCCCATCCTTGCTACTTTCCAAACCTCAAGTTGTGACTTAAACTTTAGATCCAGTTATTTCAAAATTGTTTTCTGCTTCTTCAGGTACTTTCTAATAAGCTCTTCCAAGTACACCAAAAGTAGAAAAGGCCAAATCTATTTCGTGACCACCTGGAATAAAAGTGGCTGCTCCTGTTTTTCAGACATTTGAGAGATTCTCATGGTGCTACTGAAGTGGGGGAATTGGTGTCTGTGCTACCCTTTTAAAGAAAACTTATTTCTCACTGTTTCCTTTTTTGTAAAACCTAATTGCTTTCTCTTCACCAAGAATTCACAGGCAATTGCTTTTCTCTCTGTTATCCTTGCTGCAAGGGTGGCTTTTGTGTGCAGGGTTGCTGACCTGAATCTGCTTTTTCTCTCTGTAATCTCAGTGTTTGGGAGCTCAGAGAGCTGACAGGAGCTGGGGAGATCTGCTGCATGTCTGTCTGACATGCTTTCCTTCACACGTGAGTGCTGGAAATCCTGTTAGCATTAACATAATGTGACGTGAGGGGGAAAATAACCCATTCCATGGGAATTTTTATGGCAGATTTTCACCTGTCCATCCATCTCTTCTTCCCATTCCATGGGAATTTTTATGGCTAATTTTCACTTGTCTATTCATCTCTTCTTCCCACACCTGCTCCAATCTGAGATGTACCTGCAGTGTGACTTTTACCCTTCCCCACTGAGCCCTCTACGTCCACGTGCTGCATTTATGTTGTAAATAATCTAGAAGCTGTAAATGTAATTTTTTGGGGGTTGGGGGAAAAAAAAAGTTCAACTGAATATGATCTTAAACTTCCTGAATATTTTCTCATTTTGGATCTTGATATCCTATGGAAAATAGTGTTGAAATTGTGTGTAAACCTTGTTTAACTGAATATCCTTGTTGTGCTGCTGGTATATAGGAGCTGTTTATGTAAGTGATGTTTTCCAAGCTGAATCTGCAGTGCATCCTTTCTGGATCTTGTGCAGTCAAAGAGATGGAGAGTTCAGTTAAATCCTCTCTTCCCTGATTTCTGTATTTTGTGTTTAAAATCTTCTTTCATGCACTGGAAGGTGGTACTGTATGAACAGATGTGGGAACTGAATTTGGAATTACTTTCACACCCAATCTCCACTTGTAATAATCTTTCTTCAGTAGTTTCGTGTGGTGTGGGAAGCAACAGGAGGGAGGATGTGCTAACACAGTAGATAAGGGAGAGATGTTCATCAGAGGACAGACTTAATAACTGTGAAGTAAGTGAATACATTACAATGCTTGCTGAATTCTTTGCATGGAGAGCAGGTTCATCTGTGGCATGACTAGGCAATTACACATTGATTGCAGCAGGGTTGTGCTTCACATCTCCAGAGGATTTTGCCACAATTTGTTTCACGTTCCACCTTTGTTCCAGCCAAGTAAACTGGAGACAGGAGAAAATTGCACAACACATGGGGGGGAAAAATGGCAAAGGAGAAACTGTAGGTGTAGCTCTGAGCGCTGCTCTCGTCATCATCTTTGTATTGCAGAGAGCTTTGTGTGAGGATCCATTTATCCTGGCAGTTGTTCATTATCCTGCCAGCCCCTTGGCATTATCATTCATCCTGACAGACACATAATAAAGCCAGGAGTTTCAGAGCTGATGAACAACTGTATCTGTGAATAAATACTTCAGGAGTTTTGGGTTGGGCAGCTAATTCAGTTTTGCTGAAAACATTCTCTTGGTTTTGTCTGGTTCTGCGTGGAAATGGGATGGCAAATCAAATGGGTTCACCAAAACCTGAAATGCCATCATTCCTCTCATGAAATGTGGACAGCTTGCTGGAGGTGAAGGATAAAGCTAACTAGCAATTTAGAGAAGTGTATGAAGCACAACTCATTAAAATACCACAGAAAGCTAGACTTCTCCATTCAGAGCAATTCAAATGCAAGTTTAATGGTACCTGCCTCATCTCATTTTCCTCAAAATTCCTGTGTATTCCTAGATAATTATTTGTAATGCAGGGATGCTGTCTTTATTTAAAGAAACCAAAAAAGAACTCCCAAAAAACCCAAAAAGGTGGCTTTTACTACAAGCATGTTGTTGTAAAAGCATGGTCAGGTAATTTGTGAGCTCAGCATTTCAGAATTGTTACTGCATCACAGAAATGGTTCTTTTCAATTCCTTGAGTCTAAAAATAAGGAAGACTGTCTAAAGAAAAACAATTGAACTACCCCAGAATATGTAGACACATATTTGTGACGTTTTGGGTGTACCTAAACATTTAGAAAAGGAAGAGGCACAGGCTGGCATGGGAGAAGAACTTGAGTGAGGTTAAATCTGCTCTGACATGGTCTTGGCTAACTAGAATTTTTTGAATTAGGACTATTCTTAGTGCAAGTTCTCCTTATTAATTAATACACTGCTCTCATGGCCTCTTCATAAATGTTCATTTCCATAAGCTTTCAAAAATGCAAATTCAGTGCCAGTATCTCTTTCTTTTATTTTTAACAGATGTATCAATGCATTGAGATCAAAATGTGTATAGCAACAGCACATTCTCTCTTATAAACATCAAAACAGATTTAAAATATGCTCTCTGGGTAGAGATTCAGAGATTACTGTGCCTTGGGGTTCAGGGAAGTGTGGTTCATCCCAGTGTGGCTCATCCCAGTGTGTGTTACCTTCCCCCCTGGCTGACCTGCACTGCAGCTCATTCTGTCTGTCCATCTCTGCATTTGAGTTTTGTGTGCCCCTCACCCTGACACAGGTACTTAGTAACATTCACCTGATTTATTTTATTGGGCTTGTTCCTGCCCAATATCAAGTTTCCTGCCTTAGGAGCTCTAAGCAGGCTGTATTTTTTGCTCTGTTGAGAGGCCCATATTTCTGCCACCATTTCAAAGGTTTTCTGTGTGGTCATTATTAACTTTGTTCAGTGCTAACAGCAAACCTGTGAGGTTTTTAACCAGTGATGGTGCCTGCATAGCACTCTGCCTTGGCAGATGTGCCAGACTGTTCCTAGTGATGCTCTGATGTCTTTAACTAAATTAATTGGGGACTTACAAAGCTTTGCTGCACTCAGGCTGGAGGACAAAGGATGGGGGTGGTACTGGTCCAGAAACCCCATCAGTGCCCATGTCTTAGAGTGTACACAGTCCTGGGGAAAGAAAATCCATCTGTGTGAGGGCAGAGTGACTGGCTGGAGGTTTCTCTTGTGCTGCTGTGTTGCCATCCCACTCAAGGGACAGAGAGGTCCTGCTTTATCCATCATTTCCCCAAGTCCCTTTCCTGCCAATGCAGTTCAGGCTCATGTTTCACCCTCTGCAGTGTTTTTTCTGCCTCTCCTGTGTTCAATGCTGCAGGATGTGAGGCTCAGGTGGGTGGCTGTGTGTGACAGTCCCTCAGACAAAGTTGTTGCCATCTCCTGGGAAGCATTTCTTGTGTTTTACTGCACACGTGAGTGGTGCAGAACTTTTGCAGAGGCACCTGGTGTGCTTGCCAAGCCAGGAAGGACTCACTGCCTTGCTGCAGGTCTCAAAGATTGTCCCCAGCCCCTGGGGTGGCAGTGATGGCTGTGGGTGGTGCCCTGCAGCACAGCCACAGCCGTGTGTGTTCCTCAGGAGCATTTGTCCCATCCCTGCTCCTGCCAGCCCAGCAGGAGCTGTTTGTCCTGGCCTTGGCCTCTCCCATCCTCTCTGAAGGTTTGCTGTGGCAGGTTTGAACTCTGCATCAGGCTCATTTTGCTTTTCTAGAGAGGATGAACTCTTAACCCCCCTACCATGGGTCTGTCCTTGGCTTGCTCTGTGTCTGGGGCAAGCAGCTCTCAGACCTTCTCATCTTACCCATCTGTGAAGCACATATTAGACATGTGGGTGGTTTATTTATCTTAATAATTGCAAAGCTTTTTGAAGCCCTTCTAGAGAGTTTCATCTGTATGGAGGAACACTCATTAAAAGCCTATTCAATTCACAGTGAAGGAAGTGAGATTCTGTGGTTTAAAAAACACTCATTTCAAAATTCTCTTTAAAGTTTTGCAGCAACTACATTAAAATTGAGGAGGGCTATTGATTTAATGCACACAATATGATATTGTGCTGTTAGGTTTTTCTTTTGGTAGAAATTTGCTATTGATTGTTTTCACTTTGACCAGATAGTAATGAATAGTGAAGTAAGTCTATAAAAGTTGCCAATATAAAAAAAGGTTTGAAAAGTTTCTTGCCATTTTTGATGTAGTGTACTTGTAATGATCTCATTCTTTCTCATACTTAAGTAAATCATTGTCTTCATTTTCTTGAGATGATATTTAAGTTTAAAATGCAAGTTTATATAAATGATAGTGCTTTATGACTTGCTGTTACAATTCATAGGCAGGAAAATATGAATGCTGCAGATACTTGAAGGGACTTTGGCTGAAATTACCCTGACTTAGACTCTTTTCAGCCCTGCTGACTTTGAGGGAGGATATGAGGCAGCAGAAGACTTGATGCACCATTAACCACACTAAAATAGAGAACCTTCTTGGCTTAGCTACTTGCAGCTCAGACTGAAACCACTGCGAGGTTTAAATGTGAAACAATGCAAGTTCAGGTTAAGATGGGTGAACCCAAAACAAATTTTCCCAGCAGAGTTTGGGAGAGAGCAGGGGCAAAGTGTTAAAACACCACTTTATATACAGTGGCTTTGTCTGGCAGGGTCTCTCCTGGCTGCACACACCCTGAGCAGGTTTGGAAGCTTCATTATTGATAAAAGATGTGCTGTCACCATGGAGTAAATGAGAAATGATCACCTCCTGCTAGAAGAGGTGGGAGACCTCAGACACAGCAGGCGTGACTGAATCTCCCTGTCCAGGGGCTCCAGGCTGGTGCCAGTCAGCATGGCAGAATAAAAGCCCATCCTAGTGCAGGTGGAGAGGACAGAGAACAGCCAGAGGAGAGGAGTTCTGACTTGAGTGGATAGCAGTGTTAAGTGATGTGGAGTGGCAGCTCTGCAATTACGTGGCTCCGGGACTATGCAGGCAGAGGGAATAGTCCTGGAGCCAGAGGAGAAATTTAGGAATAGGTGCCAGAAGAATGGATGATTGTTTCATTTTTAATTCTTGTTATTTATACCATTAATTTTTTATAGATTTTTTTTTCCCCTGTCTGATGCCTGAAAGTTAGTGGTTTGTGCTATAAACTGAGGTTCTGGTCTTGGCAGTGAAACGCAGCTAGAGGATTTTGGCCGGTCGTCTTGCTTAACTCTGCCCATCTGTCATCAGCATCCTCTGCTCTGTGGCAGAGAGAAAAGGGGAGTTTGACTTCAGAGATGCTTGTTATGCCTGGCATGTCAGTGCTGGTGACAGATCTGATGTACTCGTGTAGCAATTAATGGTGGTGCAGCTTTTCTTTTGGCACCAGCGTGCTCCGTGAGTTTTCATCATCCTGCACTCAGTTTGAAGTGAACAAAACACTGAATATTAGAGACAGCCAAGGCTGAGGTTGCAGATGCCTTTGCAAATAGCATGAGAGAAGATGTGCTGTGGTGTGGGCCTGGCTGGGCATCAGGATTTCTGTTCTGAGCTTGTTTTCAAGATCAGAGAGATGTTTTGTCTTCATCTCGCCCCGATTTGGAACAGAGCGAGAAAATTCAGGTGTTTATGGGCCTGAAGATCTCCCTTATTGTGCTTCAGGTGGAGAACACCTCTAAGGTGAGCAGAGCCCTGCTGGATAAATGTGCAGAGCTCCCTTTGAGCCCTCTCTGGATGAGGATCCCTGCAGTCACACAATGGACGCGTCCCTGGCTCTGTGCAGGCTCAGCTGGTGCCAGCACAGCATCCCAAACCCATCCCAGCTCTGTGACTGAGGGAACCCCTGGGGATTTGGGGTCCATAACCCCTCCAGATGGGCTCTCAGGGCTGCTGCAGCCCAGGCATCCCCAGCTGCTCTCTGAGCAGCTCTGCTCTGCACGAGCATATGTCTGCTCCGTGTCTCACCAGAGCTGGGTTCCAACTCGTGTTTTCTGCAGGATGCTTTATTGAATGATCTAAAAACTAAACAAGCTTGTTTTCCTTGGAAAGGTCTCAATAGCCTTTATTGTAAATTTAATTCTGCTGGTGTTTCTGGAAGATCTGATTGGCACAATGCACTGTGTGTTGGGCCTCTTCTCAGAGATGGTCTGCAGGATGGGTTTAGCACAGCATTAAAATCTCCTCTGCTGAGAACGTGACTATTCTATTCTAATGTAAAACCAGTAAAATAAAACACCAAGTTTAAACTGCTTTGCCTCAGAATGAAGCTCAGTATAAATATTTAGGCTAAAATATGAAATGTTTTACAGCAAGATACAGTATTCAGCATCTACTCACATAAAAGAAGATAATAAAACAAAGATAATCTTTATCTCCACCAAAAGAAAAAAAATCCACAATGCTGATCTCACTTGTGCCTGTATAAATAATTATTCTGAATTAATTTTGGGCTTATGTTTGTTCTGCCATGCGATTGTCTGACAGCTGTTTATATGCAGTTGTAGCTTTATAGCCTAATTCTGCTGCTGCTGATGTGAATGTCAAACTCAGCTTCCTTCAGTGGGAGGACAATTGGGCCCATCTGAAGAGTGAAACTACAAATTTTTACTTTGTAAAAGTAAATTGTTACAAAACCCCTTCCTGTCTGGGTTTTCAGTGACTAGAATGTGTTTTCCATACTCAAACTGTAACAAGCTGAAACTTGCATTATTATCTCTGCTGGTTTTAGTGACTATTACAGCATATTTCCAAAGTGTTTTACAGGCATGATATTTCAGGATTTTGCTTATTGTAGTCTTTAAACTGAAAAATGGCCTTGTAGAGCTGAGCTGTCCAAGTCCAGTTTGGCAGCTGCTCTGCTGCAGACTTGGACCAGCCCCACTTCACATCTTGTCAATGGAGTTATTCCATATTGTATTACAGATTTCTTATATAAATAACCCCACGTCTCAAAGGGACTGAAACAACAGTTCTGGGCTGGGACTTTTCTGATCTTTGATGCCTTTGCTGGCAGTGATGTGTGTGTGGGTCCTGACTCAGCTACTGCACTCTTCTGTCTGCTTTTTTTTACATTATTTTCCATTATTAATGTCAGAGCACCACTTAGGCACCTCAGCCTAGGTCTGAGCACCCCATTTTCTGGCCAGTTCTGGTATTCCAGCCTGGAAGGCCTGGATCATCTGTGCTTTAGAAAAAGAATTACAGTAAATCTTTCATATGGGAAAAGACTGCTCGGAGCTTGGACTTTATTTTATTCCCTATATTATGTGTGACAACAAAAATACCCAGTCATAATCATTTCAAACCATCATTATTTAGATGATTTTTCCCAAAGGCTATGTAATTCCTTCTGCTTCTCTGCTGTTGATAGGGATGGAAGGGACAGATTTTAGATGTGGCTCAGGCACTTTACCATTTGCATAACAACAAAAAACTTTTACTGAAAATCACTTTCAGCTATACAAAAATTTAATGTACAGAAATAAATATCTTTAAAATGCCTTGAAAAGCTATTTATCTCCAGAAGACTTTAAAAGTTAATTTTAATGATCAGTGCTGCATGCCAGTACTTCACTCATTTAATGAGTATTCTCTGTAGAAGAAATATTTCTTTTAATGCCTTCCTGTGTGAATTGGGGGTGGGCCCCAAGATATATTTGTACTCTCTGGAAAAAAGGGTTTTACTAAAGTATATCTGCAGAAAGGTGGTGATGCCTGTCACTGAACTGAGTGATTGATTGATGTCTGTGGTTTCCAAAACACATTAGAGGATCTTCCTTTTCTTAAATAAGCCTTTCTGGTTTCAATGGAGAGGGAAGGAGCTGCTTTTGGGTGCTGTCAGAAATTCTGAATTGTTTCTTGATTTTCTTTTTCCCAGCCACCAGTGTTACAAGGTGGGAATCCTGGTTTATTCCAGTTTTTAGGATAGCCTAAGGCATTTTAGTAAAGCCAGTATTGTTTGTTTGTTCATAGAGGTTGTCTCTTAGTGAATATGTAATTTTGAGGGGTGTGTGTGCATGTTTGCATTCACATGTTATCAAAGGGTGAGGAAAAAAGCCTAATTCTGTACATCTGCAGAGTTTTTTAGCCAATCTTAAAGGTGACAATGCTGTTCTCCTGCTTTGCTTAGAAATTTGTTGCCATGCGTATACAAATAAACCCCAAGTTCAGTGTCAATATCTGGGCATGGTGAATAGACACAAAGACATTCTTTAGGGTGGCTTCTTCCCAGCCATGCTGCTCACAAATGCTCACAAGAGGAGCAGAACCTTTCCAAGAGATGCTTTTTTCTGAGGATCTGTGTCTCTGCAGAAAGTCCTTCAGGACTAATGCTTGGGCACTAGCCTGGATATTGAAATCTAGGCACCATTAGCTGGAGTGTCCCAATTACTTTAATTGACACAGACATATTTGAGGAGAGAGGCTGTTTCCAAGGTTACCAGGATTTGAATTACAGCTTCACTTTTTAAAAAGAAAAAAAAAATAAAATAGAAAAAACCACCTTCCTTCTAAACTCCAGTCCTTTTAAAAGTAAAATAAATTGTAGTAAGAGTGGAGTAGGCTCTTCCCAGCCCTAGTAAATATGCTCCTAAGCAAAATAATTCAATGTCTTATCTAATGCTGTGGCCACTTTGATTTGATTTATTCAAAAAGTACCAGTGTTATGACTAAATGCTCTTAAAGGATCAGTTTCTGGATCATAGCTGCAGCCACTGGGGAATACTGTGAAACACTTTCCTCAGTGTCAGGTCCATGTGCATGTCTGGCACTGAGAGAAAACACATTTTCTCTCATCACCCCTTTTCAGGAAAAATGTGTTACAGTCGATAGAAATGAGAGCTGAGCCTTCAGCTCTGTTCTGTATTAATGCTAAAAGTGTTCATCTTGTTGTAAGCTGGCCTAATTCTAGAAATGCTGTGTCTTCCAAACACTTGTAAATAATTCTTAAAAATCTGTGATGCAACTCCTGGTTCCAGTGCTGCATTCCAACATCTGGTTCACTTTAGTGGGAGCTTCAAACACTCACCCTCAATGTGCTGTGTGAGAATTTGAGAGTGTGATTTTATCCAGATTCCGAGGGCAGGTCCTGAAAGGGGGAAGAGATAGAGGAGAAATTAATGCCTAAAGCTGTCATTCTGCCCCACTGCTGCCACTTTGTTGTGAATATTGCACCCTGATTCAGACTCAGCTGGAGCTCCTGGTCAGGTTGGTGCCTTTCCTTGAGCCACCTTGCACTGTGCCCTGCAGACCCTTCTGAGGCATGGAAACCTGCAGGACCTGGCAGTGGTGGCTGGAAATGAGGACAGAACATTGGAAGGATGGAGGGGGAATCTATAAAATACACATTATTCTTTTTTCTCTGGCAGTCAGTTTTGCTTTCAGCTTTGGAGATGAACTCTGGGAATTGACTCAGCCAGTGCTGGAGCTGAGCACTTGCTGTTGTCTCCCTTTCTGTTGTCTTGTGGACTAAGTTGTGCTCACAAGTTCAGGGGATCATTTGGTTCTTAATTCTATATTTTCTATAATGGTCTCATGCAGAAAGTCTCTGTGCCTGTAAGTTCAGCCAATTAACTTTCTGTGAACTCTGCTGCTAAATTTCCCTCTATTTCCATCACTGTGGATCAGGAGCAGCCTGACTGGCCCCAGTCTGAAGTCTCTTTATGTAATTGAAAGTGGAGAGTTTGAAAAGCAGCCTGCAAAAGGTTTTGTGGCAGAAATTCTCTTCAGAGAAGGAGCTCTCAGTCCTCCTGTGCTGGTGCTGTGTGTGTTGTGGTACCCAGTTAATTTACACCTCAGAGTCCCCTGGGATGAGGTGCCTCCCACTGGCTCAGCTTTCTGCTTGAGCAGGTCCAGGACCATTGAAAACCCATTTTTAAGGATGCTCTGGCACACCTGCATTCCCCAAATCCCTGCCTGTCTGCAGCACAAGGCACTGAGAGCCTCAGCCTGGTGAAAACCTATTGATGAACATTTGGATGTGGAGCCAGAGGAGTTCTGTGAGGACCCCAGAGCAATTCTGTGGCTGTGATGAGTTTAAATAAAGTTCAGTGAGGCACACAGGGCTCTCAGATCATCAGTCATCTGTGAGGATGGGACTGCAGTTGTTACAGGCATTCTGTCCGCTGCTAAGGAGCCATTCTCAGCACAGGTTCATAATCAATTTTTTTATTTGAGTGAAACTCTTTTTTTTTCTCATTGGAGCAGACTGTAAGATGTGTGGATCTTATCCAGCAGATTTATTCATTTCAAGCCATTCTGGATTATGTCAGCTTTATTGGACTATAACCATTAAAGAAAATATAAAAGGCTGTTCTCAGAGCCCCCAAGATCTTTTCATTAGAGAATTGGAGAATGGGTAGGAAGGGCTTGGGATGAATTTCCCTTCTACTCCACAGTTCAGGTGTTTGCAAGAAATGATTTGTGGGTGAATCCAGATTTCAGGCTGTGTTTTGCCAAGAGAAGAGGCAACAACACCCTCTGAACAGCATAATGAAAATCAGGCATTTAATTTTTCAGTATTTTCATTAAGTGAAGCCTGCCAGTTCTAGCCATATGTGCCATTGCTGTTTTAATCATATGAATGATACATACACAGAAATGATACACAACTCACACACTTGGAATTACTGAGTGTTCTTTATGCCACTTCTGTGAAAAACAGCCTTTTATTATAATCTTTTAGAGCTCTGGATGGAGAATTGTATTGCTTAGTGCTGGACTGGGGTTTTTAGCCACTGTGACAGTAGGGTTGTGTTGAGGACTGGACACATGAGTAGAAAGTCTGTAGACGGAAGGCTGACAAAGAAAAAAACAATTTTCTTTGTGAAATCAAATCTATCAAGAACATCTACTGAGCGTATTTTTCTTAATTTTAAAATTCACTTGCCTCTTTCATTCTGTGCAGAATTGAGCACTTGTAATGAATGAATGAATTGCAGATAAGGCCAGTTCCTTTGGCTGCATAGGTACAGGGTTCTTCCAGTGCCTTTTTACTGGGACCAGTACTGATTTATGTGTGCTGGGCTGGGACCCAGTGTGAGCTCTACCAGCAGGGAGGAGTTTCTGGATGTGTCTGGAGGGTGTTGGATGCAAACTCACCATGGCAGCGTGGCCCCACAGCCTGTGCCTGCCCCAGAGAAAGGCCAGGTAGGTGCAGAAACACTTTTAGTCTCTTTAAATCCCCGCTCTGAAACCACCCCATGCAGAACTCGTGTGGTTGTGGCTTAAATTGCAGAGAGGCCAAAGGTAAAAAAGCACAGAGTGCACTTGCAGCTTTTATTTTTTCCAAAGAATACTGTCTAGAGATCTTACTGCAAAAACTTTAAAAATGGTAAATTCTCAGTGAAGTGCTTTGTTTGACACTGTTTAAGTAAATATGGTTGTGTGTAACACACACATGTGTGTGCTCACCTCCCAGATGTGCTGCAGGAGTTTCTTATCAAACCCATGGAGGCTTCAGTCACCCATGAGACTCCTCCCCATACCCAGCCATGATTTTCTAATTCTGGTTATGCAAAAACCATTTTGGGGACGTGGAGTGAGAACCCAAACTTTTGTTTTATTCCAGCCCATTGAAGAATTGCTTTAACACACTTTTCATCATTTATCTCCTCATTTATATTCAGCTGCTGTTCCGGGATTTGCCAGACTCAAAGGTTTTTCATTTTACTGTTTCTCTCCTTGCTTAAAGGAAAAAAAAAAGATGTTGGTTGCACTTAATAATTGTCTGGGGGTGAAGTCATGGCTCCCTTAAAATTGATAGAAGAGCACTCATTGACTGTAATTAAACTGAGATTTCCTTTTGAAATCTGGAAACAAATCTTTCGTTTTTCTTTTTTCTTTTGCCTTCTTCTCTCTATTCGATGTTTCATCCCTGCTCATTTGCAAGGTGTTCAGATGCTCTTAGTTGCATTTGTAGCAACTACAAGAAACTTTATTTCTTTTGAATGACCAGCTTGTGGGACCCACAGGGATCATCCAGCCAAGTCCCTGGCCATGCACAGACACCCCAACAATCCCACCCTGGGCATCCCTGGGAGTGTTGTCCAAACCCTCCTGGAGCTCTGGCAGCTTTGGGGCTGGGACCATTCCCTGGGCAGCCTGGGGGAAGAATTTTTTCTGATATTCTCCCCAAACATGCTCTGACACAGCTCCAGACATTCCCTTGGGTGCAGTCCCTGGTCCCCAGAGAGAAGAGGTCAGTGCCTTTCCCTTCCCCACCTGGCTGGTTCCTGGAGTTGTTCCTGAGAGGAGCTGCAAGTCCTGGCTTAGAGTCCATGGAAGCCTTTGAGATCTCACCCTAAATGTCTCACTGAGCACTCAGTTGTCCTATAGAAATTATAAACGAATTCAGCACATACTGGACGTTCTGAAGCAGTTGGTGGAATTAGTTGAAGCCTGTTTTAGAAATATCCTGTTCTGTTTCCTTTTGGTGCCTCCTCTGAAGAGCTGGTTCTGGCTGCAGTGGCCACCAGGTGTTTGCAGCAACCTGAGAGCAGTGATTCCTCAATCTGCACACTGCAGACAAGCCCAGGGGTTGCTTTGGCCAGCACTGTTGTGTGGCAAGCCCTGGGTTTGTGGGGCCTTTGTGAAGAGGGAATTGGATGTACAAGTTCCTCCATTGTTAGGTAACCTCAGCAACCAGCTCCTCTGACAGGGAACATGAAAGGGGCTCGTGTCTCCAGACATTGCCTTGCTGCAGTTGCGTTTCTATAACAACTTGAGGAATCATTAATAAATTTGAAACACAGCTTCTCCCCCAAAGCGTTTCTTGCAGCAGAATGGGGGCTCGTGCTGGATTTCAAAGAGAGCATCATGTCTACAATTTATTTTCAGAGTAAAATGCATTTCTTTTTGAATCAGAATTGAGCCGATACGCTGAATTAAAAAATCCCTGATGGCTCTAAAAATTTGTCCAGTGGGTAGCTTGCTTAAACAAGTAATTATTTCTAACATTCTGTAAATTATTAACTCCTTTAAGATATGAACACATTTATCAGTTGAACTGTTCTTGTAATGTTTTCCCTTCCTATGCTATTTTTCCGCTTCTCTTGTATCTGGAGATTCAGAAATAACTGAAGATCTTGCAGGTTTATGCCCACTTATTTTTATTTTTAGATTTTTGTATTGCTCACCTCTTAGGATTTTTCAAAGATTGCTTCTGAGGAAATTCATTAATGATGCTTTTTCAAGATACGTATTTCATGGGATTATAAAAAGCAGCTTCTGAGCCCATTTCTTACAACCAATTTGTTCTTGGGGCTGTCAGTTAATTCGTCTGTTCCTCGCTTTCTGAAATAAAACTGAGCTTATCTTGTAATGAGGTGTTTGACAACTGTTACATAGCTAACGAGAATGAGGAAGTGTAGTCACAGAAAGAGCTTTAGAAACTCTACGAACCTTGTGCATAATATAAATATATTACTTTTTTTCAAAGGTTGTACCTCTGTGACTGCCTTCCTTGGGAGTGAAAAAAAAAGCTAGCACGTAGAAAACTCCTTCCTAGGTTTTATTTGTTGTATTGCCACCTGTAATCTCGCCAGAAAAATTACATTAAGCTAAGTGCTCAAAGAATTTATGCATATTGCTGCATCTCCTTGTTTGTGGTTTCACTTAATATTGCTACATCTGTTCACTGGTTATCACTTACAGAAGGACCTGATTTAGGGCTCTAATAAATATTGGCCATATTGGTGCTTATATGAACCTGACTTCCAGTTATTTTTCCAATTTAATTTTTGAGATAGTGGATCTCATTGCAGGTGCATAGGCCTCCCCAGTAATGGCAAAACTTCCTTGGTGCAAATGGAGTGCTCTGAAGAGCCTGTAATTATGACAGAGGCTTGATCAATATTTATTTCCTGGGAGATCTACTGTGGCTTTCTTGGTGGAGGGCTGGTGAAGTGATTTACCTTGCCTCGAAACGCGCCGAGTGCAGCATCATAAAACCAGATAAGACAGTTAATCTAAAAGTCCATTGTGGAATAACAAATGTTATTATTATGGCCTGTGCAGAGCAGCCCAGTGTGTTCCTAGAGAGCAGCCTGGATGATTCATGTGGTCCTTGTTTCCATTCCAGCTGTCTGGGATGAGTAATGGTGTGCTGGCCAGAACGTGGGATTTTCACAGCTCCTCCTCCTCGTGCAGATCTGGTGCTCCACACCAGCTCTATCTGCTGTTACTTGAGTGTCTCAAATCTCTGCTTTCAGAGGACAAAAACACACGCTGCTGAGTGGAGTTGAGAGGAACTCTGCTAATTCTTCTCTTAGTTCATTCAGGCTCGTTACGGAAATCAGCTCAGGATGCAGAGCCCAGCTCAGTCCAGTTGCACCCCTGTTGAATATAAAACACTGGCTTGGAGCTGTCTCTTGTTTGCCCTATAATTTTCAGCCATTGACTCTGTTCTATGATGCCCTCAGGAGGTTATTAAGAAAGTAACTCATTATGGGAATCCAAAGTGTAGCGATAATCACTCGCCATAAACTGCGTAATGGAAGAATTTTATAGATTGTTAAAGCTCATTTTAACATTCTTTATTTCATCTTCTGCTTTGGGTTAATGCAAAGACACTGCAGACAAAGAAGGGATGATTGCTGCTGGATTTGTGATCTTGGATCAGGGTGGATGGGAGGCGATGAACAGAAGCAGATGGTTCCTATTGGGCAAACAGGGTCAGGGAAATCAAATTAGTGTGTATTTGTACTCCTTTTTTTGCAAATAGTAAGAGCACCAGTCATGATTTCAAGGCCTCTAGTGTGCTTTTACCAGATGCTTCCAATGAGAAATTCTTTCTCTTTCTGGCAGTGGGATTAATGCACAGTGCCTGCCCAGCACACTCTGTGTACTCCACAGTTAAAAACATTGCAAGAATAGAAAATTGTGGTAATAAAACCATTTTAGCATAAGTAAGTGCACTGTCCCTCATTGTGATATTGAAAAGGCTTGAGTTGGTTCACTAGAAAATACTAGAAAATGCTTGTGTATAAACATGCAAAGAACTGCCAAATCACAGGGGTTGGGTGGGGGGCAGAAGGAGAAAGAGAAGGATGTTCCTTGTGATTTTGGGAAAAAATTACAAAATATAGGAGCCATGAAACTCTGAAAGATGTGGTTTTGTAGATTTATTTCTTGTCTAACTTGTAGGGACAAAAAGTATTTTATTATTTTAGGCTGTTTCACTGAAACATCATTACCGTGGAGTTCATTATGGGTGAGATCCTGAGAATGACGAAACTACAAAAGAATTTTGCTTATCACTGCTCAGAATTACACCTTAAATGAAAAAGACTGTAGACAGGTAGAAAACCAATGAGAATTTCAGATATTTATTGGGTTTGGTCATGGTTTTTTGTCATATCCACCACCTTATAGCTTCATAGTAACAAAGTTGTTACAGAGGTTTTTGATTGTTCAGGGAGAGTGGAGTCCCTGGTCCTGCAAGGTGAGGCAATGTAAGACAATATGCAAGGAGAGTTGTTTGCTTTTATTTTTATCATATGGGTAATGTAGCCTGACACCTTGATGGATGGGACAGAGCTGTTGGGGACCTTGGAAGGAAGGAAAGGCAAGAAAATAAATACTGGATGTCGCAGAGATGGAGGAGCAGCAGCAGAAAGGTGCTGAGATCTGGCTGCAAATGCCCCTTACCCAGACTGGGGGGTTCCCAAGTCTGTATGGATATCAACAAGGGAAATTGTTAACACTTGGACTCAAAAAACAAAAAAAAACCCCAAAAAATTGATGTGCAGAGTTGCGGGTCACCTCCCAGGATGGCAAGGAGGTGCTTAGTAGGTAAAAGAAGATGGAGCAGTAGCTTTTGTTCTCTCCAAATAATACCTAGACAGAAAATATGGCAGCACTGTTCTCCCCACTGCAGTTAAATCCTCAGAGGAGTTGGAGTCTCATTAAAGCATCAAAACAGTTTGTTAATTAGCTCATCCATTCGAAAGTGTATGCAAGGAAATAATTGGAATACCTGGAATTTGAGTTTCTGTGGAAAAGCAGATGTAGAATTTTATGTCCAGGTAAGAGCGAGCAGTGAACTAGCTGCTGTTTGGAGCAAAACCATAGGGGAACGAGGAAAATACAGATGGAGTTGATGAACCAATTCTCAAGCAGTTCATCTAAATGGAAAAGTTACCCCAGGGACTGGATGGGTCTTACTTTTCCTGACTGTGAAATGTGTGCTCCTTCTTGTTACCTGCAGTAAGGTCTGTCCTCATATTTTTTTCTCCTTTTAATATTTAATTATTTAGTTGCTAGCGATTACTTTGATCTCCCTTTTTTCCCCACCATGTCAGTTTGAGAAAATTAATCAATTGCCTGACAGTGACCAGAACTATTAATCTTTTGTGCTTCATCCTGGACTTCTTTTGTATCTTCTTTTCTGAAGCTAAAACAAGTTTAGCTTCAGAGCCGTGTGGCTGACACATTCCCTCTCCATAAGGATTCTTTATTTTGGAAGTCCACTGAGGCTTCCAAATAAATTGAGTTGACCTGTGCAGCTCTGTGTTTGTCTCCTGCCTGACCTCCCCTTCTACAGCCAGCAGACAGATTGCAGTGAATATCATTATGCAGGCAAGCAAATCCTCTGCTTATAATTGCTTTTAATTGCTGATGCTTGACACTGCAAAGAGCCAATTCTCTATTTTTTTTCTCCACAAATATTTTTTTTTTCTACGGGAACTTTTGTTTGAAATGCAGATCTGGCTTGTTGAGTGACTACACCATGACTGGATCCTGGCTGCTATAATTAGTAGCTAATTACAACCTTTGATTGCATGTCTAACAGGCTGTTTGTTCGGGAACAAATGCACCTTTTCTCTGGCTCAGGTGAGAGGAGCAGCTCCGTGTTTTGTTATTCTGCCCTGTGATCGTGCCCCTGCACCAGGAGCTTTCCCTTTCATGTGCTCTGGAAGGGAATTTGTCTCTGTCAGCTCATTCCCTGGCTCTGCATACCCAAGGATGTGTCCCTGTTTTATCAGGTGCTTCCCTGGTATGGGGGGAGTCTCACAGGAGGAATTTGTGCAGCCTTTTGGGTCAGGAATCTCTTCCCTGGGCAGGATTTTCAATCCAGCTATCACAACATTAATGCAAACTGGAAGCTGTGGCACAGACAAGGGGGATGTTTATTAATAATTTTGCCTGTGCAAGCTGGAGATAAAAAACAACAATAACGATGCCGTGCCTGATACACAGCTGCCAGTAAACTGCTTTATTTTTGCTTGAAAAAGATCGTCTAGATAACTCCTCACAAAAAAAGCCACAAGGATTTTCAGTTTAAAATTTATGTGCGTCCTATCATCCTTGGATTTGAATCACTATATTACGTATAGTAAATATATATATAGTATAAATATAGTATAATTACTATATATATAATATATATAGTGTATATATACAGTGCATATATGCTATATATTATATATATAATATATATAGTGTGTATATATATATATACTATAATATATATAGTGTGTGTATATATATATATATAGTAAATATAAATATAGTATAAATACCTGTAATTTTTTTTGGCTGTGTCACTGCTGGTACTGATACTTGCAGGACAGTGTTTTTATATCTGAAACTTAGGAAACAGTAATTTTAATGAAAAAAAAATAAGCTACATTGCTATAATAAGATACAGTTTTGTTCTTTCTCTGTGCAGACAGTGCTGAATTATTTTTCCTTTCAAGCAGCCTGCTCTGAAGCAGGAGAAAATGTTAAGTGCTTCAGATAGCTGGAGCAAAGGCAAAGGTTGGATGGAAATCTCTGCCTTGCTGCTGCTGCCAGTGCTGACGGTGGTTCTGATATTTCCCTGGCACTTTGTTTACCAGATGGAAATATTTCATCACTGGAATCTTTTTTTTTTCTGTTAGTCACAAAGAGGAGAATTGGACTTCATCCCCTTTAATCATGGTTAGTAGAGCTGATACAAGGAGAGTCAAGTGGTGCTGAAAAGGCTGGTGAAGTTAGTGCTTATTTTTTGAAGAAAAATGAACTTACAAATGTGAAAATAAAACTTTTTACTCACCTTATCTTAATGTTTAATCATAATGCAGCTCCCATTTTCCCCGTCTGGTGTTTAAGGTTTTGATATGATAACTCACACTGTTCTACAGACTTGAAAGCTCAAGGAAATGCCTGTAAGCACATATTAATGATACAGTTTTTCTGGATTAAATTCACTTACATCATTCTGAAGAGAGGAAATAAGTTTGAGCTGCTAAATCTGCCCAGCTTCTCTCTGGTGCAATGTCTTCTTTATGCCTCAGAGAGAGGGAAGGGGGAGATGTGGCTTCATTTGAACTAAAATGACTATCTAGGGAAACAGGGGTGCTTGGAGTTTTCATATGAAGAGGATCAGATGAAAAAAAAAATTAAAATTCAAAATTCAGTTATTTTACTGAAATAACTTGACTGTTACTGTGGACAAAGTTTGAAGACCTAACTAGTTAAATGCTGAATTTACAATGTTAATTTAACCTGTGTATATTTCTGTCCTAAGTGTTGAGTTTATTTTAAGCTCAAAAGAAAGTGCTCACAAAGCCTTTACCATCATCCTTCAGAGTGAGTGCATCCTCCTAATTACCACCAGGAGAGCCCCATCAGCAACATTCAGGATGGTCACAGCACCAATCCCAGGGGTATTTAAAGCCCTGACTCTGCTGGTTCCACGTTTTATTTTGTATTGTAATTGTAAGCATTGTAAGCATTATTGTTGTGAGAAGGGAAACAGAACCATGTGCAGCATCAGCTCTGGATCCTTCCAGGTTATTGGATCACCAAATGTGCCTCGGTGGTGCTGTCCCTGGTGGAAATGTTTCCAAGCAGGGAGCTGCCTTTGCTCCCACATCAGCTCCAATTTGTGTAAATTGGGGATATTTCCAGCCTGGTGAGGTATTAGCTGTAATCTGGGTAAAAGCCATTTAGCTTTGGAACCGGTATTGGGAGTGCAGGATTTATTTGACTGGGAACCATTGTTATGTTCAGCATCTGTAGAGTAAAATAAACCTAACAAATACTGGTTATCTTTATTTCTTGCCACTCTGTTCCAAGCAGTGGTGCTCTCAGCACTGCACGTATTGAAAAGTTCAAAGGCTGTTTCACATTAAACAGCTTTATTCTCTGAAAATGTATTCTTGTGCCATTACTGGAATCTCAGACCTCCCTGCTTGGTCATAAGTCCTCTAAGCTTCCATCACCTCTTTGCAACGATGCTTTTAATGAGACTCTGCAGTTCACATCTGGCTTTCACTGCTGAGGATGTGTGACAGAATACAAAGGGCTCCTTGTTTAAAAATGAAGTCCTGAGGCTCGTAAGAAAGCAGTGGGAGTTGAAAGTGACTCTAAACAAAATCCATTTTAAATGGATTTGAGTCTGTAAGAATGTTTCTTCTATATCAAAGGTCCTAATTTCTTGTTTATGATAGGTAAAAACTATATAGACAATTGCTCAGTATTGTTTTGTCTTTATTTCACTGAATTAATGCTTGGTTACTTTAGGGCAGCATCTACATTCTGTAAATCTATTTATCTTCAGCCACAAAGAGCCAGTGGATATACATTCTCTGTTCAGGAAAACACCTTTGTGTTCACACAGCACAGGTATTGGTGTCCTTTGGTGACAGATAATGGGGAATATTTGCAGTGGGAGCAGAACAACCTCTGGCTCTGTGGGGAGAAGGAGCAGGGCTGTGTCCCCTAAAACGCTCCCAGGCAGTGCCAGGCAGAGAGGGGCAGCTCCAGGAGGGGTTTCCTGGCTGGTGGATCCAAGCAATGCATTAGTCCTTGCTAATCCTGCCAGCCAGAACCTCTGGTGCTTTGGGAAGGGGGAGAGCAGCATTTGGGGGAGCAGTTTTCCATCTGAGAGCAGAATGACTCCATTGGTGCTCAGGAGCTGTGAGGAGTGCTCCCATCTCTTGTGCCTGCACAAAGCCCCTCTTGCAAAGTCCAGAAATGTAAAAGTTACCATGCCTGAAGTTGATGTAACTTGCTGATAATCTCAGAGTTCTGCTGTATGGTGTGGCTGCAGGATTGCTTTGTGTTAGAGAGCTCTTTTGGCTTTGTTGTGTTGTTGTTTTTCACCTCCTACCACTCCTTCCTGGTTTGTTTGAGCTAATTCAGGATGGGCACAGTTTCTCACTGCTGTGTGCTCTCAGCTGTGTTAACTTGGAATTTCCCCCAGACTCTGTTGCTATTTTTTTTTTTCAGCTAATTTAGCCACTCTGCTCCTGGTACCTGAGCTAACATAGCACAAAGTGTGTGGGAAGTGCTGGAAATGGCAATTTGCTCTGCCATGTAGGCACCTTGCTTGCTTTTGTACAGGTTCTTGCAGCTGAGACCTCTAAATGATACCATATTTTTGCTGGTTTCATACAGGGTGATTAGGATAAAGTCAGGTTGTGTCGTTTTGTACTTTCCTTTGGTCTCTAATTTGACTCACTTCTCATCATTACTTGCTTCATACAAAGAAATAAAAAGTGATTGAAATTAATGGCATGTGTAAAGCCATGAGAATAGGGTATTAAACTAATGATACTTCAGGGAAAATAGAAAATTTGTTATTGTGAAGTTGTGTACAATCCTACTCAGAGTGTACTGAAAAGCACAAATGATGAAGCTAATCCCAGCCCAAGGTTTGAAGAAAATAGCTTTTTTAAAAAAATGATTTTAAGGCATGCTGATGTTAACCTCCTCAAGGATTTCATTTAAAAAAAGGGTTCATCTCTGGAGCAGATAACCTTTGGTAGCTGATCCATGAGATTAATTAATGAGGGGGATAAAGCAACCTCTTGGTTGGGCCATGTACATGCACTAATTTTGGTTAAGATAATTTGTGAAGAGGAAAAAAACAGTGGAAAGCAAAAAAACAATGCAGGGGAGAAAATGCTCTGACAAAGTGTGTACCTTCACAGATGGTTTTAGCTGAAAGGTGCCTCCAGAGCTTTTCTGCCACTGCTGTGGGTGCCAGGATCCCTGGGTCTCTCTTGGCTCCCTCTGCTCAGCTGGAACCTTTGCTTGGTTTGCACTGTTTGTAAGGGCCCAGAGGAACATCTGTGATGGGATTTCTGGGGCACTGCACCTGCAAATTCATCTTAAGCACAAAAACCTGCTCAGCCTGATTCAGTGCGGAGCAATGGAGAACCAGTTTGAAACTTGAAGGAAGCCTGGACAAAAATCTGTGCTTGTTTTTCACCTGCAGAACACTGATGGGCACGATTTGTAGGTCGGGTGTGAGTCTGGCAAAATCCTGTGCTTGTTTTTCACCTGCAGAACACTGATGGGCACAATTTGTAGGCCAGGCTGTGAGTTTTGCAGAATCCTGTGCTTGTTTTTCACCTGCAGAACACTGATGGGCACAATTTGTAGGTCGGGTGTGAGTCTGGCAAAATCCTGTGCTTGTTTTTCACCTGCAGGCCACTGATGGGCACAATTTGTAGGCCAGGCTGTGAGTTTTGCAAAATCCTGTGCTTGTTTTTCACCTGCAGACCACTGATGGGCACGATTTGTAGGTCGGGGTGTGAGTTTTGTAGAATCCTGTGCTTGTTTTTCACCTGCAGGCCACTGATGGGCACGATTTGTAGGCCAGGCTGTGAGTTTTGCAGAATCCTGTGCTTGTTTTTCACCTGCAGGCCACTGATGGGCACGATTTGTAGGCCAGGCTGTGAGTTTTGCAGAATCCTGTGCTTGTTTTTCACCTGCAGGCCACTGATGGGCACGATTTGTAGGTCGGGGTGTGAGTTTTGCAGAATCCTGTGCTTGTTTTTCACCTGCAGGCCACTGATGGGCACAATTTGTAGGCCAGGCTGTGAGTTTTGCTTGGCAGCTCGTTCTGGAGTGCTCGGCTGGGCTGTGCCAGCCTGGCCTTGGCAGGGCTGCACGGCTCCATCTGTGAGAGGAGGCTCTGGGAAGCCTCTCTGTGCCCACAAATGCTTACTCTGCTCATCCCCACTTTTCCAAAATTTAACAGATGAGGTCCTGCAGTTTTGTTTTCTTGGAAATGACATTGTGTTTCCTTTTTATTCCTGATTTACTTCTTGTGTTTCTTGCCAGGAACGGAAATTCAGAAGACGTGGTTTTAGAGCCAAAGCAATCCCTGTGGTTTGGCATCTGAATCTATTCCAAAGCAAGAAAGGTCTACCCTCCCCATTGGGTTTGGTCAGAATATTACAAGATCTTTCAATCCAGACAGAGAAAAACATTGTAAGAACAGTTAATTTGAGCAGATTTTTGCAAATGCAGCTCGCCCTATTCTTCTGGAGCAAGTATGGATTTTATTATGTAAGTTTTTTTTTTTTTTAGTAATAAATGTCAGACACTTCCAGTATGCATTAAATTTTGTACTTTATTGGTGTATTTATCAGGCAGCATGAGGTGCCAAGGAAAGATTTCCATCCTTTGTGCTATCTCTGTTCCTGTTGTGCCATATTCTGTAGCATTGGTGTTCTCAAGGACTTTGTGGTACATACACTTTGTACAAAACACTGCTCACTGTGAGCGAGGTTAGTGTAATCTGTCCTTAAAATTCAAGATAAGGAGTTTCAGCACCTCCAAGTCCTGAATGGTTGCTTTTGTAGCACACAGTGTGATGAGAAATGGAGCCGAGCAATTGAATGCAGGAAAGATCACCGAGGTCTGAGGGAAACAAATACAAGAGAAAATACTGTGCTGAACAAGCAGGAGCCTTTGCATTGAACAGGAACCAGAGGCTTTATCTTCTGGGGGCAGACTGTGTGATCTTTGCCTGGTTATCTGCTCCACAAGCAGAGAATCCTCCGGCCAGGAAGGTTTTCTTTTCCCTTCATTCAGTCTCTCATTATGTGGCCTGGTTTTTGCCTGTTTAACCTTTCATGCTCACACAAGGTTAGGGCTTCAGGGATATTTTTTGCTGTTCCCACAGAAGCTGCAGGTTGAGGGAGGTGCAGGATGCAGCTTCATCTGCTGCAGCTCCTCAGCAGATCCAAAGTGCTGCAGAGGCACCAGAACTGCAGGGCCGGGTGCCAAATTGGTTTTGTCTCCCAGGGCTGAGCTGCAGGCATCAATACAGCCATGGTTTTAAAATACCAGACCCTGACGACCCTCTCTGTAAGCACATGGCAGCTCCATTGTATAAACAGGGTCATAAATGAGGGAAACTGAGGCACGTTGTTGTTCAGTGTTTGTGGATGGAAAGAGCAATAATGGAGCCAAATTTCCCTAATGGAAAAAGGAATAATTTGGTGAAAAGAGCAATAATGAACCCAAATTTCCCTATCTGAAGTTATGTTTTGTCACTCCTAGGTGCTGGTCTGTGCAGGGTTTAACCCTTGCCATCAAGGGGATGGTAACTTGCTCCCTTTTCTGAAGCACAGCTGGCTTTCCAGAAATTCTGGTACCCAAACCATCTGGGAGCTCATTTGGGGTTTGTGAGCTTGGCAGCTTTGAAAATAAGACTTTTGAGTTCTAAAATGTTGTTCACAACCTTCAAAGTTAAGTCCTGGAATGGGTCAGGCTGGAAGGGACCAAGTGGGTCACTGGTCCTGCCCAGAGCTCAGGGTTGTGTCTGGATGGCTCTGGAATATCTACAGTGAGGGACATTCCACACCTTCTCTGGAAAAGCTTTTTCTCAATTCCAGAAAAGCAGTTTTTCATTTACTGGTGCTGTGGCAGAGGTAAATAATCAAGTGCTCAGTGCTGTGGCTGGAGTCAAGTGCAGTGGGGCATAAATGAGACCTTAAACCAAAGCTGTCCAAAGCTAAAAGCTGAAATACAGTTCCTCCCCCTCCAGATTAATGGCACCATAAATTGAAACAAACCTGCAATGTGCATCCAGGTCAGGGCTTCTTTACTCCTTCTGTCTTCAGTGGGAGCCAAACGCTCTTAAGTCTTTCCATTGCTGCTTTGGGAATAGATCAGGCTCTAATTGTCCTTGCAATGAAAAGTTGACCTCTTGACTGCTTATTTTTCTTTTACTGAATTAATTTCTTTTTGTGTTTGAAGAGAGAGGAGACTTTGGAAGCCACTAAAGTTGACTCTGTTTAATAAGGCGAGCTGATATTTTAAAATAACAGTGGTGATGCTCCTCTTGCACTGGGTTTTGATGTCCCCTCTAGGAACATTCTGGCACCATCAAGAGTGGAAATCAGTAGAGTCTTCCCATTAACCGCTAACCAAGGTCATACAAAAAATAAATACAATAGAATATATTAGAAATAAATAGGAATTTTTCATGAAGATTAATAAGGATGAGCTATAGCTTCAGATATTTTTATCTGTTCTATAGCAGCTTGATAGAACTGCTATAGAATTTCTATACTATAACTGCTATATAGAATTTATTTTCTTTGTAGTCTTTCTATTGACTACAAAGAAAATAAAATATTTTTGTCTATTCCAGCCAACTTTTTTCCAAAACTGAAGCATCCTAGATTCTTGGGGTTTTTTCCATTGAACCCTGACAGCGCAAAAAACTTTAATGCTAATGCATGTATAGTTTTTACAGATGAATAAAATTTCAAGTAATTATAAGTTATCGTTAGAAAACCACTCAAGATGAAATGTTTTATGACATATCTGACCTCTATTGTGACTGTGTGACATCTTAATACTTCAGGTAATGTTGTTTTCATTGAGAATTCCAGGAAGCCCAGACCCATACAGGCCTTTTCTGAATTTTTATATCCAAGGAGGATTTAGAGGTCACCCACTTCCTTGGAATGCCTTCTCTTTAGCTAAATGACAAGCATTGTTCTTTGAAAAGAACAGGAGCAGTAATGAGATGCTGCCTTCTTTCCAAAGAAATATGGAGCCTGGAAAGAAACTCTGTGGGGAAACCAAACTCAACCAACTAATATTTTATGAAGAATTATTTTTCCTCCAGGGTTACTATTTCATGTTTTTATTCTAATAGATCTTGTTAAACAATGAGGCAGGTAACTCTGTCCTTACTTTTAATGACTGCTTTCAAAAAAGTGCAGCTGTTCATCAAGTTAACTGCTTAATTATAGTTCCCTAGGCCATTTACAAATATGCCTAGAAACAGTCTATCAGAATAGAGATTAATTGAAGTCTTTTTTGTTGTCTGGGGAAAATTTGAAGTAATTTTGCTGTCTGGAGAGAGTTTCAGAAAGTTTTCTCGACTTTTTCCTGGTTTTCTGAGCGAGCTCACAGGTGAGGTGTCAGGGACTCGTGTTGGGCTTGTCATGTGTGACAGTTTTTTCTCCAGCTCCAGACAGTCTGTCACTGTTTCTAAATCTACACCTTTGTCGAGGAGCTGCTCCAAAGTCTGTGTTTCAGACTTTCAATCAACTCATGGCTGTGTGTTGGCTTCCTGCTGTGACTCAGAGGACCAAAAGAGCTTCCACTCCAGTGATCAACAGGCTCTGGTAATAAGGCAGAATGAAGAGACAGTGATTTTCCTTTGAACACCTAGCGAAAGTTGCTTCATTAAACCATCATCAGTGCAAAAAAAATATCTGTTCAAATAGGCAGTGCCTACCTGCTAAGAGGTTGGCATCCTGGAAAACGTTTTGTGTTTGATGTATATTCTGCTTTTCATCAGTGCCTGTGGGCTTTGTGAAGTGTTTATGAACTTCTTTGCTTCTCTCCTTGTGAGAGTGCATTAACCTGCAGGCTGGAGTTCCTCAGTTGTTACAGCACATGCCAGTAGCCTTATAAAAAACTGAAAGAGAACTTAAAAAATACTTTTCTCCTCTTTTGGTAGTGTATGAAGGTCCTGATTGTGCCCAGGCTCCTCTTTCGCTGAGCAGTGTAAAGCCACATAACAGGAAGATAATTTATTTCCCAGATACAATAATAAGATAAATATAAACTTAACAGTAACAGGTGGAGGCAGCAGATTGAGAGAGCACAAGTTAATGATGATGTGGCTATAATTAAAGTATTAGCAGTGGTTGTTTTACAACAGCTGCTTTGTTGTCTGGAACAACCTCTCCAGCTAAAGTAACAATGATATAGGTGAGAATGTGAATTCTGATAAAAAACCTTCCAAAAGGCATTGCCATCTTGTCACTAATGCCAACTCATGCTACCATTTCTGATTTATAACAATTACTGGACCTCTTCAAAATCTGGTCCAGAAGATGAATCTTATCTCAGTTGCAGAGCATTTAATGTTGTAGTGAGATGGGGATTTGTTTTCTTACCCATTTTACTTTTGGCATGTATTTTCAACAGTTTATTTTTAAAAAATATTTGTTCTTTGGAGAGAAATTTTATTAAGGTTTAAAAAATATTTTAAGAATTGCCCATTCTCAGCCACATTCTTAGGGTCTATAATTTTAAAAATTGATGGAGAGACCAAGGGAGTTCCCATGTCTGTGGAACCTTCACAAACAGCAAAGGCAGGTGATGCTGAAAGACAATTTTCATTTCTTGAAAAGCTTGGAGATACGAGTCCTGATGGGGAAGAAAACCAAGCTCAATAATACAAATGTCCCTTCAAGCATATTCCAACATCTCAGTTTTGGCCAGCATGAAGAGGGGTGATTTCCATTGAGGTAAATCAGCCAAAGAAAGTTGTGGCCATAAAAACAGGAGCAGCTCTGAGGGAAGTTCTCCCTTTGACAGGGACTGGCAATAACTGGTTTTCCTTTCTGGTCATGCAAAAGCCACAGTGATGTTTCAGCTCAGATTTCAAGAGGCTGCTCAGGATGAGCAGCACAGGACACGAGGGAGGTGAGTTCCACCTTTCACTGCTGTGGTTCTCTCTGAAAATACCTGGCATAAAGTTATGACATATGAAAGGTTTATCACTGTAGTCCTTGCCCTCACTGAGCTGTGTCTGGAAGCTGGTACCTTGCCGTTAAGAAGGAAAGGGATCTTTCAGTGTGGAAAGCAGAGAATCCTGTAAAAGCTGGGAGTCTGTTCCCTGTTCTCACCTGGAGGGAAACTCTTCTGTCCTCAGCCCATGGATTTGTGTGTAATAAATAATTGGTGCAAACATTTCAGTGAGTAACTGAAATATTCATCATATCTCACCCTAAAACAGTGACACCTGCCAGCCTGAGCTGGAGGGGTTTGGAGTCCTTCAGATTCCTCCCAGCCCCTGGAATCTGTGATCCCATGGTAATTCCTGGAGCAGGGGAGGGCAGGAGGAGCTGTAATATTCCCCCTCCTTGGTTTTTGCTCTGCTTCCAAGCAGTGCTGCCACAGGGATCTGCTGAAGGTGAGCTGGAGAAGCTCCTGGCATCAGCCTGAGCCAGCAGAGTCAGCAAGTGCTCATTAATCATCCTGACCTGCTCAGTCCTTGCAGCCCTTCTGTGGCTCTGAGCTGCACCTTGTCCCTCTGAACAGAATTAAAGCAGCAGCTGTTTGCAGAGAGCAATTTCCTGGGAGAAGGAGTAGCTTAAGTGTTGATTTTTTTTTTATTTTTCAGTAGAAGAATAGTGTATTCAGGTCAACGATTCATTGGGAGAAATTTCTTGAAAAGGCAGTCTCCTTGGCTTTGAGTGATGCAGCTTTGCAGCCACTGCATTCTGCAGTGTAAGCTTGCAAGACCTCAAACATGTTGTCTTTGCTCAGCACATCACATGTATTAATAATTAAAGTTGGATTTCAAGGGACAACTGGGCTTTGATATGCAGCTCCTCTGCCTCCTCCCTCTTCTGTTCATTAGGGACCTTTGGAGTGAGAGAGGAAAAGGGAGAGATTTTCACTCCACTTTTGCCTTGCACAGTGAAAGGGCAGTTTTTGAACTGCAGTAACAAATTTATTTTTTCATTGGTCTTGCTGATTGGATTAGCAGTACTGCTGGCTTTATTACCCCTGATTAAAGTCAGGGCACTGGGGATCTGACAAATGAATTCTGTCTGTAGTTCACCCAGCACACACTGCTTAATCCTGTTGATTGCAAGGCTTACCAAAATTGTTTAGTCACAAAGCTGGTTCTGTAAGTCAGCGAGGAGAAAAAAGGTAAATAAAAGATGACTCAGGAGGAAATGTGTTTGCAAATTATATAGACTTATATAAGCTCTACTGAAAGTCCAGAAAATCAGAGTGTTAAAAAGTTGTAGCTCTGGGAGACTTTGCAGTGCTCTGTGCCTGTACTGGTGCTGGGTTATTTTCTGTGCTGTACATCTTTTAAACATTACAGAAGGGAGATGATGTCTGACTACTCTGCTCATGAAAATTACTCAGTGGTAAAACAAAAATAAGAGCAGCACATATTTCACTGCTTTCTGTGTTCCTTGGACCTCAGAGCTCCTAAATGTAGAGGAATGATTACATTATTTTGCTTCCATAAACATTTTTTTCCCCCATAAGACTGAATACCGTAATGGCTCTTTACTAACAGTATTAGTGGTAGAAAAATTAGTGAGCTCCTATTTTTGGTTATAATTATCTCTGGGCTTTGTGGTTTGCATTGTTCTCTCAATGCCTTTTGCCTGCAGCCCTCATTTTCTGCCACAGTTTTCAGGCTGCAACCCTGCTTGGCTCCCACCTTGTGCTGTCAAGCAATTAGGCAGAAGGCAGCCAGATTTTGGGGTGATCCCTGTGCATTTCCAAGGTTTTTACAGTGCACTGCTCAGCCTGGCTTGCTGGTCTCTGCTCCTGCCTTTTCCTGATCTTTCACTGCAACAGAGTCTGGTTTGGTGGAGTTTTTCAGGGTTTTGTTCTGCCAGCCTTTTTGGGAATCATGAGAAGGACAGGCAGGTCCAAGCAGGGGTGGGAGAATAAAAGCTGCATGAGCAGCTGGATGCTGAGAGTGCAAGTTGCACAGCAAGGATGATGTATTCCATGACCTCTTAAGAAAAAGCCTACTCTTAAAATAGCTTGCCAAAGCCTAGAGGGGTGTGATGAGCTTCACCTTAAAAAAATGAATTTTGGAGGTGAAGGTCACAACTGGTCATTCCTGCTTGGAGCATCTTTGTGCTCCTGCAGTGGAAAATGGGAGGTGCAAGAGAGCTTTTAAAGTCTTGCTTGTTGGCCCTGCTCAGGATTGAGAGTTGGCCTGGACTTTTCAGTGTTGCTGCTTAATTCAGTACAGTAACATTGGAAATCTGTTAGAAAACACTAAATTAGCTTTTGACTGTAAATGGAGGTTGTATAAATGAGATGTGATAAATCAAAGATCTTTTTTTTTTTTTTATAAGGGTGTAATTTATACTGAATAATCTTGGAATGAGTTTTGTGGATTTGGATGCCGAATATTACAATTTCAATGTGGCAGAAATATGTTTTTGTGGGAATTAATTCCTGAGTAACAGAATTATGTTTGTCTACTCAGCCTCTCTTCTCTCCAAGGCAGCATCTGGCTGATTCTCCTTCCCAATTTTACATTTGGATAGAGAATGAGAAAACTCTGGGCTGTGCTGCAGATCCCCCAGTAACTCAGGGACCCCAGTCCTGCTGCAATCCCTGCCCAGCTCTCTGCTGGAACAGGTCATGAGAGGTCTCTGAGTGCACAAACACAGGGATGATGTGTTTGTCTCTCTGATCTTCTGGCTCTCAGTGAGAAGGGATTCACAGAATCATTAAGGTTGGAAAAGACATCCAAAAATCACTGATTCCAACCATGTGTATTTACAATTATTGTGTATTTACAGTTGTTTATTTACAATTATTGTGTATTGTGTATTACCAGATGTGCAGACTATAATCCCAATACGGACCAAAAATCCAGGAGGGTTTTAAGTGCAGAGGCTTCTCTTGGTGTTTGGATTTTTGCAGTGCTGTGGGGACAGGCTCTTCTGCCCCTCTCTGTGTGCTCCCCACGTGGGAAAGCTGGTAGGAATGAGCTGCCTCTGCTTCCTCAGCAGCTCCTGCTTAATAATCCTGCAAAAACCAAGCAGGAGAGCTGGGAGCATCTCTGCTCCTGTTGAGGTGTGCTGTGGTGTTTACCCAGCAAGGTTGTTTTCACCACTTGCCTTGTTATCCTCCTCCCATTGCCCCTCCCTGTCATGTTTGGGGGCTTGGCTTCTGTATTTTTGTTAATAAATTGAAAATACACAGTGGCATTCAAATCTTGCTAAACGATGTTTGGGTTGCCTCATAAAACAAGATAATTGTGCAATCACAAAATGGTTTAAACATCTGATTTGGATTAGAAACAAAAATGGTGTGTAATTGCTCTCTGAAACTTGTAACTCTCATGAAATGGATGTTATCAGGCAGATGTTCTTTTATTCACCAGCACACTCGGAATCTCTGGCTCTTAAGTGCCAGGATGAGTGAAACGTGCTCAATTAGCTCAGCAGGCTGTGGCTGATCCTCCTGCCAGCCTCTGGATCCCAGGTACATTCTGCAGAGGCTCCTGAGCATCTCCTCAGGCCCTGGGTGGTGTTAAACCAGTGCACTGAGCCTGGGCTGCAGGACAGAAAAAATTATAAAAGTTTGGGAATAGCAGCTCTTGCAGCTGCCCCTGAAAATGGGGGATTTTGTGATAAAAGGCTCTAAGATGGTGTGGATGTGTAAAAGCACTCACACCTTGCTGCGGAGTGACTTAGGTGGGAACCTCTCAACAAGACTATCAGGATGTTGAAATCTGAATTCTTTCAGGAATTAAACTTTAAAACCTAGCTTAATTCTTTGCTGTCCCAAAATGAAAACCCACCCATTTTTGTGCATGCTTTCTCTCAGGTTTCGGACCTGTTTGCACGTTCTGAAATAAATTAATCAGCATTTCTAGGGAAGGGTCACAAACCTCCCAAGTGAATGGCTCCTCTTCCACCAATCCCAGAGCAAATCCCAAAGGAACTTTGGCCTTTAGGTGGTGCGTGAGGGGGCTGTGGGCAGCTCTGAGAGGATCATCCTGATAAATGACAGTTCCAGCAGTGCTGACATCTCTCTTCTGAGACACTCTCAAGTACCTGGAAGTTCTCAGCACTGTGGGGTAGGAAGTTAAAGATGACTGGAAGAATCTTTGCTATCCAGGGTCTCTTTTGGCATTTCTGCTGCATTTCTTTCCCCTTGTCCTCCTGTTTCATGTCCTGTTGTTGCAGGCCTTCAGGTCTTTCTGTAAGCCCAGGATGAGGCAGAAATTGCTTTTTGAGGTAGTGTGAGCAGAGATTGTGTCTTCCTGCATTGAGCAAAGGCCAAAGCCTGGATGTAAAAGGATAGTGGTAGGTTTTAAATCCAAAATTTGGTTCTCACTGCCCTTTAAAGATGTGTTAACCAGCTCAGACTGGGATGTTTAATTTGTCTGGCTATATTTCCCTAGAGGATTCAAATTAGAATCTTCTCCCAGCTCTCTGTTGCTGATTGCTGGAAAAATTTCCCTTCTATCCTTCTGCCACTAAGAAGAAATTAATATCTTCAAACATAAACTCTTTTTATTGCATAGATGGGAGCATATTCTTTCAAGTTCATTTTCTTTGTGGTACCTCAGCTCCTAAAGGCATTGAGCATGAGTCCAAAAAAGAGAAAGGCAGAAATGGTGGCTGAGGTTTGCATTACTCATCATTCTGAATAAAGCACAGCCCTGAGTTGGAGATGCACTGAAACAGCACAAAAGGTGCATGTAGACATCTCTGTCCTCTGCAGAGAAGCTTCCAGGAATCCTCCTTCCTCCAGGAGAACTATAAAATCCTGTTGCTGAATTAATTAATTGCTAGGAAAGGGAAGTTTAGGTCATAAAAGCAAATTAAAACCATTCCCACCATACCACAAAGCACCTTCTAATTTTATCAGAAACACTGATCATACTCAGAAGCATTTATGGGATCATTTTTCAAGTAAAATTATGGCAAACAGAGGAAAGAAGCCATGTGCAAGCAAGGCTTCCAAACTAATTTTAGGAGACTAAAACAGTGAGCAGATCCCAAGGTGCAGCATGAGACTGTAAAGGGATTGTAACTTGTGTAGTTGACAGTATGAGAATCCATGTGCAGTCATCCTGAAATACTGTTAAATTAACTTAAAGTTGCCTCATGACAAAAAATTGATTTTTTTTCCCTCCTTATCCGACTTATCTTTCCTCCAGGAGGAAAAAAAAGCCATTATCATATTGGTTGCATTTAAAGTGTGGTTAGGCACCTTGAAATCTAGTCCTCAAAATGAACTGGGCATTGAGACAGGTTTATTTCTGGTCCAAACTGAATTTGCTGGGTGAAATTTTGGTGGCTTTTTAGGGGTCTGCTCTGGCTGAAGGCAGCTGGGGCTGAGCTGTGCAGGAATGTTGGACTCCTGGTTCTCATTAACCTGTTAGATCCTGATCCAACAGGATCTCTGACAGGGGCAGGCAGGAGATCATGGAAATATGGCATTGCCTTGCAGGACCTGTTTAATTAAAAAAAACCAAAACAAATAGCCTGTGTACTTGTACTGGACTAAAGGAGGGATTTAACCTTTTTCACCAAATTTGGGTTACCGTGGCAGTGAAATTGGGCCAAATCTTAGGAGTGCCCTGTTCTGTGCACTGCCACAGCTGTGGGGTGTCTGTCCCTTGCTTCAGCATTCCCCACTGGCAGAAGATGAATTTCCTGGGTGTGCAGCTCACCTCTGGAATCAGGCTGCAAAACAGGAAGGTGGTTATGAATCTGTAGCAGCTGGAGGACTGAGATAATTTTGCAGCTAATTTTTCTGAGGTTTTTAGTTCCTGATTGATTGCCTTAGAAGGAACTTGGAATTAAAGTTTCGTTTAAGCCACTCTGCTGGTTCTTTTAACACGTTGTCTTCCTTTGGGGTGGAAGAGGAGCAACTGAATTTTAACACAGAGCCTGATGTACTCAAGTTCATGTAAGTTGTTCTGAGGTTTGTGCAGTAAACTGTAAATTACATCTCAGTATTCAAAACTCTTCCATCCAGAAGCTGTTTCTAATAGAGTAGGAAGGATTCAGGAGGTAATTTTGATAGTCATATTGTGTGCTGTGATAAGGGTGTTGCCCTAATGAGGGCTGACTGAGATTCACTGATCTAGGTAAAGGCAGAATTGGTAATTATTTCATCAGAGAGAAGATGAAGCCACTTAGGTGGAGGTGGTTGGTGTGGTGGGAGCAGCCTCCATGGGATCACATCAGAGAGGAGCTCAGCATCCTCCTGCAGGGTGGAGGGGATGGAAATTGCTCAGTGGGAGAACGGGCAGCTGGTATTTGCTAAAGTAAATAGCATCAGAAATGAGCTTGTAGGGCCTGGGAGAGCTTGAAAGCACAAAGATTTTGGGGTTTGTGACACTCTGGATGCACAGAGTGTGCAGGTGCCTGGCAGCAGCCAGGGAAGGTGTGGAATTTGGGACTTGCTGTAGGTAAAACAATGATTGAAGTGTTTCAGCAGGGACACTTTGAGCAGCACGGGCAGGACTGGAATGAGGGAGTGTGGGGTGGTGTCACAGACATCTTTTATGGAAAATCCTTTCCTTAGGATTTTTCCTCCTGAGAAGCTGAGAGGCCTCAGGAACAAAATGTAAACATTGATTATCTGCTGCTGTGGAATGCAACAGGTGCATCTGTGATTGGCCCATGTTAGTTGTTTTTAGTTAATGGCCAATCACAGTCAGCTGGCTTGGACAGAGAGCTGAGCCACAAACCTTTATTATCATTCCTTCTGATTCTATTCTTAGCTAGCCTTCTGATAAAATCCTTTCTTCTGTTCTTTTAGTATAGTTTTAATGTAATATATATCATAAAATAATAAATCAAGCCTTCTGAACATATAGTCAAATCCTTATCTCTTCCCTCATCCTCAGACCCCTGTGAACAGTCACAGGATGGTGCTCAGGCTCTGCTCCCTGGGGCAGCTGAATTCTCCCCCCTGGGAGCCCATATTGGGCTCTCAAACTGCCCCTTTCCTGCTAAAATGAAATATTTGTGTTTCCTTGCCTCACAGGAGAACACTGATAGGAAATTAAGAGGTTATCATGAAATAACATAAACCTAGGGCTGGAAGAAACTCCTGGGCCACTGACAATTTCCAGCTAGAGCGAGCAGATGTGTCTTATTAATCCCTTTATAAATTTGTAAAGCAATTGCTTTAAAAACCTTATGTTCTAGTATTTGTGTCTTCCTTTCAGATCTTACTGTCGTTAAATATTTTTTTCATTGCTGTTGCTGGTAGACCATCTGGCAGTGGATGCAGATTTTTGGTTTTTGTAGATTTTTCTTCAATTTCTCTTCTTGGTTTTGGGGTTCCTGGTTCAGTACCAGATATAACTGCAAAGAAGTGAAGAATTGAGGGACTAAACCACTGTCAATGCTTTTATTTTATGGCCCATGTGCAGGCAACATTCATTTGAGCCCCGGACTGAACTTTGACTGTCGAGATGAAAATTTTGCATTTTCATATGTGTTTAGTAAAACACACAGTTCAAAGCACAAAATGTTTACAGATCTTGGACTTGTCAAGTCCCTGCTTTATCTTTTCAGGAAATAAAGTCAGATAAATCTGGGAAGGGCAGCAACAGGAGAGGTGAATCAAAGGGTATCAGGTTGGAAGGAAACGTCAAGAACCTTTCATGGCAAAAGTGAGTAAAATGCTGTGGTGATGATTAACAGGAATATCAAATGTGAGCAACTACAGCATTAAACAGGAAAGAAGAAAAAGTGATGGAGAACAAGGACGAAATTATGTTTGAAGATGGTATTTTGGTTGCTATGACATTTCATTTAAAGGACATTCTGCTGTAGGTGAAATGCAAAATATTTTTAAAAATGCAGGCAAAACTCTGGATTCTTTTGTACAGCATTTATGGACATGAGGTCCAGCTTGTTCTGTTTACATGTGACTAAACCACAGTTCATGAGTTCTGGTTTTCAGAAAGCAGATTTGTGGCATTAATGAAACACTCCTTGATATTAGCTCACTTTGTTTTATCTTAAATCCAATCATATTTGTCTATGGATAGAGAAGAGATTAGCTGTGGTAGAAGACCTTAGGTCATGTTTTTCTCCCCTTACAGTTTTGAATGTAGTTCTTTCCCCTAATTTTCTGTTTCTGGTTCAAGAGGAAGCAGAAATGGCTGTTGGTCTCATCTCATTTCTCACCTCATCTTTTAACTGGCTATTTTATGTAAGTTCATTTTTACTTGGATTGGTGAAGGTCGTGCTCCTCTCTGATGTCATTAACTGTGTGACACTTCTTTTCAACCTTCATTTCTGTAATAAATCCCAGAAATGCCATCTGGAATGTGGGATAAAGTCCTTTTGCTGTCCTTCTGTGTTTGTGTGTTTGTTTTGTGGGGTCTGTAATGATGCTCTCTATTTTCTTTGTTTACAAGGTGAAGGTGTGACCCCTGTTTCCACCTTGCCATTCTGGTTGGAATTGCAGCTCCAGCAGTTAAGGTTGATATTAGATATATCTGCTTCCCCTCCTGCAGCTCTGAGAGCAGAGAAGTCAACTGAGCACTGATATCAAGTTCTGTTGATGCCACTCTTTCTTCAGGCCACTTCGAGTCTCTCTCCAGATAAACATTTCCAACCCAGTTATTTTTATGTGGTTTCTATCAGCATAGCAAACTTTTGCTTGTGTTTGTATTCCATTTTGATACATTGATTTGAGGCAGAATTGGCTATAAGTGTAATTCTGCACCAAAAATAGGAGTATTTTTTTGCTTCAGGCTGCATCAGTTTGTTAAGCATCCTGTCTGCCACTTGGATTTTGGATCCTCTCATGCAGACTAACTTGCAGACTGACACCAGACTTCCAAGAAAGCCTCGGTGTGAGCCACGCTGCCTCCACCCTGGAGCTGTGAGCTGTACAGCTGCGCTGCTCCTCTCTATTTACAAAATGATCAATGTGAAAGAAGAGACATCCCTGTGGCAGCTGCTGCTGTTCTGGGTTCCTGGCCAGGATGGCAGCAGAAGAGCACATCAGCATCCTTGGTGCCATACGGCTTGAGACTGTTGTGTCACACACCATGTGCGAGATGAGAGAGAATAATTTCAGCTGAGTATTTAGGGAAGGCTGCTGGGTACTTTAGGTGCCTCTGTGTCCTCATCCTGACCCTTTCTCTGCAGTGTGTCTGCTTAGTTAAATCTTGTCAGCACAAAGGTTTGTGATTCAAACCCTTCCCTGTGTCGGATAAATTCGTCTGGTGAGAATATTACTCCAGTGATTGATTTTACCCCATGTCTCCCTCTCACCATCTCTCCTTCCTGTTGTGAGCAGGCTTTACATCCTGACATCCCCTTTAAGTGTCTTCACAAATGACTGAATTAACTTTTGTGAGTCTTATCCTGTGTGTTAGGCTGGTGTTGTTGGTGGAGCTGCTTCCTAGTTAAGACCTCGTATTTGATATCAAATGCCCCTTTTTAAATGCAAACAAAACAAATTCTGCCAAAATGAATATAAAGCCTGTTAAGCAAAGACCAGGCACACAGGGCTTGCCTGGTGTTCAGAAGTTACTTTTTATTTTTTCTTTTTTCTGCTCTGAACTCCTGTCAAAGCCTGGAATCCATGAAAGTAAAAAACCAGCCTTGATTCACTTCTCGCGCCCTTGGGGAATATAGATGGCAAAAAAGATTTAAAATTCTGATCCAGCTGCTTCGGAAACATGGCACCCGAGATAAATTATTTTCACTCCCCAGAGCAGCAGGCGAAGTTCTGCACAGAAGTTATTCCTTTTGAACTGGTGAGGGGTGTGCAGCCCCAGTGTCTGGAGCCACCGGCACCGGGCAAACGCCGAATTCTGCGCCATCGCCTCCTTGGCTCGGGTTTGTCCCAGCAGCTGCCTGTCCTCTGCTATTGATCACTTGGCTGGAAAATGAGGAGATAATTAACAGTCTGAAATTTAATAGGGCATTGTTTAAAAAACAAGGCAAGGGCCTGGATGGAGAGGATTCCTGGTGGAGATCACCTGGAGATTGCGTGTTTCACTTAGCGGCAGATTTGCCTCATAAATCTTAACGGTTCTGCTCCGTATTGAGTGAATTTAGTGTCAGCAAATTTTAAAACTCTGTCTAAAGTGTCTAATGAATTTATAAGCCACTAGAGGAGATGGGATGCTTTGCTTGCAGCGTGGAGCTTAATTTGATATTCAAGGTCAGCACATCAAACTTCTTAATCAGGACCATAATGATGAGAACGTTCCTGCTCGAGCAAAGGAGCAGCAAATAGGATCAGTGCAAAAAGGAGCATTTACACAGCTGAATAACATGTTCTTGTTTTAGTCTCCTGTCAAAATAGTACCAAAATTCTTATATGCTCTTCCATTTAACTTGTACGTTAAAATGTAAAAAAAAGTTTCCAAGGGATTGGTAAATGGCTCTGAAGCCACATCATCCCATTTTATTAGCAAGGTGACAATGTTCTGGTGCCCTGTATTTCAAATGGAAATTGTGAAGCCTTCCAGTTTTAATGCATTAAATGCTCTCTTAAATTGAGCTGCAGTAAAAGTGGAGCACGGGGAAAGGAACTTTAGGGAAAGCTCTGCAAAGGAGCTGCTGTGGGGAATTAGTGAAGGTATTCTGTTTATAGTAGCAAATGAAGATAAGAACTCCTCAGTTCTTTCGCAGCAGAGTTAAAATCTCAGTCCTTGGGGCGCTCTTTTCCATGGAAAAACAGTCTGATGCTTTAATAATTTTATTTGTACAGCTGATAACAGGAATTGCTTCTGTCTTCACAAGCTGATGTCCGAGGGTTGAAGCAATAGTGCTCAAGTGTGGCTGCTTTCTCTGAGTGCTTCAGGCATTTGACCTTCACTTTGCCCTTCAGCTGGGTGTTTTTGGCTCTGCGTCTGCAGACAACACAGGCGGAATGTCCAAAATTATTTCAGGCTGAGATACTGTCAATATGTCATCAGCTACAGCCCTACTGGGGAGTTTTAAAATTCCTTCCAACATATAATGGATATATCTGTTTAAACACTTCTTAAAATTCTGAGGAGACAGACAAATCCAGCAGAAAATCAATAGGGTGTTGCTAGTGGCTCTATTATTTATTAATTTCAGCACCATCCAGGACTGCTAGGTGAATACCAAAGGCCAGGATTTTTTTTTTTTACTACATTATGAAGATAATATCTTTTGGGGGTGGGAGGATAATTTGAAAGTCTTTTATGAGATAAATATCTCCAGAGGGTCCATCAACTCAGCTCCATTCCTTTTGAAGTCTGGGGTTCATTTAGAATAAAACCTGGGTATATAGACTAATATTTGCATGGATTTCTCTACAGTTACTTTTCTTCACAGTGTTTTATTTTCTCTGAAATTAGAATATGTAACCTTTGGTATGATTCTCGTGTCCATGATGTTCTGTAATCTTTCTAGGAAATGAAGTGAAAAGTCTGGTATATAGAAATACTTCCTTTCCCTCATTGGGCTATCTGGTGTGCCTTATAAATAAAGATTTAAGAAAAGCTGCTGCAGTAAGTATATTTATATTGACAATAAATCTATTTTATCACAGTACAAGCCATTATTTCCCATCGTGGGTGTCCACCATAAATTGGCAATAGCTTGGGGCAGCTTCTCAATGGTAAATTGTGATTATGAAGGTATTAAAGCCAGGCACTCTCCTCAGAGTAAGTAGGAAGTGATGACTCCATCTGACTTGCAGATCTACTTCCTGCAGGTATTTATGGCCCGACCTGCTGATGGAAGAAGCTGAAATAGGTTCTGTTTGCTGACTAGCTCCTGGAAATGGAGCTTTTCTCAGGGCTAAGCAAATCCACCCATCCTTGGGAAAGCTCTGATAGCAGGATCTATCAAGGCCAGGAATATATTCAGCATAAAAAATAAAATTGATGATGCTTTTACATTCAAAATTTAATTGCTAAGCTGTTGGAAACTGGTGTGAGGAGGACAATAAACTGATCAAGATAAACCTAAAGATCTCCTGGGAATGGGACAATCTCCTGGACCATTCAAAAAAAGTACTAGTTGGAGGGAAGTGTAGAAATGTTCCGTTGTAGGGAAAATGTGACAGGTTTTGTGTTTTTATCTTTCTTTTTCAATGCACACTGCAAATCTGAATTCTGTGCAGAGCCTGGTCAGCAGTACACAAGGCTACAAAGGGAAACCAAGTCTGGAACTAAAAACTGATTATTTTGATGTATTCCTAGAACCATGGGTGCAATGACATTTTCAGGACCACGGTGGCCAACTGGAAGTGCCCATTTTGGGGGAATTTAGGGCAGCTGGATCAGATCCTAAAATTCTGAGGAGACAAGCAAATCTGGCTGAAAAGCAATGGGGTGTTGATAGTGGCTCTATTATTTAATAATTTCAGCCACGTCCAGCACTGCTAGGTGAATTCCAAAGGCCAGGATTTTGGGTGACCAGCTCCAGTATTCTGCTGCTGTGAGCCAGCCATGCCACGTTAAGTCCTTACATATTTTTGTTTTCAGACTGCTGCTGTGTTTTCATTTCATTCTCTTCCCTTTCTTGTTCCATAATCCAGTGACCACTCTTGGGGTCCCCTTTCCCTCGGCCTCTGCCCACATTTAAGTTGGTGGTTGGTGCCTTGGTGGTGTTCGCAAAGTGGTGAATCCTAAAAATAATTACATTGAATTTCTGAAATGGTTCTTCTTTTCCTTCTGTGTATTGAGAATGAAAACAACTTTTTTGAGAAAGTTTTAGTAGACTGAAACATTTTATATAGCACAAATTTTTAACACTGCAGTTTAGGAAAAAACTTCTTACAAGGTTTTTATATTGTATTATTTCAATATTATTTCATTCCTGTTGCTGGGAATGTGCCATTCCCATTTTGGCTTCCATGCTTGATCTGTTATTGGTAAGTATAAATTCTGTTTGGACAGTTTTATGTACATTGTAGGTTCTGTGACTTTAAATATAGAAATAGTTCAAACCATCTAAAACTAGTGGAATCTGATCCTGAATTGTGGAGTCAAAGTCAACAGTAAAAATGGTTTTATTCTGATTTGAAAGAAAAACATAAAAATCACATCTGATAGTAGTTTTTAGAACCCTCTTTGGAGTCTGAATCTCAGAGTTGTGTTCTTGTATAATGAATCTAAGTACTTTACTATCTGTTCATGTGTTTGTATACATAAAATCCCCTTTAAATCATGGATGGATTAGGTCAAGTTCAGTCAAGGAAGAATCTTGTCCAAACACAGTAAATCATGAAGTCACACATGAAAAATAAGCTTTAATCCACTTAGCAGGTTCTCTGTACAAAAGCTGTGAACCATTTTATGCACTGAGTGATGGGGTGTGGATGTGGGACTCCTGTGGGAAATTTATGAGTGGGTATTTGGGAGAAGGTATGTGCTGCAAAGGCAGGAAATCTCATTCTGGTATTTTTTTTCTGTTTTAACAGTAATATGCTTTGTTTTTGGTTTTTTGGTGGTTTTTGTTTTTTTATTAATTCTATGGGTGGATTCTCTGTGCCAAGTGGACTGTGGAGCTGTGTAAGTCTAGTGCAGCTTATTGTTTCATTTGGAATTCCAATTTGCAGTAGAAAGTAATTTCTTAATGTCAGATTTGAGTTAGCATGTTTTTCTGTAATATATTTGAGCATGCAAATATTGCATTCTAGTTTATGGTATCAGAATACCTGCTAAATACACTTTTATCTTCCCCTTCACTAGAAAAGTCATTGTTACCTGAAATATATTACTTTTGTTGGAGACAGATATTTTTCATTTTCAATAATTTATTACATATAAATCTTTGCTTATAACTTCATGAAGCCTTCAGGCTGGAGGCATTGTTGAAGAAGAGTTATAGAAGGCAATAATTTTTTATATGTTCCTAATAAATGGAACTAGGCCAGGTACGGGTATAAAAAACTCAGTCTTCAAGAAGCAGAGACGTGAAGCCAGTGGATTGCATTTGTGTTCTCATCTGAATAAGAAGCAGTGCAAACACTACAGAGAGATCAAGTAAGGTTTGTTGTATATGTGGGTACATAAAAAACTCAGTGAAATGAGAATTCTTATTCTGGGAGAGTTATTTCTTTCTTCCAAGGAGCCCACAAAGGGGGTGTGTGTCAGGTGGTTGTGCCCAGTGCAGTTTGGTTTTCTTGGGTTCCAGATCCAGAACAGCCCCCTAGATCTCAGTTTGCAGCTGAATTGTCAATGTCATTTTTCACCAAATACACTTGAAATTATATATCAAGGCTGATTTTCCTCATACAAACTCATGCACAGGGACAGTTCTCATGTTCAACCTCACCATGGGATGCCAGTGCCATCATTAAACCTCAACGGTTACTGCTCAGTGACAGGGACAGAGCATATATATATGTTATATAATAACATATGTTAATATTGTTAGAATAACTATAACTATATATATAGTTATAGTTATTCTAACATATATTTTATTTATATATTTATTTATAATAATTTATATATTCATACAATTCAATATATTTCTATATTATATGTATTATATATAATAATATATACTATATTATATATTATTATGTAATATATATTATTTATATATTATATACACACATTATTATTATGTATTTTATATAAATAAAATGCATTATATTATATTATATTATATTATATTATATTATATTATATTATATTATATTATATTATATTATATTATATTATATTATATTATTATATTATATTATATTATATTATATTATATTATATTATATTATATTATATTATATTATATTATATTATATTATATTATATTATATTATATTTTTGAATTCCATATTTGTATATTAAATAGCCCAAGGAGAACAACAACAAAACCTCCCCTCTCAGGACTTCTCCCCCTGCAGCACAGGCATCTTCTTGGCTGCTTTTCCCACCACTTATTATCCTAAAAAACAATTGCAGGTGTACTTCAGAGCAGCAGTGAGAGCCTGCAGTGCCTGTGCAGATGTAAAATCAGCGTCTCAGGGAGTGCACAAACTCACCTGAGACCCGGTGGGTATCCCATGGGATGGCATGAGGCAGTGCCTTCCCCTTCCTGCCTGCCCTGGGGAGGAGCCTCAGCTACTAGAAATCCTCCTGGCTGCATTTGTGAGGGTTCTGTCACTGGTGTTAGGACGTGTCCCTGCCGCAGCCACTGCTGTCACTGTGTCACTGTGTGACTGCCCCGTTCGTGCCTCCTGTGTTTCTGTGGCAGCTTCTGCTTGGCACCTGCACAGCAGCAGGAGCCCTGGTTTGTTTTTAATGGGAGCACCGAGTTGAAAAATTCAGAGTTCTTACTGGTGGAAATGGTGGTTTTCAGGTTATTGGGTACCCTGAGAAAAAGGTGTTTGTGTTTGCGCTAAAGAGGGCGAGCATCAGGGTCAGCCTTGGCACACACACAATTGGGAGCTGTGGGAGAGTTCGAGGCTCACGCATGGAAACAACACAGGAAAAAATGAAAATAAAACTCCATCTGGATTATTTTTTAGGAAAAAAAAAATTACTAACTCTTCCAAATCTAAGAACTCTCAGACAGAAGCAGGGTGAGAAGTGTGACCTTCCCCAGCATGGGGATGTCTCGCCCCTCCCCAGGTCAGGGCTTTGCTGTTGGGAGCAATGCTCAGTCTGAGACACTACCTGAGGAAAAAGATTAATGTGTCACTGCTGGCTTAAGTTGTCAAGTACGTAATATTTCTCTTTTTTCTAAAAAAGTAATTACTTGTGAAGTAAAGGATGGGTTTAGGCATCCAGAGGTTTGAACTGACATGAAGTATTTGGTGCTACTATTCTAAGAGGTGATTTATCCTGGTGGGTCCAGAAGGCTGGGGCAATGGAAATATTTCTGGTTACTTTTACTGCTTACCATGCATAAAACCCCTGACAGAGAAGTATCTGAACCATCCTGAAGAGCAATACTGGAAAGAAACCCAGGATGTGTGGCTCCTTGCAGTTGGTATTCATCATCTCACTCTCATTGTTTTCTTTCTGTTACCTGGAAAATTCCAGTATACCATGAATAATATTTACTGCTAAAACACCCCAACACTTTGACTGTGTTTTTAAAACTACAAGCTGCAGAGCTGTAAATGAAGTGAAGGCAGGATTATTTGGCTGATTACCCATTTTCCCAATGATGGGTTTCCTTGTTGCGTGTGAAAACTAAATGATGATGTTTAAGTCACGACTGCACCTTGGCAGCCTTTGAATTTGGATGTGCAGAGCTTTTCCTGGAGGTAATATCAGAGCCTCATAGCACAGAGCAGTAATTGATGGCACTGATCTGCCAGTGAACCCTGCAAGGTGGAAGGAGAATAGCAATGACTTGCAGGAGCTGCAGCAATGAGCCAGGCTCTGTTTTACTCTGCTTTTCTAGGTGGGTTCTCTGCTTTTTCTGGTCTGAGCAGGTTGCACAGACCAACTCTGTGCTGAACACCAAAGGGCATCCTCACCTAACCCCAGAATTTTAGCTTTCATTCATTCCAAACAGATCTCTAAACTGAGAGATTTTATGGGAGGTATAATTTCTCTTGTATATACATTGTACTAAAAAGGGATTCTTTTTTTCTTTTTATAAACCTTCCTTCTGAGTAAAATCCCTGTGGTATTTGGAGCGTTGCTTTTGTGTTGTTTCATATGAAGTTACACGATGGTTTCTTGTATGTAACAAAATAGGTTGCTTAACTTACTCAGAAATTTTAAAGAAAGAAGAGTTTCCTTCTGCTAAAGAGTCCTTAAACTAATAAAGTATGACTTATTATGTATGGTTTAATATTAATACACTTATTTCTGAATTTGGCCATAATTTTTCTTCTACTGAAAGAACTCTCTGCAAATTGCTGGCTTCAAACAAGGGCTGCAAAATTCCAGACTCACATTCTCTTATTTTATTCCCTGGCCAATCTATTTCAGATTTCAAATGATGCTTTTGCCTACTTCTTGGTATGAAATGCTTCACTTGGAAAGCTCCTCTCCTTGGCAGTGACTGCTGAGGTGCTCCTGAGGACCCTGATGCTCCAGGAGGTGCCTGTGGCAGGGCTCAGCTGATGTTTGGTTTTGGTTTCAGTCTGCTGAATGTGGAGCTGTGGTGGGATGTTGCAGAACCACCACCAAGTCTCATAGGCAGCATTGAATGAGATGTTTTCTCCTGGCTTTTTCAATTCTTATCAGTGAAGGTGCATGTGAAAGTCTGATGTGAAAGCAGAAAATTGAGGGGGATTAATTGGATTGGTAACAGTTAAACTGAACCAGCCCATCTTTCTGCATGTTTTGTAACACACCAGGGATGGCTTGCACAGAGCTTTGGCAATATGAGGAAAGTTGATGTTTAATCCTTCATTTTCTTGGTTTGTCCTCTGCATGCAGCTCCAGCCCTGGCAGCACTAAGTTTGAATTTGTTTTTTAGAGTTAAGGTAGTTAGGAAGTTAAGGAAGTTTGCATTGCTGAAGATCAATGGCAGCACTTCCATCGACTTCCATGGGGTGGGAAAACAGCACCCAGGAATCAGGGCTGGGGAAGGAGTGATGGGCCATTACTGTTTGCATCTGAGGAGAGGTGGGAGTTAAAAGGGTCATGAAGTTTATGCATTATTGACAGAATACCCATAATGAGTCCTTAGGAGCCATTACACAGTGATATGTGAAGGCCTTAGTTGGGGATGGTTTAATTTATGAATCATTTCTCTGATGGATTGCCTGCTCTGTCAGCCTGGCTGCTGCACTAACTCGGGGTTCTTAATTCATTATGGAAGATTTTATGCAAAGTAATTGCTGTACAACACCACTCTTCAGAATGAAATAATGTGGCTGCTTTTCTCCCCCTCCTGCTGGTGAAAGGTTTAGTTCACATTCTGAGCAATGCCCCATTTGTGGATATCATCTGGAAAAGCTCTGCAAGGGAGCAGCTCTGCTGAAGAAAGGAGCTCCTGAAATGCCCAATGTTTTTGCACTTACAGGTCTAATCTTTCAGGTTTCAGCTTCACTTCTGTCTAATGAAGTCTCATGTTAATTCTGGCAGAGGGAACATATTGAAATTCTTCCTTCACAAATCCTCCAGAGGAATTCAGAACTTGGTTCTGAAATATCAGGGGTGAAATTTAAAAAGGTCTTTTTATTATTTTGGTGATTTTCCTGTACAGTCTTGAACGAAGCTCATAATCTTCCTCTGCCTTTCTCTTCTTACTGCAAACCAAAATTGCCCGTGTGTCCTTTTTTTAGAGAAAGTGAAAAATTACTTTTTCAAGCAGCACAAAATGAGGGAACTCAGTTTTACACTGTGTGGAGAACCAAAAAAAGTACAAATGAGTTTTGAAAAATTAGACAAATTCTGTTCCCATCTGCAACGCTTGAATTGTGTGGCCCAGATGCGAGTTTTGTCTTGGGAAATCTCAAAAGAATAAGATAGAGGAGAGGAGAGAAGAGAAGAGAAGAGAAGAGAAGAGAAGAGAAGAGAAGAGAAGAGAAGAGAAGAGAAGAGAAGAGAAGAGAAGAGAAGAGAAGAGAAGAGAAAGAAGAGAAGAGAAGAGAAGAGAAGAGAAGAGAAGAGAAGAGAAGAGAAGAGAAGAGAAGAGAAGAGAAGAGAAGAGAAGAGAAGAATCTCAGAGTTCAGAAGGATGGAGCACCACTCCTACAATGAAAGACTGGGAGAATTGGGGTTCCTGGAAAAGAAAAGCTTTGGAGTGACCCAGTTTTTTGGAGTGACCCAATTGTGGCCTTCCAGTACTCGAAGGGAGTACAGGAGGGATGGAGAGAGATTTACAAGGGCCTGGTGTGACATGGAATGCCTTCAAAATGAAGGAAGGCAGGGTTAAATGGCATATTGGGAAGAAGTTTTTGTCTGTGAGGTTGGTTTGGTGAGGCCCTGATGCAGGTTGCCCAGAGAAGCTGTGGCTGCCCTGGAAGTGTCCAAGGCCAGGTTGGAAGGGGCTTGGAGCAGCCTGGGACAGTGGAAGATGTCCCTGGGATAGTGGAAGATGTCCCTGGGGTAATGGAAGATGTCCCTGGGGTAGTGGAAGGTGTTCCTGGGATAATGGAAGATGTCCCTGGGATAATGGAAGGTGTCCCTGCCTATGGCAGGGGTAGCACTGGATGGGCTTTAAGCCTTCCAGCTCAGGCTGTTTTGTGCTTTTCTAACTCTCCCTTTCCCTGCTGGGGTGCTGATCCCCAGCCATCAGGCAGGCAGGGCATTTCCCATGCTGAGCAGCCAGGATGCTGACCCAGCTCAGCTGTGGCCATGGAGGGACACTGGGGACCCTCTTTGCTCTCCTGCTCCCCTTGCCAGCAGGGACTGCCATCCCTGGAGGGCAGGGCACCAGGGCCACGTTAAACTCCTGTTCTCCAGGGCCTGGGGAGCTCATGTTCCCCACACAGTGCAGGGGTGTTGGAGTCAGCCCCAGAACAGAGGCTTGTTAGTGTGGCACATGCTTAATTTATTCTGCTCCTCAGGGTGTGAGTGGAGAGTCATTACGGAGCCAGAGCACAAACACAGGAATCCAAGGCATGGTTTTGATAGTTATTTTAAAAAAATCTTAATTCCTTCATTCTGCTTTCCTAATTCAAAGCAGGGATGGAGCTGTACTATATTCTTCTGGGAAACACAAAAACGGATTCCTCTGGGGGAAAAAATTTAAATTTGAATATAAAAATAACTCGAGTGATCCTTTTTCTTTCCATTAATATGTCCTATTTTTGAAGTCTAGAGATGAAATCTTGTAAGGTTTTTTTTTTTTTTCCCTCCTTTCAAATAAATGGATGAATAACTTAAAAGTGCAGTCCCAGAAATCTTGTAAGAGGGTACAAGCTCCTCTGCCTTGGACAAGATTGATGAGGTTAGCCTGACTGGCAAGTGTGCAGTTTACATGCTAATAGCAAGTAGGTTGTCTTGCAGGGAGAAAATGCATTGCAAAGTAAGTGTGGAATGTTTATTAGTCCCAGTAAAGTGCAAGGGAGACAGTGCGGATGATGTAAGAGGAATGCAGTGCAGGAAATATCAGTCGCAAGATCAGGCATTTGTGTTTCTTGGCCAAAACCCCTTTGTTTTGTGAGAGGTGGCTGCAGACAGACACCACCCTCATCATCCTCACCCCATGCTGGTCCCGGAGTGTAAGAGCTGAAATGAGAGATGTGGGACTCCAGGCAGCTCTTCAAAATTCATTTTATTCTGTCCAAGATGTTACAGCAGCCCAGGGTTGTGGGTGACAGAGCTGTGCCCACAGCTGTCAGCTCCAGCTGCAGGCCTGGAGACCCTTTGGTTTTGGTTACATTGCATTTTATACTTTTCTTTTGGTTACAATGCATTTTAGACTTTTCTTTGCTGAGCATCTTCATACAGTAGAACCAATCTGTACCTTAACTGTTATCTATAGCCTATCATAACTACTATAATTACCATATTCGTGTTGCTATTCTCCAATCACTAACAGTCAGTACATTACAGTTTAAGCTAGAAGTTGTTTTTCAGTTTTCTTGCAATGGAAAATTCAGAGACTTTTTTTTCTACTTGCCACATTTGCTGACTTGTTTGCCTGTGCTCTCTTTCTGCTTGGTAAAAACATCTTCTTGTTTGAGGTGGGTTTATCCTTTGCTCTAAGCCATAAAAACCCCTTCTAACTAACACACCCTTTGCCTCCTTGGTTATCCAGTGAGACTGGCTCAGCAATTCTTTTCTTCTGTATCAAAACTTGCTTCCATCTCTGTTCCTTCATCAGACTCTACATTTAAAAATATTTCTGCTAAGCGCACATATCTGTCAGACTTTATTGTCAAACTTTCATCCTTTTCAAGACCAGAGGGTGCAGACCCTGCCCCAGCAGCCCCATGGCTCCAGAAATCAAGGGTGGGTAAGACCTGGTGAGCAAACTCGAAGGCGACCCATACTTGGTTTCAGGGGCTGTGGGCACTCGTCTCCGCCAGCTCCCAACGCTCACCCAGAGCCCAGGACAGGAATCCTGCTCCTCCCCTGCTCCAGAAAAGCCTGGAAAGAGGAAAGGGTGAATGGAGAGAGCCTTCTGCATTGGGAGATACCAGCTTTCCTTCTGTTGGTTGGTTTCGAGAGGGAAAGAGAGCAGGGTTTGAAATCTCACCGTCCTTTTTGTCATAAGAGTTGTAAGTTTAAAAAGAGATTTTAAGGGACAGTGGCTGGGAACAAAATGAAATTTATCCTATCCTGAGTCTTCAAAGATGGTACTACTTCTGTGGAAAGCACCTTGGTGTCATAATTGGTTTCCTTCTGTTTTACATAACTTACCACTTGCTAAAATCAAAATGTGGTGAATTTATATCACTGTCATTTTAGGATGTAGAAGGGGGTCATGTTTTTTTATATTCTGTATCTAGTTTCCCCAAAATTTTCTTCTTGAAGAAAATTCAATTAGCTTTCCTTTTGAGAGTGTTGGCTTATACAAGAAACTCATCCAAAATATCCTATGCTTATGACTTGTTTTATCCTTCCAGGACCCAAACGTAATTTTTTAGATTTGTTGGACAAACCATTTGCATTTTCATTCAGCACAGCTAAGGATTTACTCACATTCCAGTTTGCCAAATTAGAATGGAAATTTCCAACAAACTCTTGTGGTTTTATCAACTGCAAATAAACCAAAGGAAAAGCTGGCAGGAAGCAGGAGGAGTCTGTGCTGCCTGGTATTGAAAAGGGTTATTTTTCCCAGTGAATGTGGTTCTTATCCACATTCACTGGGAAAACTCAAATGGTTTGTCCAAGATACTTAAAGTACTGGAAGTATAAGACAACCAGTCATTACTACAGGATATTTTTGATGAGTTTCTTGTATAAAACCAACATTCTTAAAAGGAAAGGTAATTGAATTTTCTTCAAGAAGAAAAATTTAGGAGAAACTAGATACTGCATATAAAAAAACATAGTCCCCTTCTACATTCTAAAATTACAGTGATGTAAATTCATCACATTTTGATTTTAGTAAGTGGTAAGTTACGTAAAATTAATATTTCTCCTGGTTGTGGATCTGATCACATTTGCCTGTGCAGGTGTAGCTCTCTACACTAATTATTCCAATAAATCTTGGGTTTTGAGTCCCTTGAAACAGGTGACAAACGTGGTGGACCAAGGAATCAGCACCTTGCTAGAGAAAATCCACTCCATGTCCTTGGGTTTTGGTTTTTCCTCTGGGTACAGACAGAAAAATATAAATCAAGGAAGGATGGACAAATAAAAGCATCACTTACATGATGAGTTGTTGATAATAATCTCAAACAAAACAAACCACCTGCTCTAAATATGCTCCAGAATTCACTCTCAGTGGCTTTCTGAGCTCAAACACTTAGAAAATAGAGAAATAAGGAAAGCCTTAAATTGATACTTCACTATAGAAACAGAAAGCTCAAAAATTGGAAGACTCTAGTGAGAGTTTAAAAAAAATAAAGGAATAAAATCACATCCTGCATGCCATTTATCCACATCCTTCCTCATCTGCATACTGGCAATCAAAATAACCTGCTCCCCAATCCTCTGAATAGGATTTTCCAGTCTCTTCCTTTTTTTTTTAATTTTTTTTTTAATTGCCCTATTTCCTCCTGGCATGTAACACAGGTATTGACTTTTTTCTTACCTCATACTTGAGGTGTAATAGTTTACAGAGACATGCTTTTCTAGAAATATAAAATTTTGAGTAGTGTATTTTTAAAGCTGATTTACTGTTTTTCTTTTATTAGCTTAAGGGTTAGAAGCTTTGGACAGATTTTAAAGTGTTTGATCTTTTTTTTTTTCCTTCCCTGTGAAGATGACAGTTCATGGCAATCAGTGAGCTTTATCTTTCTAGGTTTTCTGCAAAATAAGTATCTCTACATGTGAAAATATAGTTCCACATTTTAAACAGGGGCCATTTCAGAAAAGGCCATACTTAAAAAAGTTTGGAAACAATGGTAATGATAACAGAGAATCCTTGAAAAAAGCACTGGAGAGCCTGGACAGTCCCAGGATAAACAGCTGAAAGTTCACTGCTTCAAATTCAGCAAGGGGAAACTGCTCTTTTTCTACTTAAAAATCAAATTTCCTCCAGTTCCCTGCTTTGCCTCAGCTCTGTCTGCTGAGACAGCCCCTGCTGGGGCTTGTCCCCTGACTGTCTTGGGCTTTCCTGTTGTGCTCTGTTGTAACTGGAACATTTCTTTGCTTATCTAGTGATCCCCTTCCCCCCCACCCCCCCCCTTTGCACTTTTTTGGGGTTTTGGGGGGTTTTTGGGTTTTTTTGGGGGTTTTTTTTTTGGGTTTTTTTGTTTGTGCTCAGCCCTCCCTGTTCTTGTTATCCCAGGATGAAAGGAGCAGAGCAGTTCATTTCAACAAGGCAGCACCTCACATCTTTTGGGTGTGGATAAATGACATTAAATCAACAGCTTGGTTAATCTGGGACACATCTAAAAGTGGCAGAGGCATTACTCTCTTTTAAACGGTTTTGACTGCGCTGGAGAATTATTTGTAAGAATTAATCCCATTCCCTTTTCCCAGTGAAAACGGGGAGAATCTCTGTCTCGCCTCTTTGGAAAGCATTTAACCATTCAATTAGCAAGTTCATCTGGAAGCATGTGAAAAAAGACACAGAATCCTCCTGGGCATGCTGTATGAATACCAATGTATTAATTAAAACCCACCTAAATATGTCAGTATTGTGCAGTTGGAGCCATATCTTTTATATCACAAAGTTCCACTGTACACAGACAGCGTTAGGTGTTTATCTTTCAAAAAGCACTTTATTTCTGGGGTATGTGTGTGAAATTCTGGAGGGCTCCTGGGTTTATAAAAGTGTCTGATGACTGGAAAGGGCCATAATTGTCATTTCAGCAGGGAGATGTGCTGGGATGCCCCACGCTGGGCCCTGCAAAGGCCAGGTCTGTTTGGGTTTGTCCCTCTGGGCTCCCCTCTTTGTTTAAACTGTGAAACAACACAATGTAAACACGCGGCTGAAATAGCCAGACCCAAATGTAATCTATTAATTTTGCTGCTCTGGAGTGGATGTTCCTCGGGCTTTGTTCTGAACCAGCAGAGCTGCCCCTTTCTCCTCCCTCACTGCACTGATCTGTTCCACCAGGCTCAGGTCTTGTTGTCACCTCATCTGCCTCCCCTCCACTTTCTCTTACTTTCTCCTGTTCTTTTTAATTATCCTCCCTTTCTCTCTAGAGAACTTCCTACTCAGCTTCTAAAAAAATTGCTATTTTGGGACCCCAAATCCATGTGAACTTACAGCTAGAACAGATGCTCATGCTTTGGAGTCCATATTTCCCCTGACCACCATTATGAAAAAGACTAAAAAAGACTAAAAACCCAGGATTTCCCTGCTGGCTAGTGGCAGGAATCCAGGAGAAGGATTTTTGGGGGGAAAATTAGCAGCTACTGCGAGGCTCATGCTAAATTCTAAGGGTGGGAAACTTCATGTAATATTCTCAGTTGTGGCTTACAGTAAGTAGGAGGGTGTCATTTAGGGTGAGATTGGGTGCTGTGCTCGAAAATATATAAAACATGCTGGATTTTATATAAATTTAATATTAATATGTGCTGAAGGTGTTTAAAAGATGTATGGACCTGGCATAAGGACATGGTTTAGAGCTGGGTGTTAAAGGTTGAACTTGATGAACTGAGAGCTCTTTTCCAACCCAAAAATTGATGATTCTTTGGAAACCCAGTGAATCCTGTGGGCAGGAGCATCAGTGCCCCAGGACACTCATCCCTGTGGGATGTGAGCCACATCCCTGTGCTCCTGTGTCCCGTTGGTGCAGGATATTGAGCAGGGCACAGACACAGGTGTTTCCCCTGTGAGGATGGTGCTGCCTTGTCATCTCCCTTTAAGCCCTCTGTGCCTTCTGTGTTGCTTTATAAAGTTCATAAAGTTTCCCCATTCCATTTGCTGTTGCTAGGTGCTGGATTTTTTTTTTTCCATTGTGCTTGTTATGAAGAAGCCTTCAGCGGGCTAAGAATATTTTATAAGGTTAGAAAATGGTGTTAAATGTTAATTAGCAGTTGCATAATCCCAGGTGGCATCCTTTCACATGCACTCGTCAATTTTTAATGAGTGTCACTCGTGCACATCAAACTCAAAATTAGCTTTCTTTCCCAAGTACTCTGTTTGATTTTCACACTCACTTCCCCTCCCCTTCTCCTTTGATGTTACTGACACAATATATCATGCTGGCATTTGCTTTGGTTTCATCTCCAATGCATATTGTCATGTAGCTAGTTAGTTATCTGCAACATAGACACACACTCCTACCCGCAGGAGCGCCCTTCAGAGAGGCGCAGGATGGAGCCTGGCTTTTATTTTTCCCTGCTTAGGCGTAGCCTCTTGTAGCTGCAATAAGGAAAACCTGATGCTGAGGCATTTTTGGGTTTTGATCTGAGGATTCTGAGTGCTGGAGATATAAAAGATATGGCTCTGACTGCTCTCTGAGCTTAGCTGGAGGTGCCCCTCGCTGATCCGCGTTGCGTCTGGGGGTAGCTCATCCAAATTAAAATCTGGAGCAAAAATCTCTGTGCACCCTGGAAATTTATCACCAGCTAAATACTAGAAAGTGTTGCACTTCCATATATCTGCTGGGATAATGGGATAATTCCCCACTTAAGCAGTGCTATAAAGGGGTGACTGCTCAGAGGTGGAAAGGAGATTTTTACCCCCCAAACCACCACCAGCCCAGCACAGGGATGCCCTCAGTGGGGTGGATTGGTTTCTCTTTCTTTGATTTTCTTCTTTGGGTCAGGAGTGGCAGTGCCCAAGCCCAGTGCAGGTGAAATAACCTGGTTATTGCTGAGCAAGCTGGGCAGTGCTGCCCGAACAGCTGAGATGGAAGGAGAAGCTCACCTGGGGATGGGTGCAGATCCAAGGGCAGCCAGGCTGAGCTGACCCCAGCTCCTCTGGACTCCATCTCTGGCCTTTCTCACTCAAATCTGTTCAGTGGCTTCTCTGTAAATAATGGGCCAGCAGGACAGAAGCGCAGATAACTGAATTTTCACCGCTGATCATTTCCATCAGACTTCTTGCTTGTTAAAAGCAAAACTCCATCCTCCTCCCCTTCCCCCAACAGCTCAGCTTGGCCCTTAGCTTCTGATTTCATCATGGAAGTAATTTCACTTTGGTCTGCATTTTGCTTTGATTTTTATTTGTTAAGGAAAGAGTTCTTCTAAGCATGGGGATGATTTTGTTTTGTTAAATGGAGTTGTTAGCTCACTTGGCAGGAGGCTCTGTGCAGACTTTGCTTTGATTTCCCCATAGAATACCATGTGTTTGTAAAATATTGGCTTCTTGACACCATAGTGCCAATGACCTCTCTTTCCAATGAACAAACTCAGCTTCAAATTATTTTTATTAATCAAGATTTTATCTCTTACCAGAGATTGACAGTTTTCCAAAATCTTTTTGACAGCTCCTGTTACATGCAGGAGGTGAACCAGAATTAATGACCAAGGGTTAGGGGGGCCTGATTCCTGCTGTTACTTCCCAAAACCCAAATGGGGGGAAAGCTTGCTGATCCTCCTGTGCTTACACCAGCACAAATGAGATTAGAGCCCAGTCATGTACCCAGGAAAATGAAAATGTCACGGCAATGACTTGTGTCCAACTTGTGGAATAAACAGATCAAGCAGGAGTAATTGCATTTCTCCTTCCCCCGCTCTGCACACAGATACTTTTCACTGTCCTTTGATGATCTCTACAGAAAATGTAGATGATAATAAATATTTCCACACCCTTTGCTAGTTTGCAAGAGTAATGTAGCCACTTAGAGAGAAGAAAGTGGCAAGATAATACACAAGGTGTTGAAGCACCAGAATAGCAGTGTATTTTCTGAAAGCTTAAAACTTAAAATGTGGGGTTGGTTATTTTGTTTCTGGTGTTTTTTTTTTTTTTTTTAACTTACAGTAGCAAATAGGAAAAAAAAGGTGTTTGATTTTATGGTTTGAGTTTTTAGTGTCTTTTTTCCCAGTTCTGGACAGACCCCAGTGCTGGCACTGTCCAAGGAGGCAGCAGGGATAAATCAAATTGTGCCACTCTGCCAAGTCCCTCAACACTGTCCTCCAGTGCAAGCAAACATGGAAAATACTCAGATGTGCCCACTGAAACATATTGTGCTTTCATCTTAGAGCTCTTTCTGCACAGAGTCTTAAAAGAGATACCTCTAATATCAATTAACCTGCTGTTGATGCTTTGTGATAAAGCTGTTTTGATGGGAGCCCAGCCTGGAACTTAGAGCTGCTCCAGACCCATGTGGAAACTCAAATGCAGTGGATGACTTGAGGAGAGAAATGATCCCTGAATTTTTCCCAGTCTGGATCAGAAGTTGAATGTTGGAAATGTAACGAGGTAATTTGCTGTGGTGGGATTTGGAGCCTTCAATGAAGTTTCTTAAAAGCTCTGACCAGAGCACAGCATTTCTCAGGGCAGATTTTGGGTTTGCTTTGACTTTCCCTATCACCCTTCAGGTTTCATCCTTTCTTTTGAACAGCTTTGCACTGTCCATTGAAGCTTTGAAGAGCTAGGTACCATCAAAGAGGATGTGGTTTTCAGGCTCTTTTTTTGTTGGCACACTATCAGAGACAAATTATCAGCTGCTTCTGGAAGATCTCCAGTCATTTCATGTGCATTTGTGACCAAGCTTGCACTGGCAGGCATTTGCCTCCTGAAAGCAGCTTATTCTGTGTGTGCAGAGCCCTGTGCATCAGCCTGAAAATGCTGCCTGGAGAGCCTGGCAGAAAGCAGCAGCAAGGTGCTCTCAGTGCTTCCTGTCCTGTTTCCTCACTCATATTTAGGTATTTTTCAACACACCTACTATAATAAGTGAAATCTATTCCTTTGGAGGGCAGGGGTTTTTTCTTTTCTCCCCATCTTTGCTTTTGAATTATGATTTTCTTAATGTAAGATGCTCTGCTTTCCAAGAGACAGAAAATTGGTTGCTTCTGCCAATGTTTGGAGTTATAAACCATTGCTTAAACTTTATGATGGCATTAATCCCAGTGCATAGATTGTTACTGTGGTTAAGGACTGTCTTATCAGCTTTAACAGCCCTTGGAGTTGCTTCAGGCCATTAAGCAACAAATTGTGTGTAAGAAATAATTTGTTGCATTTCTCCCACCTTGTTTTATAGTGAAAGGTGTTATATTTAATGTCATGCTTGCCTGGGTTCAGTTGTCACCCCCAGACAATGCCACCAGCTCTTCAGTCTGTGTCACTGGCCAGTCATTCCCTCTCTTGGGAATATTCCTTGGAGCAGGTGATGTGGATTTTAAAGCATTTTGGAATTTTGTTGGAATTCTGTTGGAATTTTGTTGCAATCTTGGGAAATCTCTGTTCTTGTGGTTGGATTTGTTTTTTAGCCCATGACAGGCAAATGCAGATTTTGATGATCCATTGGTATGTCAGTACTGAGTTTTGTGAATGCACATGCTGGCTTGCAGAAAGCTGTGACAGAGGAAGGATGTCAAAAGACAGAATTACTGCAGAAATTTAATTATGGAATACAATTATTAAATCAAATTAGAGATGTGATAAAGCTAGAGTATGGCCCTGTTTGAGTGAAGACTATGGAGATGTTTCATGTCATCTTCTCATTTGCATTGTGTTAAATCCTATTAAATCAAGCTCTAATTGACTCTCAGCTTGTTCTGGGTGGGTTTTGTTCTCCATGTGTACAGCTTGTTTTGCCAAAGAGAGGAATAAGGGTTTTTTCAGCCTTCATAAGTTTCACTGCAGTTTAAAGGAGGAAGCAGCAAAGGCACAAATCCTCAAGGCACAAGAGGATGAACAGAACTTGCTTGGCAGCAGCAGTATTGACTCCCTGTGTGTGCTATTGGCAGCAAGGTCCCTCCTGCACATAAAAACCATTCCTGTCTCCATCCAGGCACAGGTGGAGCAAACACACTTCTCTTCAGCCAGGCCTCACTCACTTTTTCTCGATTCATTCTGTTGGTTCATGAGAAAGAATTCAGCATTTCTCTGGAAATGGGCCGAGAAATGCCCCGAGTGCATCTCTGAGGAAGGGCTGGGAGTAATGAACAATTGCACTGCACTGCATCAAGGACCCACCTGGAGCTGGGAGATCTCAGGGCTGGAAAACGCAGTGAGAAAAGGTAGGAAATGTGTTTGATGGTTCTTCCCTTCTTCCTGGACCATGTCCTAGTCTGGCTCGCTCTGAAGCAAAGGCTGGATTCCAGCTCTGCTCCAGACAGGTGTTAGCATTTCACAGTTACTGGTTTGGGCAGGGTGATTTAAAATCCTGTTAAAAGCCTTTTCTCCTTTGCTGTTAGACTGAGGAGCCAGCAAAGCCAAGGGCAGTGCTGCAGAGAAAGCTGTGGGGTGAACTCCACTGACTGTGATGGAGAAATCCATCGATTGTTGTGGAGCCACATTCCAGACACCACCCAAGGAATCTGCCTGAAGTGACAGCTGGATTGGATTTTTTTTTCCTTATTACTTAGAGAATTAGGAGGGCTTTACATGCTAGTTAGCCCAGAAAAGTGTAAATTTGTTGAAAGCTTTTGGTGACACGGGGAACAACAAGGACGTAATTTGGCTCTGTGGAACTTTCAGGCTGGAAGGTGGGAAACTGATGGGTTTGATTTTTCCTTTTAGGAGAATGTAAATCAGAAAGAAGCACTGAAATCAGTGAGCTACACAAATGTAAAAGAATGGAGAAAGCAAAAAGCAAGCCTGTCCCATTAGCATTTTACTTGTAAACTCAATGCATCCGATAAAAAAATCATTTAGAAATAATAAACATGCCATTTTTGCAGTCACATTTCAGAGCAGAGCCACGCTTTGCGGGCTATAATTGTGACCTACATTTTGAATTATTTGATAAGGCTGACCCCCCATGATGATCTCAAATTAAAATCTTATAAATTACCACTTTCTGGCAAATAGGCTTGCTGTTATCATTTCACTCTGACATTTATTCTTTGCTATGGGTCACTGCTTTATTACTGTAAGAGCTTTTGGCCAAGTGCTGTTCCCAAAGCATAGAAAAGACGTTAAAGGTTAATTTCTTGCAAACTGTGAGAAAATGTTATGTCTCATTCATTTAGACTTGCATTACTGAATTTGCATTCTTTTTATAGTATGTGTATTAGTATGTAGCTAAAATCCCTCGCAGCAAATCAACCAATAAATTGCACTGAATTGCAGTGCAGTAATGAATTGCTTGTCATTTGGTTTCTAACAACAATAACAAGAAGGTTTTTATGCTCTTGGCCAGACAATTGACATATTCTCTCGTGGTGTAACTCTGGAGTTTTTGGAGCTCTGCCTGCCCAGGACTTGGCCCAAAAGTTGCAAGTGCCATAAAAGTCCATTGTCATGTCCTCATCTGAGAGTGCCTGGGGCTGGAGCCTGGCTATAAAATATTCTGATGATGGGAGCTGGTGTTTGGTTCCACTCTTCACTGACTATTCAAATGGACAGGCAATTCCCCTGGAATTTAGCAAAGGTGGAACCATTCCTGCTGGGCCAGCACAGGACCAGATGTGCTCATTCCCCCCAGGAAGAGCCCTGAGAAGTGTTTGTGCTGCCTGCAAACAGGATCCATTTGGGATTTGGCACGGGGGCTGTGTGTGGAGGATTTACAGGGATTTATCAGACCTGCCTTTCAGGTGGTGACAAGGCCAGAAGGCAGCAGGAGTGATCTGCATGTGCCCTCTGAATAGAGCATGTTCTTTGTGAGGGTTTCTTTTTGAGGTGCTGCTGTCTCCCTTCCCAGTGGGAAATGCTGTGCAGTGAGCTGTTAATTGTCTCCACACTCAGTTGGTACCAGGAGGAGCTGAATGACTGTGATAGCTTCGTGTTTTCTGTGCCAGCACATCCCTGGGGGGCTGAAACTGTCCTCAGAAAGCACGGGGTGCAGCAGGGGGTGGTGGCAGTGAGGGCACCCACACACACCTGGATCCTTCTGCGTTACTCACAGGAGATGGGCTGTGAGGAGGAGGAGGGAGGGAAACACTGACACAGCTTTTTACCAGACAGAAATGATTAAAAAATGAATCATGGTTCTACCCCGTGTGAGAGATGACTGGGAGCTCCCTGAAGAAGCAGGTTAATAAAGCTGTGGCCTGATGAAGTCACAGACCTCGTTTGTCTCCTTGCCCTTTGGAGACTGGCACCTCCCAGGCTTTGCCATGGCACCAGTGCAGGTTTTGCACACTGAATATTCCACTTTTGCCCTGGTTGTTGACTTGTATTAGTCATTTTATTGTTCACTATCTGGGTTTGCATGCAGTTCCTGCTCAGCATCAGGAAACATCTGTGGGATCTCTCCCAAGGCTTTTGTCATTACTGCACCGTCTAGCCCTAATTCTCCCCGGTTATTTTGGCAATCATGCAGTCTCCCTCTGCTGCCAAGTTTGGAGGCTTCAGTAAATAGCCAATTAAATGTGTAACCTGTGTGTAAGGAAAACCTATATATCATAAAGGCACTGCCTCCCTCTGCACTGCCTGACTCAGTGGTGCACTCAGGGGAGGATGAGCTGTGCTGGGATGGTGCAGGGTTTGCTTGGAGTTACTCATATTGTGGGTTCTCAGAGAGGCTCTCCCTGTCCCTGACACCAGTAGAGGGTTGTTGCCCACTCCAGGTTTGATCCTGGTGGTGCTGGGGTTGATTCCCAGTGAGTTTAATACCAGGAATGGAATTAGTGCCTCTGGCACTGGATGCAGTTCACATGCAGGATAAAGCCAGAGAAGTGTTCTCTCTCAGGGTGTATTGTGCTGTGGTGATACACAGCAGGCAGTACACACACAATGTGTACTCACATCCTACTCCTTTGTGGCTTCACTGGGGTTAAGGCAGGAACTGGAGCTTTATGTGTGTCCCTATTTAACCATAAAGCAAATCTGACCTTCGGAGATTTTATTTTCTTCAGTGTGTAAGCACATTGTGTCTATGCCTTCATTCTGACTTGGAGTTTTATTTTGAGTTAAGCTCTCTGGTAGTTGTCAGTGAAGGATGTAGAACCATGGTTATGAAATTCAATAAGCCACTGATATGATTATAATAGCCTCAGCAAATAGCTGTGACACTTAGCCCTTACAGAGCTCATTTTTTCATTCTCATTCTTACCTAAAGAAGTGCTAATGAGAACATTTTGGAGTGACTTCTATAACTTTTCTCTGCTTTCTTGTGTGAGGCTTGGAGGTTTAGTTTGGATTTGTAAGACAGCTTTTTTTTCTATGAGGTTTTTTTTTTTGAACCAAGGAACATCAGGGACTGCAAGGAGAAAAATGATAGAAACATGTTGGAGATGAAAATAGATCAGTATTTGGCACTTCATGCTGCTTAATTAGGAAAACATTTAGTTCCTTTTAATTTAATTATTTGGTTGATGTAAAGAACTGTAAGGATTTTTCCATTAAAGATCTCATTGTACATCAATATTCACATTGATTTTTGGCATGGTTTGAGATCATGCACATTTTCTCCATTGTATTCCTGGTGCAGATAGTAAAATTGTTGTATCTGTGCCAGTCTGATTGACAAAGGGTCGTGGGACCTTCTTGAGGAGATCCAGGTATTTCCTTAAACTGCTCTAAGAACTCAGCAGCTGAGTAAGGAAATGCATTTGGGGATGGATCATCCAGTCCTACCAGCCACACTGCAAACTGTGTTAAAGAATAATCAAAGAAAGTGCCTTGAGCTCAGAATTTTATCGCTTTGATGACAAAATTATCAGTGCATGCTGAGTTGCCCGTGTCAGTTGTGTCAACTCTAAATTTGGAACTCGCTCTGTTTAAGTGGCAATAGCAAATAATCCTTTTTTTAACCTTAGTGGTAATTAAATCTTTATCTGATTTAATTCTGATTGTTTTAAAGCTTTATCATCCAAGTATTAATGCAAATTAACCAATTCAATTTTTTCATTGCTGAGAGGATCCACAGTTGTCTTACATCTGGAAGAAGCTGGGTTTCCTTATCTTCCTGGAGTCCTCAGCCCAAACTCAACATAAGAGGAAAAACTGTTTGGATTTAATTTTAAAAATAAGTAGTTAATGGAAAACCCCATCCAGCTCCTTTAATAAGTAAAAATAACTGATAAAGGATACAGGCTAAAAACTGGTTTGTCATGAAGTGTGTGATGGGAAGAAATGAATTTTTTTTTTTTTTTTAGAAATGAAATGTGATCTTTTAAGACCTTAAGCCAGGAGAAGGAGGGTTTCTGTGTGCTGTAGAAGTCAGGCTGGTGACAATTGCCAGCTGAGTGAATTAAGGAGAATAATGAGTGTCTCCCCTCACTCTGTTGTGCTGCCTTGCTCTCCAGCTGCTCCCAGCCCCTCACGAGGGGTTTCTATTACCTGTTTCATTGATAGGAGGCTGCATGAACGTGTCCTCTAGGTAAACACATTTCTATTTTAAAGGGTGCAGAAATGGGGCCAAGTTACAACTAAATAATCAAAATGTGCTCCCAGCTCTTGGTGTGGTTTTTGGCTCATTGATTTGGTCTGTGGTTGGCTTCTGGAGATTTAAAACCAGACAAGTGAGGCAGTGGGAAATAAGGGAATATCCTACAGTGGCATGGGCTGGCCAGATGATGCAACAGGTTTTTTCTTGCTGTAAATCCTGATATTGTTGAAGCTTAAATTAAAAGGGAGATTTCAATTTACATGGTAAGTAGTGAGGCTATAATGTGTAACTTCAAAATAAAAAGGCAGAAAAACAGTATTAAATGTAAGTATTCAGTGTTAAGGCTCATGAGATGTTTGCCTAGGTTATTATTCTTCTAAGTTTAAATACACAGCAGTACTTTTGGAAAATCACTTGTACAGACATGCTGTTTCTCTTTGGGTAATGATGATTTACCACCTTTTATTTTATCTTTTGGATGTCCAGGATGGTAGCATTGGCACACTGAAATGAAATCACATTTCTTATAACCTATTTCATTCTCTTTAACAGCATTTGCCAAGACAAAGAACAGTACATTTCCAAACTACAAAGTACCCATGTGTCCTTAGGAGAATATTATGAAACTAATGAGGCACATTTCAATAACTTCAGTCACGTACTCAAAGGAGGCAGAAGCAATATATTGACCAGTGAAGAACTTATACAAGGAAAAAAAATGGCACTTTCTGTGTTGCAAGGACTTTATGACCATTTTATGGAGATTTCTGGACCCTGAGATTTAATAATCTTTTTGATTTGTCACTCCAGTGAAATGACTGTGCTCATGAATTTACTCTAAATAAAATTTTCTAATCATCCTTAGGAAAATTAGAAATATATGGCAGATTAAGGAAGCAGCCATTCATCTGCTGGGTTAAACGTACTAACATGAACTTAACAAGCAATGTCGTCTTTTAACACATGCAAAGGACCAAATTATCTGCTGAAAGACTGACATTATGTAAATGTAACATTTGCTGGACCTCTAAACCCTGTGATTAAATTACTGTCTAAATTATTCTGCAATATGAATGTCGCCTACAAAAAGAAAAGCTGTAAAAGAAACGGCTGTGACATCTTCTGGGTTTGCAGTATTTCCATAATGAGTGTTTGAGATGAAGGGTTTGCACGTACAGCTCAAGATCTTAATGAAATAAGGAGAAGGAAAGGGGAGGATGTGATGTGAGGAAAAGTTACTCTGCAAAGAGGTAAATTTATCCTGGGGTTTCCACAGGAATTTGTTAGCAGAAGAAGCATGGCTCAATTAAGAGGGGAATTTAATCCACAAATCAAAACTTGTCACTGGAGAGACGCTCCCCCACCTTCCTCTGAGGATGTGTTGGGTGATCAGTGGCAGGTAATCTGTTTTCACTTAGTACTGAGAGAGTGACACATCTATAAAACAGCAAAAAAATAAAAAAGGGAAGAGTGTGCTGAGGCTCTGGTATTGCGAGTAATTATGGCCCTGAAAGAAAGGCTGCGTGCAAATTGTTGCCTGCAAAAAGCCAGAATAACCCATCAGTTAACTTGCACTGTATCATTAACTCACATAAATTGTCCTAACTCCTATTTCACTCATTCAGAAAATTAAGATCTAGCAGAACAAATGTGCTTCAACAAATGGAGGAATTGGATGTTCTGTTAATTGGCTCCTTGGGAAGCTGTGACAGCAGCAGAGAGGGGCTGCACCTCGCCCCCTGGCACACCTGTGGGGTGAAGTTACTGACAGCCCTTTTGGGCTACCTGGCACCAGGGTTCACAGGGATCAGAGCCAGCACTCCCCTGAAAACCCAAAAAGGCCAGAGATGCTCCTTCAGCATCTCCAGGAAACCCAAGGTGGGAGTCCAGCAGGGATGGGACTGTAAAACTGGGATGGGAAGCTGTAAAACTGAGATGCTCAGAGAAAACCCTTGAGATCCACCTTCCCTGGCAGCTAGGGAGTTCTGTAAAGCTCAGTTTATTTCTTTGGGGTAGCTTTGCTCTTTGGTGGGGACCTTTTTCTTTCTCCTCTCTGTGGTCTTCCTCGGGGGAAGGATTTGGGGCAGCTCTGACACGTTGGAGAAGGAACACTCCTGCTCCCCTCTAGCTGCTAAATATCTAACAATGGATAAAAGGAGGCAAATCTTGTTCATTTGCCTAAGGTGGGCTGTTACATTGCTGGGCTTGGAGTGGTTGGTTTGAGCTTGCACTGAGCAAGACTGACAGGGCAGTGAGGGAGGAAAGACAGAATATTAGCAAATCAGCATCAAGCAGACAGTGGTTTTGTGTGTGTTCAGGTTTTGCCAACCAACTGAAACATCCAAAACAGACTATCTCCACAAAAGTGTCCTGTAGTTTGCAAGACACCTTGTTTTATTTGTGCTGCTAGCTTTCCTTCCCTCTCTCTCTTCCTTAAAATAGGCACTGCAAATTTTGTTTTACCCCATAACACCATCCCCTTCTTATAGAGTTGGGGTTTTTTTGAGTATTTATTCACAGATCTTTATTAGAAAAGACAGTCAGTATGACCAGTGCCGATTAATGTCAGTGACTCAGCAATTGGTCTTGGGGGTTCCTATTTCATATAGACTTTACATTTCTGACCAGTTTTGCCTCAGGTTTATTGTAAGGGAAGCTGCTCCAGATCTCCATCATCCTTAGTGATATTTTATAATTGAAAAGGTAGATTCCAGCACGTGGATATCCCTCCTTGTTTTCTCAGCAGCTTGATGGGACTTCTTGATTTATTTTATGATTATTTGTGGTTGTAATGAACAGAAAATGTAGTGTGATCATTTAACCTGCAGTTTTTGTTACCTTTTCTGAGACAGCAGCAGAGTTTCCTCTCAGTGCTGTTTTCCTGAGAGCCTTGTTCCCTTCTTGTTTCATGTGCCAAGTGCTGTAACAGGAGAAGCAGTTCTGGGTTTCAGACAGGACCATTTCATTAAGGTTCTGGGGAAATCAGCTGTCTTTCTGGATTATTCATGTTTCCACAATTGTGGTGCTGTTTCCAGATGAAACAAATCTTTCTCATTCCCACAGACAAGAAAATTCACCTCCTCTCCCCATCCCCTTCCTGTGACTTTGTACAGTGAAATCAAGATGGAAAAGGATTTAATGTGTGTGATTTTGTGGTGATGGTACCTGTTGCAGTGTAAACTGCCTCTCAGTGGGGTGTGATGGTTTATTTCTTTTTGCTAGAAAAAGATTTTTTTTTGCAAAAGAAGCCTGCAGTTGTCCTTCTGGTTTACCTTCATCCAGACCTTTCTGGTGTGCGGGAAGAAAAAGCAGGAAAAAAAAAGTAATAATAATAATAATCATACTCATTGAAGAAACTGTCTAAACTGACCCAGCTCCCCAAACTATTTACAGATTCAACCAAAAAAATGACATCTTAATGTTCAAATTTTCCTTTTATTTATGTCTCCTCTTCACTGTCCCTTGCTAGTGCACCCTGGCCAGCACACAACTGGGAGAATGCTCTGCAGAGGGACTTACTGGTTGTAGCTTTTCCTCTTTTGAAGTGGAAATATGATTTTCTGTGAAATTGTGCCAAAGATACCTGCAGGATTTGATTCACCTTTTGTTTGAAAAGGAAATATTTTGGGTTTTCCCCTCTCTGCTCCCTGTTCCTGTTTGGTCAGTGCCCCATAAATGCATCTGAAAACAGCCCCTGATCTGAGCAGTTTAGTTTGTAATTGAAAATAGGAGGAAAATAGGAAAGCCCAGAAATCAGTGTTATGTGTATTCCTTGTTTTTTTTAGTTTATTCATATTCTGAAGAAAATGGGTTGCAAAGGTGAATAGCTGAGTTAAATGCTTTGAGGGCAAGGTTGGTCCTATATTTGATTATCTCTGAAATACATATTGCTTTTTTTTATCCCATAATCCCCAGTACCTGACAATTTTGGCCACATCTGGCACAAACATAAGTAGCACTTCAATTTTGTGCCATCCACCTTAAATTACCCCAGGTTTACACTTGTGTAACTACAAAGTGAACTTTTTCATTATATTTTCAGCATTAGAAAGAAAAAGTAGGCTAAACTTCAGCTGTTGTAGATGAAGTATTTAGAATAATTTCCCAAAGCCCTTCATAAATGTGACATTGATTCATTGATATACAGACCATTAGCAGTTAGTCTCCTCTGTTCATCTATCATTTCAATTATCTCTAGACTTCCCCAGGGTCTTTGACAAATGGGAGACAATTTGCATTTTGTACATTAATGACCTTGGTGGAATTTGTAATTTTATTCCCCCCATTTTATAATTATACTTTAGCATTGGAGGGGAAAATCCCACAAAACTGAATTGGTCCAGTTTTTGATTTAATTGGAAACATGGGACTGTCGAGGTGAGGGAGAAGGAAGAAATAAGGAAAAAATGTTTGAAAGTATTTTGCATCTTGTGAAGAACTTTCACCTGAAGATGAAGCAGATATTGTAAGTTAAGCTTGAGGTCTGTTTTACAGGGGAGTGTTGCCCCTCTGGGTTGCAGGGTTATGGGAGCAGTTAACACAGCCTAAATCTTGGCCTAAGGAGATTTGTTGGTCTTTGCCCATTCCTAGAGATTTCTTCCTGGAAAAGCTGTCTCTTGGTTCCTTTGATAATGCACAAAAGGGAATTCAGAAAGTGATCTCTAAAAAGAGAAAGATGTAAAGGAGAAGTAGTTGTGTTTTAAAATGTGCATTTCAGAGGTCGATGGCATGGCTGGATGCTCACAAATCTTAACAATTTCCATTAATAATTTCGGATTGTCTGATACTAAATGAAGTTTGCCTGTCAAGTTAAACTGTTAATTTCCTCCTCTCCCATCTTTGAGCCTCTGGTCTTTTGCCCTAGTAATAACCAATTTTAGCATCACCTATGTTGGCCACTGTTCACATCTTTCCTGTGTTTAAAAAAATAAATCTGGAGAAATGCTCACACATTATCTGCACTTTTCACTCTTTGTTAATGGTCATAATGCAGCTATCCTAGAGAAGAGATACAAGTATTTAGTAAAATTAGGAGGTATGAGTATCTAGTAGAATCAATCATTTTACACTCTTGGCTGGGACAAAGAGTGTTGGCCACTGTTGACACCTTTCCTGGTTTTAAAAAAATAAATCTGGAGAAATGCTCACACATTATCTGCACTTTTCACTGTTTTTTAATGATCATAATGCAGGTATCCTGGAGAAGAGATAAAAGCATTTAGTAAAATTAGGAGGTATAAGTATCTAGTAAAATCAATCATTTTACACTCCTGGCTGGGATAAAGAGGCAGTGCAGAAAAAGTGAAATTAATAACTGGAGTATCCTGTAATTGAGGAATAGTTTATGGTTTTTCTGCATTCATTCCTTCAGCAGAGAAGGAATGAATGCAGCTGGAGAGCTCCAGGCCAGCTCTCAGGGTTTTGGGGAGGTCTGTTGTTTTTTCAGTAACCCAGGGATGCTCAGGCAGCGGCCGCATCCCACGTGGGGACAGCGATCGCTGCCTCCTCCAGGAATATCCTCCAGGTGTTAGAGCTCCCCGTTGCCAGCTTTAACGTGGGATCTGAGACACCAGAGGCTTTGCCTTTCCCTTTGAACACGAAATCACTGCAGCCTCTCAGACAGCATTAGGTGGTAACTGTTGGCAACAGCGGCGATGTTGGGAGCGACGTCTGTTTCTGGCTGCATTTCCAGAACCATCCATAACGCTGTGGTGGATGTGCTCTGCTCATAGATCACACTTCCCCTTTGTGCGTCACAGGGAGTTTGGCTGCCTCTTCCATGCAAAAAAGTAATTAGACTGGCTTGAATGTGAGGAATTTCTTTTTTGATTGGAACTGAAGGGTGGAATTCTGAACGTGGAAACCTGAGCTGTGAATGGCATCGACCCGCGGCGCTGTGGCAGCCTTGGCTTGATGCTCAGGTTTGGGGGTGTTTTATTCATATAGCTGAAAGGATTTTGGTTTTAATCAGTGCCCAGGCCTGGCTGGGATGTGCTCAGGCCAGGCTGCTCAGCCTTGGATCCTCTGACATGCGTTGTTTTTCTGCCAGCTGAAGAGCTGCAGCGCTGGGTTTGGAGAGCTTTGGTTAAATGAGATGCTCTGAGTGGTCTGTAAGAGTGAGCCAAAGATCAAGGTAAACATATTTATTGATTTACTTCCTCACTCTTCTGAAAACAGGGCTCAGACTCCAAACAATACACGTGTCTGTGGAATATACTTGTCTTTGCCTACGTTAGGTGTGCTGCACACAAGTGTGTGCTAGATATGTATTTATTTTTACACAGCCTTTTGGCCCTATTAGAATTTTTCTCTCCTTGTAGTGTTTGCCCTTTGCTGTCTGTTTTTAATTTTTTGAACATTTTCAATAGATCTTTAAAACTTCAAGTTTATTTCTAATGCACATTCTGTTTAAGAGATTTTAAATTTAATACTTTGACCTTACTGTTGCTCAAAAAAGCAGAGTTTGTTATCCTGAACCAAGCAATCTACAGGAGTGTGGTTTGATGTTAATATTTTACTATGGTACACACTTTGTTAAGAGTGAGGAACATGAAAATATGTCAGCTGTTTGCAGGGAGAGAGATAGAGGAACACATGTTTTAAGGTGTAAAATGATCATATATAAAAAGACCAAGTCATGTAGTAACTTTGAAGTTTTAAATTATTTAAGCTGAAGAGACACTGATGTCTCACTGAAAACATAAATACAAATTTCTCTTTGGTTATACCCCCTGAAAAAATAGGGTATGGCTTTCCATCAAGACCAGATGCCTGACATCCAGAGAGATTTAAAAGGCAAATTTAGTTTGTGTTGGGAACCAGAATGTGAAATTTGGGTTACACGAAACTGACTCTTCCTGCTCTGGTACGAATTAATTTCAGCCATGCAGGATTAACAATTTCAGCCCTCTAATTTCTGCCTGTGATCACCTTTGACACTGGTCCTGTGGAAAAACCTTGGGATCCCATATTTTTATAAGCAGAATTCCTGGGGCGTGAGGCTGAGCGCTACACGTGGTGAGCACATGTGTGAGCAGGAGCAGGGCAGGTCCCAGGTTCAAATGCTGCTGTCAGGCTGAGGGAGCTGCCAAATTGTTCCTTCTGCAGAGTTTCTGCCTTGCCCCACCACTGGGGCTGGTTTGTTTGGTTTAGAGGAGGGTTCTGAGCTGCTCTGTCCTGCTGGGAAAGGCCCTGAGGAGTCCCAGCTGTGCTCTGCTCCTCGTTGTTAGTTTAACTGGGAAGGGAAAATCCTGTTTCTTCAGTTCTGTGCTTCCAGCTTGTCACTGGTGAAATCTGCATGGAAGTTAATGGTTTGTGCATCCCTCTTTTTCTGAGCTTGGTGTAACTCCATATCCAAGTGCCCTGGTTGAATTTCTTAGTGGGAATTCCCTTTCAGCTAAAGGATGCTCACCTGGCTGCTGTTTCTGATGAGCAGGATTCAGACCTGTGCAATATTTATTTCATGTTCATGCTATTTTTTGCCTTTTGAAGGGACTCCCTTTCAGCAGGGCCAGCCAGCAGCAATTTCAGTCAGCAATAGTTGACAGCACCTGTTGGTGTCAGAGAAGTTGGAAGATTTCATAAGACAAACCAGGCAATGGAGTCTCTGGGAATAATGACCTCCCTTGGGTTTCTTTACAAATTAAACTGATGAGGATTTAATCTTTCTTTTTTTTTTTTTCCTTCCCATGGGTTGCTTTGCCCTTGACACACAAGATCAGTTTCTGGAAGTGACTGTGCCTTACACTTCTGCCAGTTCTTACAGTTTACTCTGCTGTAAACTGAATAACCATTTCCCATTTGTGTCTCTTGTAAAGGAGTGACCTGGTTGTGTGGCTGTGTGTCAGCCACGCAGGGAATGATGACAGAAATGTTATTTTCTGTAGTAGGAAGTGGAGTGAGTTTACATTTAAAGTTAGCACAGGATTTTTCTCAGGGCAGTGAGTAATTCTGCCCACAGGACTGCTAGAAAGATCTTCTAGAAATGGAAAACAAAAGATGGAAGAAAATATTAAGGAGATATGGGAAGGAAGAGAAATTCAGCCCATTTCAGGCCATCGCAGAGGCTGTTTGATCTAACCCCAGGCTAGATCTTGATGATGAGCAAAGTTTTGGATTAGACTGGCAAGGACAAATATTAAGAAAATAAGGAAAGAAAATAGGAGCTTCCATTTAAATCTCTGTAATGAATTCCTATTCTAAACTAGAAGCCAGCACACATCATCCTTTCTCTGCTGAGAAATTTTTTATATTCATTTCTGCTCGTAATGGTTTAGGAAAAGAAAAGAGAAAAAAGAAAGAAACGTTTCCATTATTCATGTGAAAAATGAACTCATTTGCTCACATGCTTAGTGCTGGGGTTAATTATATTATGAAAAAGCACAGTTTGTAAGGAACTGGCTTATTACAATAGGAATGCCCTGAGATTTAAGCTGCCTAATTTGTCAGCTTGCTCAGCCCATTCTGTTGTAACACTCAGCCTGTTTGTAGGTTAAGCAGCAACTTCTGTGCTTGGGGCTCAGTCCTGCACAGGGGACTTTGGCCAGGGAGGGGTTGGACATTTTCTGGTTTGGGGGTTCCCTTGTGGCAGCACCATCACTCATCACCTGCAGTCCCTGCACTGCAGCATCAGGGACTGCTTTGGACCAGGGCAGAGCTGCTCTGGTGTGGATTGAAGTACCAAAATTGGCTGGGGAGTGCTTTAGGTGTCCCTTTCCCACAGCATTGCAGTGGACACAAGGACACTCTGGGTTTGAGACATTTATTCCACGTTTTGTGTAGACAGGAGATGTTCTCTTGCTCAGATTGATGAGTTCTTCTGAGGACACAGTAAATACAGGGAGGACAAAGCTGGAATAAACACTTTATTCTCCACTTCCAACAGGACTTTTCTTTGTTGTCTCTTCTGCAGCTAAAGCTGTGATTTGTGTCCTTTCCCTGAATGTTTGGAAGCTGATTTCCAGATAAGCCATTCCTGCAGCCCTCAGTTCCCTGTTCCTGCATCCTGCTGGCTTGAGCTCATCCCCTCACACTCCTGCTGTCACAAACTCAGATTGCTGCTGTACACAGATTTTTGAGTAATATTACAGCAGAGCTTCTCAACACCCCACGTTGCTCGTGGTGTGCTGCCACTAAATTGGTAGAATCTGACCCATCCTTACAGGTTTTGCTTGGAACAAGCATTTATTTCTGTTTGAAATTGTTCATTCCCCTTTCATCCTGGGGAGCCTCAAAGGCAGCACCAACGTGCTCATCTATCTTTATCTCTGGTTTTTGTTATTGCTGTGTTGGATCAGTGCCGTGCTCTTCAGAGCACCTGACATAAATCCCTTAAAATACAGGTTGAGCAGAGTACACAAAGTGCTGCCTTTGCTTCCTTGCTGTTCCTTTTTGATGCCAGTGCTGTGGTCTCTGAACTTGTGTTTGGTCCTGAGGATGTTGGCCCTGGCTAACCCATGGGTATCTTAAGGTTATTCACACTTTTATATGACACTGGCTGTCACTCTCCAGCTCTCGTGGCCTGAAAACTTCCATACATTTGCATAACCTTGATTTTTTTTTTTTTTTTTTTGGTTCTCATGGAGATCTGTAAAAATTACTGTAAATGCTAAGCTTTCAGAAATGACCCATCATATGGGGTTTTTTTCTATATATTTTTAAATTCAATTTTGCTGACCTGCTTTATAGATGTTTACAGGAAACTGGAGAAAAGGCAGAAGTTCATGCCTTGAGATCCAGAAGCAAGAGGAGAGTTGGAGATAACAGAAAATATGAGCAAAGAGCCAGCCTTAGTTCATGACCAAGTGGTTTAGTGACTTCCTCCCTGAGGAAAGCAGCGGGCAGCAGGGTGCAGGGATGTCTGGAGTTCAAGGTGCATTTTCTGAACTCCCCTTTGGGCACCAGGACTTGGCTTGGCTGGAGTCAGCTGTGAGCTTGTGCTTGGGGTTTAGCACTCAAAACACCAATCCAGCTGCTAAGAGTCCTGAAGCCTCACTGAGAGTCACTGCCTTGGAAATGATGTTTGAAGAGTGTTTACCTGCCTGCAAAAATACTGAGGGCTTATTGTGAGATCAGACTTGGGAAGTTCAAAGGCTTTCCCTGTTTGTGTGTGCATAACCAGCACTTGTCGGGGCTGCAAGTCAGGTACACTGCAAAGAGATGCATTTTTAGGGCAAAAGCACTTCTAGACAAAAGCAAGGGCTTTTAAGGATGGCACTGTAGAGGCCCTGAATTATTTCTAAAAGAGTTCCATTTTGTGGCATAGAAAGTCAAAGCAGAAAGGAGCTCACCGCGGCAGAGTGGGGAAGGTGCCGCATCGCCAGCCAGGCTCTCTTTTATGTTTTGCTCATAACCATCATAGCAGGGAAAGGCAAACACTTGTCTAATTTGATAAAATATCTTTAATTGCAGCAGCAGCACTTGAGGTTTGGGCTGGCTGCGTCAGCTCTGTTTGTAATCACAGCTCCAGCCGCACTCCACAATCAGCGCCAATTGCTGCCAATTAGCATCCGCTAGGCTGCTGCTGCTTTATTCAGATGTTCTGGGCTGTTTGGTTGCATTATTCATACCTTGGCTGGCAAAACATAGTTTAAAAATGAGCACCGTTACAGGGTTTCATTGTACCCTGACAGACCTTCTCCCAGCTCCACCTCTCAGTTTAGTTCTGTTTAGTGAACAGAGGGAAACTTCGGGCGTGATCTAGGTCATTCTGCATTTCACTTCTAGGAAACAGCTCCTGCTTGACACAGAATTCTAAAGAGAAAAATATCAAAAGGCATCAAAGCTGGTGTTTTTTCATGTAACAATTTGGTTTTGGAAGTGGTTGTTGCAAAATGTCATCAATGTGCAGGATATTAGAAATAAAAAAGAAAAAAAAAATTTAAAAGTGAGCAGGAATGTATATGGTTATAGAGGACTGCCTGACCTGGGACAAAGATTTTAAAAGAACTTTTAAGTGCCTGTTTAAGAGCTGAGTCTGGCTTGTGGTGTAGGAGAGCTTGGGGTGGAAGGGGCCATCTCTGTACCTGCAGCAGGTACAGAGTGTTCCCTGTAGTGGCACAAGATGAGCTACAGGCCCAGTCTAACACAGCAGCATCTTGGGCTTTAAGAGCTTGTGGTTTCACCTATTTAAACTTTGAGTCTCTGTTTTCCCCCCACAGGATTTCATTCTGACTTCAAAGGAGTTGTTCTTAATGCGAGCAAGTGCAAATGATTGATGAATGTGTTTGGTTTTGTTTTTTTTTTCCTTCAGATGATGATTTTAATAAGGAGAAATGAATGCTGGCTAAGTATATTTAACAAGGAGCTTTGTTTGCTTTTGGTTTTGCATCTAAGTTGAATTAAATGAAATGCTTTAGTGCCACAGTAAGAAAAGAAAGCAAACCATGGCAGAGCCCCCCATCCCTGGGGAACAGGGGCCATGCACATACTCGTTATGTGATGGATGCTCTCTGCATATGGGAATGTGGCATGGGGATAAAGAGCAATGAGTGCAGCAGTAATTTCCTTAATTAAAATATTTTTAAAAAATTGGAAAAAGGAGGTGCTAACTTGTGGAAGCACAAGGAGCAGAGCTGCCAGCAGGAGCAGTGGCAGTGATGGGTGTTTGCTGGGAGGGGAGGCTCCAGGAGCCTGTGCCAAACTCCCCGATAACTTTGCTCCACTAATCAGGCGCTTGTTAATAATGATTCAGATTTACGATACTTCATAACAGCCCAAGAAGAAATATTCATCCTGGTATTGACTTTGTGGGGGAAGAAAACCTAATAAAGCATTGAGAGTGCTTAATCAATAGCCGGGCAGGGCTGTGCTGACTATCAGAACGAGCAGCTTTGTTTGCTATTCAGGCGGATAATTTATGGTTAGTGCTGGAAGTGATGTATGTAATTTATGTTTTAGAGACAATTACTGCTCACAGACAACTGCTGCAAAGCTTTCTGCAGGAAACCAAAAGACAAACGCAGCCTTTGGGGTGCAAGTGTTGTGCCTGGCAGCCTGTCCCAGTGTGTTTGTTCATTTCATTATGTGTATGTGTAATTTTGATATATGTGCATGTGTGCTACGTTGCATTGTAGCAGTGAGTGGCCTTTAAAGTTCAAATCAGCTTTCTCAGGTTTCAAGGTTTTTTAGGCATATGGTTTTGGTTGCAGACCATCCAAGCTGTAATTAACAAAAAACAAAAACAGCATCTAAAACTTAAGGAGGTGCTTTTTTTTGGATCTTCAGCATTTTTAAAAGCTCGAATCAAATTATTTAGATCAATGTATGAGAAGTTGTCAAATGAGCATTGTGATTTACAGACACTTGCCTAGAATACCTCCTAATAAAAGCAAATTGTAAGATAGTTGCAGTTCTACACCTTGCTGTGCCAGGCCCTCAGATACATTAAAGTATGCATATAGGACCATTTGAGGTGTACATGATAAATTTAGACTTAGATCCTAACCATTATGAGGGTTTGGTTTGGTTTTTTTTTTGCCCATCAGCATTTGTGTTTTCTGAGTTAGGAATTCACATCTCTAAATTGCTATAAAACTCAATATAAGCTACCAGTGCCTGTTGGAGAGAGGAATCAAACTGCTTTCTTAAAGATATTTAACATTTAGATTCCTGAAATCAGCCCATCTTCATCATGGTCTTCATGAGAATGTCCCAAGTGTTGTTAATGAAATGTTGCCTTCCCTCTAAATGAATGTGTTGTGCTTGCTGTGACCCCTGATTGAAGCTGGGTGTGTTCCCCTAACGCTTTTAAACTAATCAAAATCACCTCCTTGCTCCGTGCTGGTGGGCTTTGTTCAGGCAGGATTGCAATAACAATGGCAATGATTTTACAGATTTTATTCCACTTCAGTGATTTATTTCAAGTCCAGGGAGCTCTGACACGTGCTGAGGTCAGTGGCTCACGGGTCAGAGCATGGGTTAGCCCAAAACTGGGCACCCACATGGCAAATCTGCATGTGGCTGCCTTAAATGAATAAAGTTATTGCTCATATGCAGCTGATAAATACAGAAACCTTGGAAAATGGGTTTTAAATACTGTGCGGCAGTCACGAGATTCCTTTTGTTATCTTAAAAATTAGTCTTGATATTAATGAATATGGCATTAAACTCGTCGTATGGGGAAAATAAAAATACCTTAAGCTGTAGGCAGTGAGTTAAGTGCTGTGTTCCGCTGATTTAAACACACAAACTTGCCAAAATTAGATGGTCTTTGACTTCATGGTTTTCCTGTTGCAGAGCTGAGCCCCTGCTCATTGCAGGTGCTTTCTCCAGTGCTGTGCTCAGGACAGGTTTGATCCCTCACTGGATTTTAGAGATGCTGAATTGAGCTCCAGGTGCAGACCCTGCAGAGCCCTCACCAGCAGCTCAGTGGAGAGGAGGCTTCTGCCCTGATGCCAACACCTATTTCTGCTTTTCACACTGATTTTTCTTCATCTGCTTTCTGCTTTTGAGAGCTAATGATAGAGCAGGTCACTGCTGTTAGATTTCAAGCTGGAATTACCAATGAAAACCACTCTGTCCAGTGTCTGCTTTTACATAAAGCCTTCATTTATGCAGGAAATCTGAAATTACCTGCATTTTCATAAAAACTTGGTGAAGGGTTGTTTTCCCTGGAGCTGAGGATGTGTGACATTTTCAGATGGAGTAGCATTAACAAGAACAGAGAAGTGAAGGGATTGGAATTGTCCTTCATTTAGCATGTAGTTCCTAGGCAGGGTTAACTGGGCAAAGGTGGTCTGTTTCATAAAAAAAAGGTATGTTCCCTTCCATATGAAGTATTTTATAAGATTTTTGGAGAAAAACCACTTTCTTACATAGTTCTGTCTATAATACCACGACTGCAGGGAGTGTGGCACATGGGCACACATCAACAATCCATATTTTAACATACTGCTGGATTTAAAATATATTGTGTATTTTTTTTCCCACACATATATGCTAGACAGATCATATATAAAGTTAATATCAAGTTAATCTAGATGCAAGGTGTTTTCAATTATTTTTCCCATGGCAAGATTGAAGGCTCACATCCAGTATGTCCCATGGATAATGTTTTTGTGTTGCAACATTGGCTCTATAAATAAATGTGAAACATTGCTGTAGCAAACATCACATTTGTTTTTTTTTTTTTTTGAAGTGCCTACAGCATGTCATTACAGATGGATTGATAGGCTTGATAACATTGAACTTTTGTCAGACCTAACGTGGCAGACTTGTTACGTGTCAGAAATTTTCTGTCATTTTGCTCACTATTCAAAAGGCAAAATATATTTGCGACCTTGAGTGACATTGAATATGGAAAGCAGACAGAAATTTATCATTTGACAGAATTGTTTTTGTTGAGTTTATTTTAAGTTTCTTTTTTTTTTTTCAGTGGCAAAGCTGTAATCAGATTTTAAAATCCTGACTACTCTGTTTTAGGAATATGGAACAGCTGATTCCGGCTTGTAAAAGCTCTATGACCCGGCCTTTTACAAATGTAAAACACATTCTTTATTACTTCACATTCAGATCATTTATTTTTGTGCTTCTTTGGACTGAGGCAACATCTGACCTTTATTATGGAGTTGCAGAAAGCAGCTTGGCAGAGAGCAGGCAGTGGGGAAGGTCTTGAACAGGAGACAGGACAGCAGAGGATGCAGATGCTTAGAGAGCAGATTTTCATAGTATTGGGCTAAATCTGGTGAGATTATTCCTGCTCAGTGTATTCCTTCTAGTGTGATTGCTCTCTAATAAAGCAGTGTCAAAAAAAAATTTCTGGTGCCTTTACTCAGAAATTAAATCATAGTTTATTTTATGATGATTAGCTTTAAATAAGGTGTTTGTCTTAAAGACACATGGAGATGGAAAGTCAGGTTTTGAGAGTATAACAGAAGAGTGTTGGGTTTCTGGTGTAAAAAGCAGCAAAGAAATGAAAATATTTCATCAAAAGATGAAAACAAATATTGAGGCAGAGACAAAGAAATCCTGGACAGAGCATTAAGAAGGTAGGGTTAGAAGAAGGAGGAAATGAGGTTTTCAGTCATGCAGCACCAATAGCTGGACCACAGCAGTTTATGCTGAACAAGGAAGGAAAAGATTTTTAATTGCTAACAGGAACACTGCAATCAAAGGAGAAACTTCCTATATATTAGCATGCAACAGCACTATACACTTCCGAATGGATTATACCCTGGTGAAATCAAGGGGATAATGATGAGCTCCTCAGCTAGAAAGGTTTTGTTCCAATGATTTGGTTCAAAATATAGACACTGGTGTTAATAAATTGGGCTGTAGATCCTAGACCACTCACCCAGTCAATATTGTACGCCAGGAGGTCACGTAACATTGTGGGTGCTAAAGAATAAACCAGTTCTTCCCTTAATTTTGTTTAAAAAAAAATAATAAAAAGAGCAGGGAGATTTTATCAGTTTTCAACCCTGTTAGTATAAATAGAAGTCGAAGCCGTGGAGCTGGGTTATTTTGTGGCTTGTTGCTGTTTGTCACCTTGAGGCGCATCGAGCAAACCGCTCGGAAGGGGCCGCGCGCCGCTCTCCGCGCGCTCGCGTGCCTCCTCCCAGAGCTCGGAGGAACACGTCCAAAATCTGCCTGCTGTCATATGTTCTCCCCATCTCTTGCTGAGGAGAAGCGAGCAGACGCACGCTGTTATTTTGGTGCCGTTTGTTTTTGGAGGGGAGGAAGGGGGGGAGTGTTTTTCTCTGGGAAAAGTTTCTGTTTGAATCGCGTTCCCGTGAAATCGAGAAGAGCCTTGTTGGCTTCATGCAAGTTAGGATTTGGTTTGTTGTGTAGCTCTGGGATAGCTGAATTTTGTTTTATTTCTTTATAGCCTGCCTATAGTTTTCCAGTATCACCAAGGACAAAGAAATTATCATTTTGTCAGTCATTGCATTGAATCTAAATGCAATGACTGACAAATTAAGTGGTTTTAGTAGGCTTGTGCCTCTTCAGCTACACTTTAGCAAAAGTTGGTTCTTTATGATACACTTTTCTTTTAGCTTTTCAATAGTCTGAAACCTCCTCAAAAATTTCTTTTAACCTGTGGCTTTTAGCTAGGATCAGAAATGAACCAGTCAAGTGAAAGTTGAGCTCATCAAAGGACTAACAAACCTTGGTAAATCTTAGTCTTTAACACCGAAGGGTTGCAGTTGAAAGGCTTTCACCTCTCTTGCATGAATGTGAAATTATTTTTTTTATGATTTTTCTTTACAAACTAATTAATGGTTTTTTTAAATGCCTCATTTCTCCTCTGGGAATGAGGAGTGCCACTATTACGAAGTAACTGCCTGTGGTTTTTACAGTCATGATGATGCTTATCTTCTGCTGCTTAATCCTCCTCCTTCTGGCTTTTCTGCTGTGTCACCTGAGAGCAAGAATCTTTTAGGTTGAAAAGACCTTTAAGACCATTGTGTACAACCATTCACCCAGCACTGCCAAGCCCACCTAGAGGACAGGTCCCCAAGTGCCACATCCACTAATGGCTGGGCTGGAGGATCTCAGAGGTGTTTTCCCACTGTAATGATTCTGTGATATTTATCTTTTAAGTCCCTCTGAGGGTGGTGACTCCAGCACTTCCTGAGCACCCTGTTCCAGTGCTTGGCAATCCTTTCAGTGAAGAAATGTTTTGTGGTACCCCATGTAACCCTCCCCTGGCACAGCCTGGCTGAGTGGAGGGGCTCAGCAGTGTAGCCGGGAGTCGCCACTTCTGATGTTGCTTCAGGGTCCTGAGCTGTTCATCTCAGAAACTTTCTCATTTTTTCACATCAGTCAGACACAACCATCCTCAGATCTTCAGGTACTGTGTTCAGTGCCCATCCTTCACTGGTTTCCTGTGCTTTCTCCTGGCAGATGTCAACGAGTGCACCACGGCGAACGGCGGCTGCCAGGAGCGCTGCTGCAACACCATCGGCAGCTACCACTGCAAGTGTCCAGCTGGCCAGAAGCTGGGGGAAGATGGAAAATCCTGTGCAGGTAATGCTTTGTACCGTGTCTCGCTGCTATTAAGAAGTCGGCAGACTTAGGAAGGGAAAGGAAATGCTGGCTTTTATGTGGAGCCAGCTGAAGAGCGTGTGCTCAGAGTTGTCGAGAGCGCGGATCTTCTCATGTCCGGATTATGAAGATGTAACTGTAAGAACACTTCAAAGGGTTGGGGTTTTGTTTTATTTTGTTGAAAAAAAATGTTATCACTTAACCTGGATTGGCTGTGCCATGTTCTGATTATGGGATTTCAGTCATCAGCTGAAAAACTTGAAGGAAGTGTATGCGCTTGATAATATTTCATCTGTCTCTTAAGCAAAATGGCTCTTATCAGAAAATACACATACATTTTCATATTTCAATCACAATTCCACAGCTAGAGATTAACTGAATAAAAAAGGATTTAAAAACCACATGCTATGTAAACCCATTTGTCTTTTTCCTAAGGGAAATTTAAGTCTAGTTAGTGCATTATAGGGTAAAATTCGTTCTTATGCAAAAACTTAATGTGTTAGAACACAAAATGAACTGTGTGGCTCACTGGCAAACAGAGTGGCTGTAAACAAGCCCAGATGATGTGCTGACCTAGAGTCACTACATTTTGTGCATCACTGGGTGCTGCAGAAGGTCGGGTGTGAGGTTCCCAAGGTGTGCTGTACTCCAGGCCAGAGCAGTTCCTTCTTCCTGAGCTCTCCCCAGACACAGGTAGCAGGGATGTGCTGCCACATCACCTGGTGTGCTCTGCTGTGGGCCTGGATTGCACCTCCCCTGCATTTCAGTGCTGCAGTAAATGCATCAGTGATGATAACTTTTTAATCTCAGGGCAGCTTTTCATGAGCTGTATTATCATCTTCTCAAAGAAACTGTGTTTCCTGGCTTTTCCCATTGCACAGGGTCTCATAAATCCCCTTCTTCCAAGATTTCATTTTACCATTGTCCAACTCCTTTTTAAGGTTTGGCTAAAGCAATGTGTTTCTTGTCTGTGGTCATATTTATCCCACCTTTATAATTTATTTGACTGCACTCCTTTTTTCACTAAAAGACAATAGAATTATTTTCTATTTCAGCCTGTCAGTTAAAAACCACCTTGACAGTGAAAATAAGCTGTAGATGGTTATGTTATTTTGATTGAAGTATTTCATTTTGGCCTTTGGAGAGCTCAGCCCAGGAATATCATTTATGATTCACAGATCCCTCCTACTTCACCTCTCTTGCCTCTTTGGGTGACTGACTGGCAATATGCCCATGGGCCAGTGCACAGGTCTGTCTTTTGATGCCTACTTACTGCTTTCAGTGCATAAAAATTGTCCAAACCCCAAGGTTTTTGAAAGCAGGAGTCCTACTCATCATAATCCTTAGCATGCATGAGTCATTTTTCCTTTAGACTAGTCTTATTTTAATAATTCAGTCAAATTAGTGTTCCTTCTGCACAATTCAGTTCTGACAATACACTTTAAATTCAAGCATTTGGACAGTCTTTAAAAACTCAAACAGAGCTTAAGGTGTTTGATTTTTGTGCTGTATTTTATCTGATCAGGATTTGCAGGGGGAATATGTTATTAAGTGTTTTGAGGCCATTTCTTTTAAGTCCTCAGGCAAAAAATGTAAAACAATGAACTGGAAGTGCTCAAGTCATAAGAGTGTGGTGGTGTCACTAAATACACTTGAACTTTTGCAGAGGTGGCAATGACAGAATTTGGCTGTTCTGACCTGCAAGGAGGCCACTGTCAGCCAGCTTCTGGCCATCAGGTGGTACAATATGAGTAACTCAGTAGTTGGTTACTACATGAGGGAAAAGTGAGCTCTCAAACAAACCTGAGTGCTGCTGGAAGGACTTCCAGGGCGTGCACTGGGGTTTTATTAATGCCTCTGCACTGCTCAAAGGAGTCATTTTTGCAGGTAGGAGTAAAACAGCTCCTCATTCAGGTTAACCCATGGTTTTGGAGGAATCAAGTTTATTGTTGTTCTGGGTTGTTCCATTCTTTCTGCCTTTATGGCATCACTGTGCTTTATGTTACCCCTTAGTCTAAACTCAGGCATTAAATAGATGTGCACCATTGTTCTGCTGCCATTATTTGTCTCGTGGTTGGTTTTATTTCACTGGTGCCTGCAATGATCGATCAGTGTACGGGGTTTTTTATAAGCCAAGGTACAAATAAGGTGCATTGTTAGAAAAGCAGCATGGAAGTAGCACAGATCTTATTCAGCAAGTCATTATTACTGGAAAGATTGATCGTGTTTTTCAGAAACAAAATAGAGCATCCTTCTGACAAAAGGGAAAGATGTTGGGAAAGAACTGTTGGGTTTTTTAAAATATTTTTTTAGCCATTTGTAGCTGTTTAATGCTAAGGAAGGGAAAGTGGATAAAAATTCACTAACCAACAACTTAGTGAAGAGCACTGCTGTTTTGATCAAGCATTGCTGGGGGTTTGTGAAAAATGTTTTTTGGATACCCAAAGTTCTCATTTCACAGCTTGAATGAGCTGACAAAGCTCAACATCTCCACCTTCTAGGGTGTCAAAGGTGTGTGCAAGACACAAGACTTCATGAATATGCACAACACAACCACATAAAATATGTGGGATAATCTTAAAATAGTTATTGCATCATCTTTGATTAAACCTTCTCATTCTTGAGTGATTCTGTGTGTGGTTGGAGTCACATGGGGCAGGGGATTGGGCAGCACAGACCCATGCTGTGGGGTCTATCCTCATTCCAAAGGCTGTAGGGATATTTCCTGGCTATTTTTAGGGATCTTTCCTGGCTATTTGGGGGTACTTTTGGCAGGATATGTCATTCAGAGTTATGTAGCTTGTAAGGCCTTTCTTCACTTTGGTGAGGGATACTCGTATGGAGAGGCAAGATGTGGTGAGCTGGAGGCCTGTGCATCCCCATAGAAATGCCAGCCAGAGCAGTGACCTGATTAGCCTTTCAAAGCTAATTATCTCCATGTTATTCTGCAGCTTTCACTCTCCAGCCTTCATGCTCAGAACTTCAGTTTGCTTCTCTGACAGAGAAATATTTCCTGGCAGCTCCTGGCGCAGGCATTTCAGATTGTGACAGAAAGCTCCTGCTTCCCTCCCGCTCCTCGTGCGCCTGATGGAAATGAATGATGAGACAGGATTTGGCTTTAAATCACTGCACAAATAATGTGACAAATTAATATTTGACATTTACCAGTGTAGGACTGTCAGGCTGATGCTGTGCCCTGTGCATCCGTGTGCTGTTCCTGGGGCAGCCTGGGCAGGTGGGTTTGCTCAGAAAGGAGTGCCCTGGTCTGAGGAAGGCAGAGGGAATGGGTTTGTGCCTTGTTTGTGGAGCAGAGGCACCACTGTGTCAGGGAGATGGGCTGTGAAATGCAGAGATATCCTCATTTCATGTTTTATTCTGAAGCGAAGCAGCTCTACTCGAGCATCGCGAAATGCAGAAATGGTATTTTCTGAACATAAATACCATTTAAAATGGTATTTTAAATGGTAATTTTAAAGCTCAGTTGTTGGCAGAAGTCCAGATCTGTAAGGGATGCTGAGGCTACAGCTACAAAAGCGCGTTTTCACACATGAATAAGCTGCAGAAGTCAAGTAGAAAAAGGTCGTGACCTTATGTTAACCTTCTTTGGTAAACTGTCATTTCTTATTTATATTATTGTGCTCTCATCTGTCAAGGCAACTGCAGGAACTTAGAGACAAGTGAAGTCCTGTGATTAACTGTTGATGGAAAGGAGCTCCTATTTGCTTGATTGGAGTGATATTGCAATGGCTGTAACCCCATCCCTGGGGGTTTCAGTCAATCCTCGGAGCTCTGGCTGCTTCCCTGACCTTTGCCAGGGGGACTTTGGGAGCAGCTGCCTCCAGAGCCAGAGTGTGACTGTGCCAGGGCCACCTCTGGTTACCCCAAAATGGAGGAGTCACTGGGGTCACTGCTGGAGCCTGCTCCCAGGGCAGGGGGGACTCGTCAAATGCTGTTTGCTGCCTTGGAAGAGTTAATGGTGGGCTAAAGCAATACTGAGGGACATGTCTGAGAGCAAGAAGGTGTTTATTAATAAGGTGACAGCATTTATTAAGTCAGTAAGGTCTGAAACACAACTTACTCTTGTCAAAATTCTGGTTTTGTTGCAGAGAACAAATGCTAATTCTGCATTTGGGCTGCTTTCCCTGCCCAACAAATCAATGTACAGGTGTCTGCCATGTCCTGTGATAAAAAACTGAGGCACATAGCCTCATGCACTTGAAGGGAAATGCCAAAGCATTTTTAATTATATTTATCTAATTTTTATTAGAATAGAAGACTAAAAGAAATTAGTCTACTGGAAGGATTCAGGATGCTTTTGCATGATCTTAACTCTAACAGTTGCATTTGATTCAGCACACATTGTTGGCAGGCCACGACTCTGAGGTACTTATTGCCAGGAACACTTCAGCAGAAGGAGAACAAGGAGAATATATTTTACAAATATCAAAAAGTACCAGTTCTTATTCCAGATGCAGCAAGTGCCAGACCAGCTGAACTCAAATCTTACAGCACTCAAGTGAAGGCACACCCAGGTGAGGTGAAGCCACCCAACCCTCTTCATCTTCCTCTATTTCAAGACCTTGTCTTGGGACAAGGAAATAAATCCAGTTGCAGGAATTGTGTCACAATTATCTAATTATCTGTAAATTAATTACTCTGTCCACCTAATGTCTGTATCTTAAAGGGAGGGGAATGGACAACTCCACCTCATCACCTCACCTGGGTGAACCATCTTGATAACTGAGGCATTTCAGTTATTTCAGTATTGGAATTTTGCAGCAATTTTGAAAAGAAGAGAAAAAGAATAGGCAAAAGAAAAAGGCTTGTGAGAGGAGAGAAGGTAAAACCTAATTTCTGATTTTTCCAAACCTGTTTTTAGTGCCTCTCATGTATCCTGGGATTCCAGCTTGGGTTTTTAGAGCTAAGTCAGATAATTTCAAGTATTTATGTTTCAAAGTATAAAAAGCTCACAGTAATCTGCCAAGGGGGGGTGAAGAGTAAATATTTTCTTCTCCATTAGTTTGTACATCCAGAATGCTGGTAAATGTCTTATATTTGAAGCAAATTCAACAAGAAGCAATATCTGTTTTTACATGTAAGTATTATGATTGCTCCTACCTGTCAAATAATTATTTTTAGTCATGAGTAAAAAGCTTAATAACTGCTTTTGATTTCAGATCCCAGTTGGAAATTTAAAAAAAAAATAGGGTTCCCCTACTTGTCTTACAGAGGGAACTGAATTAAGTAAGATTAGGGATTAATTGTGCATTATAAACACTGTTTGGCATTGTGCACTCAAGAGTATTTTCAGTGTATTTCAGAGCATATTCAGTGTATTTCTGGAGACTGCTGGATTTAGGCAGGAGGACTGTGTGATTTTTGTGCATGGCTGCGGAGAAGCTCCGGGCAGAAACTGCTGGAGATGTTCTACATTTGCAAACTTGATGGGGAATCTAATTTTATTTCCACTCCCGAGTCATTCTTTTGGAATTCTCAATTTCAGGCGTTTCTCTGAGCAGGAGTGATGGCTGGGGGTTGTTCCTCTGACCTCCCTCGTGCTCTCCCATGCTGTGTTGGATCCAGCTGGGATCAATCGCTGCGTGGAGCTGCTACACTCTCCCAGGCAAATTGTGTCATCTGTCTGCATTTGTCTATTCCTGGTAGTTCTACAGCAAAAAAAGCCTTCCAAATAAGTAGTAAAAATGACAACATAGCCGTAGTAAGGGTAACACTGACTTCAGCTTATTGGACTTTTTAAATGGATTACCTGAGTGCTGATTCTTGGCAAGCCTGAGCAGGCAGGGGCTCGAGCTGAATTTCTGGGGCTCATTCCAGGATGGCAGTGGCTTGGGCTGTGCAGTCCCCTTGCTTTCTGTGAGCCCTCCCCAGCAAAAATCACAGCTACACAAACCTTCTCAATCTTATAAAAACACATTGAATACTAAACTCGGCAAATCCCAGCATTTTGTGTCCGTTTCTCTTCAGCCAGGGAAGGGACATATTGCTCGGGCCAGAGCAGACACTTCCCACCTGGCTCAGAGTATTTCTGTGTCAGTCTGGGCTGAGAAGAGCATCTGATGCTCTGATAATTGATTTATCGTTGATTTTGTACTTTTGAATTTTTTATTTTCAAATTTTTATTTTTTTAATTTTTGAATTTTTAATATTTTTTTATTTTTATTTTTGAAATTTTTAAATTGCCCTGCTTTAGTTTCTCCCCAGTTCCTGCTTGGCTGCTGCTGAAGGCTCCCTGCTCCTCCCTCACGCACCGAACAAAGGCGGCTGCGAGCTGAACCCCCAGATTCTCACATCTGCCATCCCTCGGGGTGCACAGGCTCACAGTTATGACAGCTCCCTCCAAAGTGAGTGCTGCCACTGCAGGCTGGGCTCGTTTATCCTGGATGTGTGTTTTCATCCCCGGGAGCTGAGAACAGGCTGAGTCAGTTTGCAGTCACTTTGTATGCAGAAGTTTTATGCGCACCAGTTGGGTCAAGGGTGTTGTTGTCCTGATCCAAGTCTACAAAGCAATGGTTGAAGGAGTCCTACCCAAAAGCCCTTGATTTTTGGGGAGGACTGGGACCACTTATATTTCAATCCTTATATTTCAAGGATTCCATGATTATTTCCAGATAATCTTGGCAAATCTCTTTTTCTCCACGGCGCTTGTTTTTTGGTGCCTAGATTTTTGCCTTTGAACGCTTAATTCAGCTGCCACGTTTTAATAACAGCCTTCTGCATAAACAAGCCGTGGAACTGGCAGTTTAATTTTCAGGTTATGTCAGACTACAGGGTTAGTACACTGTTAGAACACTACCTAACACAGGGTTAGGTGTAGTGCAGCTTGTCACCGTGTCACACATTCCCTGCAGCTCAGCTTGTGCCGTGTTCCAAGGCAGCAGCGTCTCTTAAAAAGCACAGCGTTGCTCGTACCACAGGGAAAGCTGGCACCTTTTCCCTTTGCATTCCAGTTATCAGATGAATTATTGATCGCTGATCTGAAGGGGAAGGCTTGTTTCTGGGTGTCACAGCAGCAGCACAGGCAGAGCCCCATCTCCACGGCGTTTCCCATATGGCGCACGCGGCTCCCTGTGCGTCACAGCTGATTATAGACCCGGCACAGGGATTGCTTCCCCAGCCTTCCAGCTACCTTGTCTTCCTCCAGCTCCACCAGCTGGGAGAAAATATGGAGCAGGAACTTCAACTTGCCATTATCCTTGGGAAGGAATGTCCTTCAGGTTGTGGGATGTGCAGGGACAGCGGCTGTCACCCTCTCCATGGTTCCTCCCTGAGTTTTGCACAACAAAGTTGGGCATGGGCAAAAAAAACTGCCCTGGAGAGTTTTCTTTGTCCAAACCACTTGATGCATAAAGCTGTATTGATCAGCTTTCGATAGTGAAAACATCCAAAGTTCAGAAGTACTGCAGTGTTTGTCATATTACTCAGGGACTCAATGCTTTTAATTAACGGGGGAGCTATGAATAGTGAGATGGAAAGCATTATAGAGCCAAATGAAAAGGCTGTTATTGTCCGGATGAAAGATAATATTTGGAAATAATGTGACAAAAAATGATAGACTGGAGTACAAATATGTTTTGAGATATTTCTAGGGCTCTGATTAGTTTATATTAGGTAGTTTTTTGCATGTATGACTACATCTGAAAGGCAGGTTATAGAGAATGTTAACATTCCACAGGGCTGATTGACAATAATTAGTTTATTTTGAAGGAAAGGAAAGAAGCAGGGTATTGTTGGAGCTGACTAATGTGAATTAAAAGCCAGGTAATCTTTTCTGCAATTACAGAGATACAATGATTGCTGTTATCAGAGAAGAAAATCCACTCGTACTTTTAAGAATCATTGTGTAGGAAGAGCTTTGCAAGCCTGAAATTGAAGCTCTGGTCATGGTCTCCAAAATTACACTTAGTAGTAATTTTATGCAGAAGCAAGACTTCTGAATACTTAAATTATAGCTTGTTTGTAGCAAGGTATTTACCAGCAAATACAGGCATCTTATAAACAGCACATGAGTCATCTTGGTGCTCATTTCGAGCACATCGAAAATGCAAATTGCAGCTGAATTATTCTTGTGTGGAGAGGCAAGGCTTAGAAAAACCTTAAATTCGTACTTTAAATGGAAATTGTGAGTGGAAAAATGTGCACATTTGCCTTTCAGAGGAGGGTATTGTGCAGAGTGGCTACAGATTTTTCTGTAGCTTTGCCTACAGGCTGTGTAAACAAGAACTGACGGCAGGTACAGGGATGGGAAAGAGCAGAGCCCCTGAGTGGTGTTTGTGTTCCTCTTTGGGAGCATTTCATACTGTTCTTCACCTGGACACCTCATAGGACTCCCTTTTTTTTCCTTTCTTTTTTATTATTGAAATGCCTGTGGATTTTATGAGCCATCTGATACAACCTTAAAAAGCTTTAAAACAATTTGTGATAAAAATCTAAAGCAAACAGAAACTCTGTTCAAAGCCTTGGCCCAAAGGAAGCGATCCAGACACGACTGTCAGCGAGATAGCAACTGCTGGGAGAGCTACACTGCGTTATTAAAAGATCAGTAGTTTGATCAACATCATATTGGATTACTCCAACTTCAATTACAGGAGTACCTGAGGGCTTTAGCTGGGATATATTAGAAGAACAACTTGAAGTGAACCTGCTGTTGTTGCACGCCAGCTCTGTGAAAGGCCCACCTGAGAACCCTGAGAACAGCTCCTGTCCCAAAAGGGGTTCAGTGTCAGCCAAGGAGTTCAAAAACAACAGTAATAAAAATGGAGCAATCAAGTGGTTAATTCGATGCGAATTTTAATCTCAGGAAGAGGAAGAAAAAAGGAAGTAAAATAAATTCTGCTGTGCCTGGTGACATTATTGATACAAAGACAGGGTGAGAGAGTTGGGGTGGCTCAGCCTGGAGATGAGAAGTGTCTGGGGAGAACTCAGAGCCCCTTCCAATGCTTGAAGGGGCTCCAAGAGAGCTGGAGAGGGACTTTGAGCAAAAGCACGGAGTGATAAGAGAGAGGGAAATGGCTTCAAACTGACAGAAGGTGGATTTTGATCAGATACTGAGAAGAAATTCTTCCCTGTGAGGATTGTGAGGCACTTGCACAGGTTTCCCAGAGAATTTGTGGAATATCTGGAAGAGTTCAAGGTGCCAGGCTGGACAGGGCTTGGAGCAACCTGGGCTCATGGAATGTGTCCCTGTCCATGGCAGGGGAATTAGAACTGGTTGATCTTCAACCATTCTGTGATTGATGATTAGGATCCAGCTCTGGGAGTTGGCATGGATAGGTTTGGATGTGTTCACGTCACTTCTCTCTTCTCCTTCTAGAACCTCTGCAGATTCACAGGTGATTTATATCACAAAGGAAGCAGAGCTGGAAAACCTGTGTAAAACGCTGTCCTTTGCTCCCTGGCAGTTTATCTCAGATTGTCCTGGAGCTGGGATGGCTCCCATGGGGGATCAGTGCTTTGGTGGCACCTGGAGAGGCACCGCATGAGCTGATGGCTGTAGAGCAGTGCCAGAGCCAGCTGTGGCACAGGGACAGGAGCTCGTGCTCTGTCTCAGCTTCAGAGGGGCAGAGGGGGAGCTTGGAGGCTGAATGGTGCCTGTGCCCTCCCTGTCACAAACCACATCTGTATTTCAGCCAGCACAGCACATGTGCTGTAAGCTGGAAACACAGGATTATGAAGGTGCTTGCATGATTATCATTTTCTTGTGCATGTTTTACCTGCTGTGTGTGGAAAACACATTTCTCTGCATTCTGCCGTGGCAGAGGCACGGAGCTCAGCAAGTGTGCATTAATATTGCTGCTAGCAAAATCCAGGTGTTCTCATCACATCAGGCGTTTCTCTTTTTATTCCAGGACTACTCTTGCAAGCTGCCACGTCCTGCCGAGAGGAGATGCTGATGGCCCAGCACAGAAACCTCCTTAACACAGCTCAGAGCTGAGTCCACACAAGGAGCTTGGGCTGTATCATGCTGTCACTTATTAAGTGCAGCTCCTTACAGAGATCCTCTCCTCCTTTGCCACCCTCCCGCCTCACAGCAGGGCCCAACTGGGTTGTGCTGAGGAGCTGTATTTAAAAATTGATAGACCCATAACAAACATTCTCTCTGCTGTTCCGCCCCACATCAGAAAACCTTGAAGGAGTGTTGCGATAGCTGCTGATACTGGTGATCTCAGTCTTTCTGCTAAGCAGAAATCACCTGAAATTTTGATATTTGGCTTTAAAACATTCCCTTCCAACTTCCCTCTTTCCAGCCAGTACATTTACCTCTTTTCTACTGGAAGCAGTAATATTAATGAAGCTGGTTTTTTGGTTTTCTTTTTTTTAGGAGCCTAAGTTACCCTTTTCTCTGGTTTGTCATTCTTCAGCTTGTACTCCCTTGTTATTTCATGTGGTCATTCACTTATCCTGGCACAGCTCTTCACTGAGAGTTTGTGTCCATCTGTGTGGGTTTCATTTTGATGGGAGTTGGAGTCGTCAAGGGGGTGCAGTTGCCAAAATATCTATTAGTCTAACCCCACTGAGGGGGCTGGTAACCCCATCACTCTTCCTTTTTGGCTTTGCTTTGCTGAGATGCTGTGTGCTACACCAAGATCCCAAAAAAGACCATTCTTCTTCTGTTTTAAATACTTTGAGTGGAGAAAAACATACAGAACTGCTTAGTGAAAAGATGGAAAAATGTATTTCTGCACGGCTGTGTGAAAACATCACAGTGTTGTCTGAGGTCTGGCCGTGAAATTGTCATGTTCCTTGCTTTAATTCTATAGCCTGGTTTTCCTGCAAATTGTCTGGTTTCAATAATTGCTTAAAGTGTGTGTGTGTGTGTATATATATATATATATATATGTCTCTGTCTGTATATTTAATGAAGAATTCCTTGAAACTCTAATTAGGGCTGCTTGACTCCAAAGCAGTTTACATATCACAGGCTTACACAGCTATCAAACAGATGCTTCTCCTTTTTTTTTCATTCAGCTGACATTTTCATTTTCTCTGCATATTTTGAGCACTGAGCAGTGATGTGTTTTGACTCCTGAGGCTACAGATGATATCAAAATGAGGATTAGAAATGAAGCTTTACCTGTCAATTAAGTTGTTAAGCTTGTCCTCCACAGTGTCTACACTTTGAAATGGCCTGTTTATTGAATTTGAAATAGTTTTCATTCTTGACTTTGTTTAAATTGAATGGACAGTTCTAATTATAATCTTCAGGGTTTTCATCTGCAGCATATGGTTTGCATTTAGAGCTGTGGATGAGGGGCTCTTGGATGTTTATTGAGCTAAACCACTGTTAAATATCTCGTGAGAGAGTGGCATGTCAGGCATGGAGAGTAAGCAGAAATGGGCAGCACAAATATTGGCCAATTTTCTCTTTTCTCATCACTCTGTGCAGGAGATCTCTGTCCTGGGGGACAGCTGGGAAATGAACTGTGGTGGCAGGGTCCAGGCACTGGGGGCAACAAGTCACAAATTTAAGTGGTTGTCTGGTGCCAGTCTTAGCTTGAGAGGAATATTGAAGGGGAAAGGGAAAGGGAAAGGGAAAGGGAAAGGGAAAGAAGGAAAGGAAAGGAAGAAAGGAAAGGAAAGGAAAGGAAAGGAAAGGAAAGGAGAGAAGAGTAACGAAAGGAGTAAGGAAAGGAAGCTTTGCCTTACCAAGTTCAAATTCAATGAATTCAAATTACCAGGATCTGTGCCAGGTCAATGTTGTTCTTTCCAGTCACCTGTGGCCTCCACTAACAGGGTTGTGTGATATCTCATGACAATTTAATTATCTCTTTACTCCCCAGTAAGGCCAGTGACAGACCAGGAAATGAAATCCAGGTCTCAGACTTGATGGGGTGGATTGCAGTACTCACAGAAGTCTTCTCCCCAAAATCAGTTTGTGGGGCAGCTCCTGCCACTCCTGCTCCATGGATCTGTCAAAAATACCTTCGAGATGCCTCTGTCCTTTTCCCTTGAAAACAGGCATCAGGAGATGCATCTCCTTTCAGATCTGGACATAAATATTTATTACCTAACACAAGGTCCCATTGATGACTCTGCTGTTCAACGTTTCACAGCACTGTGATTTCCATCTTTTGGTGTTTCCTGTGTAGAGAGAGAGAGAAACCAGAAGGAGAGAAGGGAAACCTGGCCCAGGCACAGCTGGAAGTCCTTAAAACCACCTGGGAAAGCACATGAGGTGTAGGACAAGGTACCAGCTACAGGGTAGAAGATGCCTCTCCATGATGGACCAAATCTCCAGGGGGAGACTGTCAGACAAAGATGCTGTGGTGGTCTAATGCCATTATTTACATTCCCCATTTTCAGGAGCAGGTAAATAATCAGATCACCTTTCTTTGCCTGCAAAACGAGTGCTGTTAGAAGTTGCTTTGTCCTTAATCCTGGGTGAAGAAATGTGGTAGAAAACTGGCTGCTGCAACAAGGGTGCTCCTCCATTGGGAAACCAGTTTGCAGGGGCTAAACTGGGTGAGTAATCATTACCCTTGCCTTTTAACCAGCTCCTTTTGGCTTGCTGGAGCCGTGCCATGAGTCAGTCCTGTTGGAGCAGCCTTGCCTGGGACACCTGGCAGTGAGGAACCTGCAGCAGTCGGGGCTGACCCGGCTGGCTCAGACAAGGGATGCTCATCTCATCCATGGCAGGGCCAGCAAAGGGCAGAGCAAATAGCTGAGGAGCAAAAATAAAAGCACTAACAGTTCCAAATGACCCAGCTGGCTCTGCAGGAGCACATTTATCTATGCTGAAAGCTGTTTCGTGGAGGTGTTTTAACACCAGGTTCTAGGAAACCACTCAAAGGAGCTTGTGGAGTATTTGTGGTGTTTTGTGGAGCATTAAAAAAAAGCTCCAGACCAGGAGTTTTGCAGTTTAAAACTTCCCAGCCACCCAAAACTGCTTTTCTCAATCTTTGCTGCTCAGTTTGGTTCAATGAAAAAGAAATAAGTTTTTTATTAATATGAACTGGAGTTTTTTTTGTTTTAATTTTAGGCTTTGTTTTGGACCAGACTTCAAACTTGTATTTTCCTTCCTAGAGTCAATACCAATGTAAAACTTCTTTCATTGTGGAAAAGATGGCCAAATATTTTTCTAGCAACAGGAATTTCAAACTCTGAAAATCATTTTTCTGTTACTAAAAGGGGAGAGATCCTTTTCAAAACTTCTGCTCCCAGAGCAAATTATGTCATGCTTTGTGAGGGAATTCACACTGGTTTTCAAATTTTAGACATTTCTGAGCTGGAGACTTGAGCAGTTCTGTGATTTAAAGGAAGCTATGAGTTGAATCTGTTATAAATTTACCTATATATATATATATAGGTAATTTTATAAATATTTATGTAAATTTTTATATATAATTTTATATATGTATATATGTATTTGCAACAATAACAGGGGCTTATTTTAAGTTTTACTTTATAGAATAATTTCTGACTTTTGTGATCAGCTTAAGAATGTCTGGGAACCAAGCCTGTTTCCCTTCTTTCCCATGAGTACATAAATTATTTAACTGAAAAACACACTAAATAATGTGTAAAATCCTCCATGTAATTAGTGGGGAAAGACCATATGATATTTTCACTTCGTAACTTTTGTGAGGTTTAAACACCCTGTGGAATATAGAGAAGAGAGTAGTAACAGTGTAGTTACAAATAACAGAAGGCAAAGCACTGTCATGCATCTTTGTTGATTTAAAATATCACGTTCAATAGCAAACAATCAGAGTTTTCTTATCAGATGTATGAAATGATCTGCAGCTGAAGAGTCTGGGGGCAATGGAGGGTTGAGCCAGATTGTTGGAACTTATTTCCAAATCTGTGTTGGAGTTGAACAGTTTATCCACTTGTGATAATTTTAAATAGAGACTCTTAAGGTTTCTTGTTGTGGTACTTTACTTAAGATCCAATCTTCCCTCTTTCTCTGTCACCATCATTCCTGACTGAGCCTCACAATATTTTGTGGGGACCAGTGACCCACAGAGCTCCCTGGGTACAGAGAGGTCAAACCCTGATTTTAGTGAATTTTAGTTAATTTTAAGTGATTTTTAAAACCTTGATTTTAGTGAATATTTTGTGGGGACCCGTGACCCACAGAGCTCCCTGGGTACAGAGGGGTCAAACCCTGATTTTAGTGAATTTTAAGATAATGCTGCAAAAACTAGACCATGTTTCTTCTTTCTGGTCTGGATTTTTAAAGTAAATAATCATTGTAATTATTTTTAATTATAATCTGACTTTAAAACCATCAGCATAAACCATTCTCTGAGTAAATCCAAGTAGGGGTTTGTGTTTCCCTGCTTCTGCTGGTCTCATCCTTTCTGCAGCAGGCTGGGGGATTGTGGTGGCTGGAAAGAGGAAATGTTTGTGTGTCATTCATTCCTGTTTCATGTAGTATTTCTTAGGAATTTAATAGAAAGGGTGCAGTGAAAGTTCTTTGGGCCAGATCCACAGATGCTCTGTTTGGGTCCCTGTGTGCAGGTACCAGCAAGGAATGGGTTCTCACATCAGCCCCCAGCTGGCCAGAAATCTTTCCATCCATATGGAAAAACACCATATTCTGGTGTTTGTGGGTGGGTGATGCTCACAGCTGTTTGATCTCTGCCTCTCTGTCTTGTTCTCTGGTTGATAAAGGGAAGAGATTTTGCCGAAAACTAATTAATTATTAAATAAAATCTTGGAATCATATGACCACTGAGGTTGGAAAAGACCTTCAAGATCCAGTCCAGCAGTCAGCCCAGCACCACCAGTGTGTTCACCCTTAAACCATGTCCAGAGATGGTGGCATTTCCATCACTGCCCCAGCAGCCTGTTCCAATGCTTTATGACCCCTTCCAGGACAAAATTGTTCCTCATATCTGCTCTAAATGGTGAGGTTGGTCCTGCCCAGTTCTGGTTTCTTTCTCCATCAGTGCCTGGGTGCTAGGAAAAGGAAGTTTTTTGTCTGCTTATCACTCAGAAAACACTGACTCTGAACAGTTCTCAATCTGTAAATTTCAATAGTCAAAGGAGGGAAAGCCTGTTCGTTTGTCACTCTTAAAAAATGCCCCTGGCTGGGGGAAGCTCCTTGAGAGGCAAACCTTGCTGTAACTCTGTGTCACATGCAGCTTTTGGAAGTGTCCATCCCTGGGGATACCTTTGGCACATCATCTCTCCTCCATCCAGGATTCTCAAAATGGAGGCTTGTTATTGTGTTTTTCTTTCTTTTTGGAGTTCAGTTCTGTATCTTGTTTGCATTTCTTAGTGGTCTTAAAAAGCAAAGCTTTCTGTTAGTAGAGAATTGATTTCTGGCAGGATCTTGCTTTCTTTCTTCCTTTGTAAAAACCATGATTGCAGGTTCACTAATTATCCGTGTTTATTACTGCTCTCTGTGTATTTTTGAGGAGCTGATTGATCATAGCTGTTCCTGAGCATTTTAATAATGATATGAAAAATGCTGCTAATGTGACAATCCTGAATTCCAAACTAACAGTCACTCAGCTCTGCACTGAAACTGGTTTTGGGCAGGTCAAATGGACTTTTAATGTGATTAATCAAGTCAATTAGGGACCAACCATCTTGATGATAAGCAGCGCCCTCAGTCAGGGGTGTGGAGGATTTCACAACCTGGCACTCCACCTGTGGGATCTGCCCTTGGAAAGGGAAAGGAGCTGGCAGTGGCTTGGGCATTTGTACATCACATCCTCTTCTGTTGTGTTTGGAACTTGAGGCGTTGGGATGCAGGAAGGGTCAGTCCAAGTGCACAGCCCTCAGGAGCATGAGGAGCTAAAAAAGATGTGGTTAAAATATTTTAAAATATCTTGGGAACACACAGGCTTTGGTTTGTTTGACTGTTAGGTAATTCCTGATGAAAGGTGAACAAACAAGGACACAAGAAGGTACCTTCAGTGGGGAACCCCCCTGTAAAGCATCTCTGCAATGTTCTGAAGGTGAGAAGGGGAATATCCACACACCACCTCTGCTGTGTTCACCCAGCAGTGTAATCTCCTTGGCAAGACAGCCTGGGGACAGCACACAGCTCTCATTTTCCTTCTTGTCCCCAGGAATTGCTCTCCCTCTGTCTTGTGGGGATGCAGCTGCTTTCATCACAGCCTGGCTTGTGATAAGCAAGCCATAAGTGGTTTGAAATTCAGGTTATTCAGATAAGCATCCTAGGTTGTAACTATAGAAATTCGAGCAGGAAGGTGTTTCAGTTTGATCTGCACTGGAAACTAATCCAAATTTAATCACAGATGCAGATACAATCTTCCATAATCCTGTGATGGTCTAGAATTGAAATGGAAGGGCTTTATATTTCAAGAATGCTTTTAAATATTTTTTTATACATCTGCTATTCTAGAATAATTTCATCTTTCTGTAGGCAAGTAGAAAAAATATATCCACTTGTGTACCTACAAAAGCAGAAGCTGTTGTTTTGCTGCTACGTGTCCTTTACTAGTACAGCAATTAAAATGTGAGAGTCCAAATAGTTTAGACATTTAAAACTTCCAAATGCAGTTCAGGCATTTAGATCAGTGTCTGCTTTGCAGACTGCTCCCCAGACAAAATAATTAGGGAATTTTTCTGCTGTATCTGGGGGCGAAGCTGTTTCCTGGCCTTGAGATGGAGGAGACGTGGAAAGGCGACTGCGCCTTGCATTTCTCTTGATTTTATCTGCTGGATGTGAAGGAATCTTTCAGCATATAATCCTTAAAATATTGATCTTGCAGAGGAAGTCTGGGGCTGGAAGGGATCATCTGTCACCAGATTTGCTGTTGATGTGGCGTCGTGGAGCTGCATTTTCAGCTCCTGCTCTCGCCTCCTCTTGCTGCAGGGAGGCTCAGGCTGGGCTGGGTCTTGCTCATGGGCACAAGTGGTTGAGGATCTTTTATTTTGCATTGAATTGTGCTGCCTTTCAGCAATATCACTGCTCTGGGATGTGCCAGCATGAGGGAAGTGCTGCTCAGGGAAGAGCTGCTGCTGGGTGCAGAGCTGCCCCATAAACCAAGCCACTCCTCTAAATCTCCAAATGGAGACTAACAAATATCACTAACTCCCAGCTCGTTTTTATTAGCTGGACTATTTTTTCTCCTTTGTAAGTGCCAATATCCGAACTTAAAACTGTGTTTGGTATATGAGAGAAATTCTCCAGCTGATCGTAGCCTATAAAATTAAAATACTGAAGCTCCCAGTGTTTGGGTTTATTGAGGTATAAATACTGGAATGTGGTGTACTATGTGGTTCAGCTGCTTCCTTGTTCTATTTTTCTGAGACTATTTGCTTATTTTATTTCTCTGACACTCCATACAAAGGGTTTCCTGGGTCTGATTTCGTCCTGGCATTTTTCAGCAGTCTGGTTCTTAGCGGTATGGAATTAAACAAGGTGAATAACATTTTCTGTTTACTGTTTACATTTTAAAAGGCAAGATTTCTGGTTCAAAAAAAGCATATTCCAGATGTCTCCAGGCAAAAGGACATGTATGTAGTATACAGTCTAATAAAACAACAAATACAGCAGAAGGATCAAAAAGTGGTGCATGTTAGCAAATGGTCTGAATTTAAACACCAGTCAACACCAGGACTTCATTTTAGGTGAGGGAAATTCACATGTGAAGTATTAAAATTGAACTTCATGAATGCATTTCCTCAGGAGAGGGATGTTGTGCATTTCCAAGTCTTCTTTAAAGCTTCCTCTTTCAGTTAATTGTGATTAGATTTTCTAAAATGGAATAAACATAAAAGCATTAAAAAAATATGTAAACCATGAAAGTTAAATGCAAAACAGATATAACCAGAGCAAAGATATGAAAGCCAGACCCCTTGTTCCTCAAGAGCAATATGGGGGGGGGAAATTCCTTCATTCCCCCACAGGAGCAGTTGTGGACTTGCCTCCCATTAGATAATTTCAGAACATGATCTGAAGAGCAATTAAATCAGCAGGAGGCTGCAGTGTTGAAAGGGGGGGTTTTTCAGAGATGTCTGTTGCAGGAGGGAGGCTTGACTTGGGGAAGAAAATATCTTTGGCATTTGGATAATTTGGGACAAGAATCGCCCCTGGGGGAGATGGTGGGAGGTGGAGCTGCTGTCCCTGGGGACTGCAAAGGAAAGGAGAGACAAAATCTAGGCAAATATCTGCCAGGTGGATTTTTTTCAGGGAATGGACTAATTGACCCTTATTTCCAACGACCCCATGTTGATTTTTAAGGTAATGGTGTCAACATGTCAATCAAATGCTATTTACAGAAGCCCAGCGTTGCTGAAGAGGTGCAGAAACTGCTTATGTGGTACTTCTGGAAATTCAGTTTTTTATGATTCTGTCTTAGACCTTCACCTGTTTACTTAAACTCTTCTTGATCTTTGTCCATCATTGTCCATCATTTTCAGCTGGAACTTTGCAGCAGCGTTCTCAAGCTGGTTTAATGCTTGTTTGCCTCTTCATTTGACCGAATGTAATCCTCTAAAATCCCCTGAAATATGGAATGATGCCTGCTTAGCTTTGGAAAAGGTATCAGCAGGAGCTCACGTCATTTTTCTGGGAGGTTGTCTGAGAAGGTGCTGTGGAAAGTTTAGGTGAGCACAAGGAAGAACAGGACACAATGTTTTCCCCCTTCCCTGGAAGTGTCCAAGCCCAGGCTGGATGAAGCTTGGAGCAACCTGGGATAGTGGGAAATGTCCCTGAACATGGCCAGGGTTGGAATGAGAGGAGCTTTAGGGTCCCATCCAGCCCAAACCATTCTGTGATTCTATGCTTGTATGGCAAGGGACACAGAAAATGCAGCACAAATTCCTCACTCTTCTAAAGTTTTCTCTTTAAGCTCTCTGTGCTATCCACGGTTGAAAATGTAATGGTGATGGAGAATGTGTCTGTTGTCCATTCAGGTCAGTTTTACCTGCTTGTACCCCCAAGAACAATAGGATTTAAAGCCTGATGCAGAAGGAAATGTTCATAGAGCAAGTTTTTATAAAAGCCAAAGGTTTGACCAGCAGTTCCTACTGGCTCAGATGTGTTATCTAACCCTAATTCTTCCCTTATATTTTTCTCAGCCATGTCACAAATCACTCTAATTAACCAGGACTTCAGAAGCAGAGACTACAGAGGCAGTGCCTGCAGGAACTTGGAAAAACACCATAAAATTCCACTTTTCAAATTCCCCTTTTCTCTGCTGCCAAAACGAAGTAAACAACAACCCAGCCCAAGCTCCCTGCGTTTTGGATGAGCCCTGCAGGAGAACCAGGGTCTCTTGCAATCCTCCCTCACCGTGTCCCTCCCTTCCTTCTGCAGATGTGGACGAGTGTGAGGTGCTGAACGGGGGCTGCCAGCAGGGCTGTGCCAACACCCAGGGCTCCTTCCAGTGCCAGTGCCAGCCGGGGTTCCGGCTCCACGCCGACGGCCGCACCTGCCTCGGTAAGGAACATCTCATCCTCCCAACATCTGGCTTTTCTCTAACTGCAAAGCCTTCTGACTCTCCAATCTGAGCTTTCACTAAATATTATAACCCATTCTGGTTCAAGCAGCTTGTGAGGGTTCAGGTATTGTCAAAATTACTCTTTATTTTGTTTAGTTTTTGGGGTTTTTTTTGTTAAAAGAACCCCCCTTTCAACACTGCAGCTCCACACCGACGGCCGCACCTGCCTCGGTAAGGAACCCTCTCATCCTCCCAACATCTGGGTTTTGTCTAACTGCAAAGCCTTCTGACTCTCCATTCTGAGTTCTCACTAAATATCGTTACCCACTCTGGTTCAAGGAGCCTGTGAGGATTCAGGTATTGCCAAAATTACACTTTATTTGGTTTTTTGTTGAAAGAACCCCCCTTTCAACACTGCAGCTCCACGCCGACGGCCGCACCTGCCTCGGTAAGGAACCCTCTCATCCTCCAACTCTGGCTTTTCTCTGACTGCAAAATCTTCTAGACTCTCCAATCTGAGTTTTCACTAAATATATTACCCACTCTGGTTCAAGCAGCCTGTGAGGATAAAGGTATTGCCAAAATTACTCTTTATTTTGTTTCATTTTTTGGGTTTTTGATGGTGTCTCATGTTGGCGAAAATTGTTTTGCAGGAGGCATTGAAGAGCTTAGGGTGTCTTCATTTGAAATGGCATTTTTTAAATTCTGAATGCTTTTTCTTTATGGCACATCCCAGCACTGCCCTGAGACTTGGTGAGTTTAGAGGTTGTGTCCAGGGTAAATGATTGTGATTTACAGGGTGGAGTCACCCCGTGTGTGCTCGTGTCCATGAGAGCACCATGGAGCTCAGCCATGATGCATTGCCTGTTTATGTGGAGAGAATTGCAAAAACAAACTCTGTGTTTCTTAGGCTGGACTCTAAAGCCTGAAACAAGGCACACCTGAGTTAATTCTGCTTGTTGTTAAAAACAATAATATGAAATACACAGTTCTTGTATCGTGTTTAAATCAGTACAAAAGTCAAATTTTTGCATTCTGCAGAAAGGATTAAAATGTTCTTTCATCTGAGAAGAAGAAAAGGGCACCTTTTGTTTAAATTTTTAAGCCTGATTTGAGGTAATATGGGAAGAACAGTCAAGTGCAGGCAGACTACATCTGCAGAATAAGTTCTCACAGTTTGGGCATTGCCTCAGTTCCTGCACAAAGTCCCTTGGTTGTGCTTAACTTCAGCCAGAGATGTCATCAGTCATTGCTGGAATTATCACAGCAATACATTCCCTGATGCAGCCAGGACACAGGAGGTACCAGTGCTCCTGTGGGTACCAGTGCAGTGGGAATAATGGATTTTTTTTTATTTTAAAACTTACCCTTTTAGGTTTTTTGGGTTTATCACATACAGAGACTTTCAGTGTTTGGTAATTAACTGCAATTAAATATGTGATGAAGTCTCAGTCTTTTCTTGATTATCTTAGTTGGTGAAGGACTGGACGGGGAAACACTATAGTGAGAGGGGAAAAAATAATGTAAAAACAGAGTGGTTCATCATTAACTAGAAGCAATTTGGTTTTCTGTGAATTTAAAGAGAAATTAATCTCAATCAGATCAGATCTGACCAGGGAAGATCCAGAAGTGAAAGTTTTGAGCTGCATTGCTTCCTCTGAATAGTCTCATTTGTGGTGGAGAGGGATTTTTATATGAAAAGGAGACTAAAGGGACTTTGGAGGGAAAAAAGAAAGAGAACTGTGTGATAAAGGCAAAAAGTAGATGTTAATGGCAATTAAATGAATTTACATGTGTAATATGTAAAATTTTCTGTGGACACAAAATAATTAGGTTTTCTCTTGCCTCACATAATCAGCAAGCTCAGTTTAGCTTTGTCCAAGCTGTGAACAATACCAGAGAACAAGTTTTCATTTTGTAAATGTAAATATTCTCAAGAAGTTATTCGAAGTACTTCGTCCAGTGACCAGCTTTGTTTGCAATGTCTCAGAAACTATCAAGGAGAAACAAAAATAAATCCTGAGATGGGAGGCAGGATTTTGAGAGAGCTCTGCAATCATAATAATGGATGTACAAGATACTGAGGGAGGATATTGAGCCCTGTTCCAGCTGTTTAGACAAGACACCAAAACAAATGGATATAATAAGCTCTCATGCATTGGAGAACAAGACAGTTACTAATTGATGAGGACAGGGAGAAGCATTCCATATAAATCAGGAGTGCCTGGGATCAGGGTCTGGGCTATAGCTGCTTGCTGGGGATGGAGGGTTTGCCCCTTGTGCAGCACCAGGCTGTACATTCAGCTTTCATCACTCATCTGATGAGCAGCAAACCACTAATGCCCCTCTCCTCTGACCCAGTGCAGCTCAGCAGAACACCCAGCATCTCAAACAGGCTTGGATTAGCACTGCTATTTATTCCATGGGTACTTCAGAGGATGTAAGGATCTCTCCTGCATGCTGAGAAAGAAAAGGGACCCCATTCTGGCACTGAGCTGTTTATGGAAGGTGATTATCTCAGCTGCAGAAATAAGAAACAAGAGTCCCTCCAGACAGGCTTTTCAGAGGAGCCCAGCCCAGATTGCTGTTAGGTTCATTCTTTCCACGTCCTGCTTTTCTTTTTTGGCAACCCTGTGTTTGTGGGAACAAAAGTGCCAAAATCATTTGAGGGGAAGCAGATTTTGCCGCCTGGATGGCTTGGAAATCTCCCATACATAAGGAAGTGGATCTATCATCTTAAAAGATATTCAGCCTGCATCTGAGGACTCAAAAACCTGGGATGAGATACTTCCTCATGTGATCATGGAATATTACTGAGCTGCTGTCCAAGTTTTGCAGTAAATCTGCCCTCCTGCCACCTCAGCACAGGGTGTTTGGGATCCTGACTTGTTGCTGGTGGCCCATCCCTCCTCTGCCAGTATGAGCCTTAAAATACGTGGGGAGAGGAAATGTGCTTTTGCCATTCTTCCTGCTCTCATTGGAAATTTCTGCTCATACTCTAAGGCAGAGAACTCCACTCATACTCTGCTCAGACCCAAAAATCTCCAGAGTGGGTTGCCTTATCCAGTGATGACCAGTGTGTGAGAATAAACTATTTAATTCCTGAATCCTTTGATGTTACCCAGTACTTCATGCCATGATAAAATCCCATCTCTTTCAATGCTCCTTTTCTTCCTTCAGCTTTTTGGTCCTACAAATTTTGCTCAGCATTGAATTAATTTATAAACACACGTGCCAGACCAAATATTCACTGCAACCCTGTCCAAGTTTTTTGTTTGCTTTGTTTGTAGTGCCTTGATTATGTTAATGCTATGAGTTTGACTTCGCTGGAGTTTAACCAGCTGGTATCTGAAAGGCTGAAACTCAGAAAGAACATGTTTATTGTGGTATCAGGCTGTGGGTTTGGACTGTTGTAGATTCATTGTCTTCAGTGGAATTTATTCCTGTTTGAACTCCTAGAAGTGGAAACAGGGCACAGCCATTAGACCCTGATTCATCTCTGGTGCCAGCTGTTACCTTTGATGTCTGCTTTATGTAGAGAAGCTGTTGAGATGCAGGTTTTTTATGGAGATTTTAGCACACTAAGGCTCTTCTATATTGAGAAAGTAACAAAGAAAACGTCTCTACTACTCTATAATCTGTGTTTTCCAATGTAAATGTAAGCCCTGCATGTCTGAAGTTACATTTCTTGTCACTGGCAAGGTTGGATTTAAGGTTATGTGAAACACAGGTTGGAAGAGATTGCATGTTCTAACCCCATGGTTGCTACGCATATGTCTAACTATGGCTTCAGAGCCAGCTCTTTGTAAAAATATCACCTTTATTATAAATAATGGGTGGAGAATGTGTATTTCTTAACTGTTATCAGATCAGGGGGCTACAAGAGAGCTGGAGAGGGAGTTTTTACAAGGACATATTGTGACAGACAAGGAAGGAAGGCTTTGAATTGTCAGAAAGCAGGGTTAGACTGGATATTAGGAAGGAATTGTTCCCTGTGAGGGTGAGGGTGGCACAGAGCAGCTGTGGCTGCCCCTGGATCCATGGAAGTGTCCAAGGCCAGGCTGGAACAAGCTGGGACAGTGGGAGTGTCCTGCCCGTGGCAGGGGGTGGAATGAGATGATCATTAGGATGAACCCAAACCATTCTGTGATCCTTGTTTTTCCCACCTACTGTCTCCCACCACTGGCCCCCTTCCCAGATACCCCCTCCCTCTCTTGGCATCACCTGGCATCATCCCTAGCCTGTCTGGAGTCCACATCAGGGCTGGGTTCCTACCAAATTCCGAGAGTAAATCTTTGAAAAATGAATGTCAGGCCCTATTTCTGCCTGTGCAGGTGCCCATCCCTCCAGCCACAGCCCCTTGGTGACAGCTGGAGCCATATCCAGGAGATGCCAAGTCTCTCTGTGCTCAGAGAGGCGCTGCTGGTGCCTGGCAGCCACCAGCACAACCCTGTCCTGTCCCTGGGGGCTCTTCTCCTTCAGTCTGGCACCTCCTCTCAGGGATCCAGCCTGGTGACAAACCTGCCCTGGCAGCTGGCACAGCCACACACCAAACTGGGGCTCGTGGGGTTCTCACCTGTCCCCTCCCACCTTCAGAGCCTCCCAAACCCTCACCATGGCAGGTTGCTGTTATCTCCCATCGCAGCCAGATTGGCTCCTGCCCAGAAACTGAGGGAGAAAACGGCACTTTGAAAAGCCAACATGTATATTCTGTCACTTGGATTTAAGATGTTTTTCGTCTCCTGAAATATTTTCATCTTATTTGAATATTCTTGCTGAAAAACAGGTTTTTGGATGCGAATGTGCAGGGAGCTGGGAGCCCAGAGTGTGTGGGGTGTGCTGCTTTCAGGGCCTGTCTGTGGCAGGGCAGGAGGCTCCTGGGCACAGGTGGGGATCAGAAGCCAGGGTCAGGTTTCTGGGCACTGAGGTGCCTCCTGCTGTATGTGCAGCCAGGAGAATGTAAAAATTTGCTTTTCTTTTCACCTTTGTAACACATACTTGACTGCACAAACTCAGTGTTTGCTAATTGGTTGCATAGGGTGAAACGAATCCTGTAGTGGGTTTTGTAGCTAACATTTACTAATGTCTGTTACAGATGCATGAGGAAATACAAATATTGCTAAAATTAATATTAAAAAAATAAATATCAAAGCTCTTCGCTGACTTCATTGGGTTCAGAGTTTGGTGCAGCCCATGATGGACCAAGTAATCTTTCCAGCTGCCCATAGAGAACACAGAATCCCAGAATGGTTTGGGTTGCAAGGGACCTTAAAACTCATCCAGCCCCACCCCTTCCCACACTTTCCACTACCCCAAATTGTTCCAATCCCCATCCAGACTGGCCTTGGACACTTCCAGGGATCCAGGGGCAGCCACAGCTTCTCTGGGCAACCTGTGCCAGGGCCTGCCCACCCTCAGAGTCAAGAATTTCTTCCTAATATCTCATTTAAATCTCTCCATACTACATCCCTGCTGTGGAAATCTCGATACAGCCACACACACACACACACACACACCCATCAGCACAGCACAATAGCAGAGTCAAACCATCACTCTTATTTTTACATACAGCCTGTGAATAGGTGTGGGTGTGTGTTAACATGTTTTGTCAGGAGGAGAAATGTTTCTCCAGAGGCCAGGGATATGTGTTGAACAAAAAAGAATATTAATTTGCTGGGGTGAAAGAAGCAGCATCTTTAAAGATGTACAGAGGACCCTCTGTTCCTGTGGTTTGCTGTGTGACTCTGTTCTGCAGGGCTTGTGGCTTCTGTTATTTGAATTTTTTTTATTTATGAGGCTGAGGAAATCAGCCTGAACAACAATTACTATTTTTAATCAATGAAAGCAAGGAATAGAAAAATATAATCAATGGGCAAGTGCCAGCAGGGCTGTTCTTTTCTCCCCTCCTTGCCTCGGTGGATTGGCAGCGCTTTGGTGCTGTCAGATCAAAGGGTGCTGTGCTTCAGTCAGCATTACAGCCCTCAGATCTCACCTGCCTCTCCCTGGAATCAGGATTTCACTGCTGTGGGGCTGTGTCAGCAGGCTCTGTGAATCAGGGTTTCACTGGGGTGGGACAGTGTGTCAGCCCAGCTCTGTGAATTGGGATTTCACTGGTGTAGGACAGTGTCAGGCTCTGTGAATCAGGGTTTCACTGGTGTGGGACACTGTATCAGCCAGGCTCTGTGAATCAGGATTTCACTGGTGTGGGACAGTGTCAGGCTCTGTGAATCAGGATTTCACTGGTGTGGGGCTGTGTCAGCAGGCTCTGTGAATCAGGATTTCACTGGTGTGGGGCTGTGCCAGCAGGCTCTGTGAATCAGGATTTCACTGGGGTGGGACAGTGTGTCAGCCCAGCTCTGTGAATTGGGATTTCACTGGTGTGGGACAGTGTCAGGCTCTGTGAATCAGGATTTCACTGGTGTGGGACAGTGTCAGGCTCTGTGAATCAGGATTTCACTGGTGTGGGGCTGTGTCAGCAGGCTCTGTGAATCAGGATTTCACTGGTGTGGGTTGCTGTCAGCCAGGCTCTGTAAGCACAAGGGAGGGTACAGGAGCATTTCTGAAAGCTGCTCAGCAAGGTTTGCCTGCTTCTGCTGTCATTTATGTATTTAAAATAGGAAATAAGTCCCCGGGTTGTTGATTTGCTTTCCTTCCCTGCTTCCTTGGCTCCAGCTGTCAATTCCTGCAGCATTAACAACGGGGGCTGCGAGCAGGACTGTGTTCAGCTCAGTGAGGACCACTACAAGTGCCAGTGCCAGCCAGGCTACCAGCTGAAGGCAGATGCCAAATCCTGTGAAGGTGAGTCCTCTGTTGAAGACATGCAGTAAAGGCAATTTAACAGACCCCAGGATGGTGTTTTGGGTCACTGTGTTCATTCCTATTTCCAAAAGCAGCTTTGGGAATTGCTTAATGACAGACTTTTAAATATAACACGTGTTTGAGGTGTGAAGCTCACTTTGAATCACAGCTTTGAACAAGATTTTGGCCTCCTAGATCCCTGGCTGCTCCTTGCACAATGATGGTGATGACATAGGTTAGGAACTTAATGTGATTTAATTCTAACATTTTATTGCTCATCAAGTTGCATATAGAGTTGGCCTGCATTACATGTTTTATTCTACAAAAAAGTCTTCTCTTTATCTCCTTTTGGCTTATCACAGGCTGATTCATTCATCCTGCCCTTCAGGTTTCTAAGCAGCCTCTCAAGCAGAACAGCAATGCTACCTTTGGGTTTGATTGTTGCTTTTCTTTTCTTGTATATCTTAACATATTCATCAGTTTTGAAGGCAACCCCCCCATTCCCCAACACAAGCACACACACACACACCCTTGAACATGCCAGAGAAAGATAAGGCCAAATTTATGGATTTATTGAGCTGAAATTCCTGTCACAAAACCGTTTCCATATGGCTCCTCTTCTGCTCGGAGATTTTGCACGCTGTGGATGAAGTGTAAGTAAATCCTGCTGTTCAGATGGCTCCCAGCTCCTGCTGGGTGCAGAGAACCCTTCCCCTTCGGTTTGGTTCCCCCCAAATCCTGCCCCAAATAGGGGCTGCACCCCAGGGAGCACCCACAGCCTGCTGGCCTCTCTGTCTCTCATGAGGTGGCCACATTTTTTCCCTAAGATTATCACAGAGCCAGAAAAGGGGAGATTTGGGGAGAACGGGGTGTCACAGAGCTTCCTCTGCTGGTCTCCATCCCTTTTCCAAACATCTCGAGATGTGTTTGGCCAGCTGGCTGTGCAGAGCCTGCACAGGGCTGTGGGGTGGGATTATGGACTGGTGGGACTGTGGTTGGGTCAGAGGGGTCTGAGTGATGCCAGGTGGGGTTGGAATTCTCCTGGAGTGCTCACAGCACAGTTCAAGCTCCCATGGACCATTTCCATGCTCTGTCTCAACTGGGACCCCTAAAAGGGGAGGTTTTGCCACCACTGTTCACCCTCTCACATGGTGGGGCTGAAGAGAGTCACCCACTCACCAAAGGCAGTGTTTTGTCACCAGCCTGTGGATACTGAACACTAGAGAGGGGCAGGGTCAGCCTTGTCTGCAGGTGGGCACCCATTACCTGGTTACCCCAGGGTGTTCGAACCAAAATGAATCACTTCAGCCCTCCCCAGGAGAGCAGCTCTGCCTGGGGGAAGGAGGATCTGCCTTGTAAGCAGAGCTCAGCTTGCAAAATGAAGACTGAGTAGGATGCTTTTCCCTCCCATAAATACCTGAGTGAATGAATGCCTGGGAGAGAAAAGTGCTAGGTAAGGCCATGGACAAGATTTTTACAGGAACAAATGAGGGTGAAGTGGTCATGAATGCATTTGGGTTGTCAGTTCAGAGATATTTTAAGTAGATGAGGTGAGTCTGGATGTTTTTTTATTTTCCACCCAAAGCTTGGCTGCTGGAGTGATGGTTTGGATGGAGAAACCACAGTGTGATGAGAGTGTTTGCCACAGCAGGTGTAGGTGCTGTGCAGGTGTGGATTCATCCCTGTGGACTTTTGGGAGTTAATACTGCACCCACAGTCCTGCAAAGCCTTGGAGAAACACTCAAGCCTGGCAGTTTTTCTCTTTATCCCTTTATATTTTTTCCAGTGTGAAGTCATGGTTGCTGTGAACAAGAAAATTTATTTTATAAAGCCCAAATCTCTTTTCTTTAGGTGCTCTAGAGGTTGTGGCAGACAGGATGGGAGACCCTGTTCTTTACAGCCCTGTCTGCCCCATCCCTGGCAGTGTCCAAGGCCAGGCTGGATGGAGCTTGGAGCATTCTGGGATAGTGGAAGGTGTCCCTGCCCATGGCAGAGGGTGGAGCTGGATGAACTTTAAGGTCCCTTCCAACCCAAACCATTTTGGGATTCTGTGTCCTGAGGCACCTGGGAAATGAAACCATGCCAGTAAATTTTTCACCATAGTGTTTAACAGCTTGGAGTAGAGATTTGTAGGATGGAGTCTGTTATCTACTAAAGTTATTAAATGAACCAGTAAGAGGCAAATGTGTGAAAAAAGAACACTAATGAGTTATTTTTGGCTTTTCCTGAAACCTGCTTCTAACAGGAACATATCACTGCAAAGCAAGTCAATCACTGATTGCCTCATGTCCTGAAGATCTTTCCTTTACAAACTTACCTCATCCAAGGACTTCCAAGGCTGCTACCTTTATTTGAATTACTATGTTTTACTAACATCCACTGTGTAATTTGTTGTTTGCCTGTTGTCATGTCACAGAGCATTACAAGCTTTACTCCGTGCTGTAATCATTCTCAAATTAAAGCTTTAGCTGCTCTGAAAACCTTCATAATATGCAGGTTTAACAGATGCTGTTTGATAGTGATTTCATTTAATTTACCCAAATAGAAAAGGAATCGGCAAATAACTCAATATTTCATATCAGCAAGGAGCGAGTTCTTGCTTGGAGCTAAATCCTTTGTAGACCGCAAATTGTCGAGCTGCAGAGCCAAGTTGTCAGCCTTGGAAGTGTCATGCACGATGAAGTGCTGCTGTTCCTTGGAAACCTATTTGCAACCTATCGTGTCAGAAGTCCAATTTCAGTTCTACATCCCTAACCGTGCTTTTATTTTATTTTTTTTAGTTGGTTTTTTTTTGTTTAATACTGTCAAGTCAAACTCAGCCCTGCAGACTGGAACGGTTTGTGCGTTGTGTGTTCCTGAAATGGCAGGAGGTGACATGAGGCAGTTTGAGGATGTTCTGTGGCTGCTTCCTCTTTTACCAAATGGTGGCAAAAAATACCACTTGGCTGTACAGAAAAGGGACAAAAAAGTGCCCTGTCCCATATTTAGTTAAATCCACGTGAAGAAGAGGATTTTCTCTCCTGTTCCCTCCTTCTGTGTAGCCCATGGAAGAGCAAAGCAGCCAGGTCAGAGCAAAACTCCTTCAGCCCTTCCCAGGGCTCCTCAAACCCTGACTCCAGTGGTGTTGAACTGATGGTGACTTTCCTCTAGGGCTCTGAGAGAAGTTGGCTTTTACAGAGCAGGGCAAGTGAGAAATATTGCTCATCTGTCTCAAATCAGACAGTAATTAGTGAAATGCTAAAGCTGAATCAGAGCTGGAATTGTAGGGAAACAAGTATAACTTCCAGAAATTTTATTCAAACAGAACTGTAGAGGACACATTTTCAAGGTGCCCTCCAAATTTGCCTGTGGAATGTTATTCACCAGAATTTTGGTGTAATGGGTGCTCCAAAGCAAAACCTCAGCCTGGTGCAGAATGTCAGGTCTTAGCCCAAGTCAGACCTGTCTGAACAGTCGTGGTGGGTCTGTTCTGGGGTGTGCCAAGTCTCTGTTTGGGCAGTATGCTTCCAGCAGGCACGTGTTCCAGAAATAAACCCATACAACACAATGAAATCTTCGAGATGGAGGCTTCTGTAGGCACTTCATAAAAGTTTTTCTAAGTACTTGCCACTTAGGGCAGCTTATCCTTGAAAAGGTATGTTATTGTTCAGGAAGAGGAAAAAGCCTTGATGTACAACATGAATGGCATATGTTTATAGACTGAAAGATGTCTTTGGGGGCTCTTCAGTGTTTATTTCCTCTCAAGCCTTTTAAATATTCATTGTTTCGTGGTGAACTCCATCATTGTGTGTGTTTATGGATTCACACATACTGGAGTGCTAATTGCTGTTGTTTAGAGAACTCTTGAAATCTGTTCAGGTACAGCAAAATAACAATAAAATGTACTTTTTTTGTCCTACTTCCAATGTAATACAAGCTCGGTTTCCTGCTGTTTAAAGCCTTGTTGCTGCTCTGTGAAAAATGTTGTCCAGCAACAAAAAGCATCCAGAAAAACAGCAGCTTTACTCACCATATGCTGTCACATTTTTCCCCAGTCTAATCTCTTACAGCTACTTCGTCATTAGTTGTAACAATGGCAGGTAAGACCATTTCCAGGCAAAAAGTGACCTTTCAGTTGACAGTGTGCTCTAATTGGTTTCAGTGATAGACCCCTGCACAAGTGGGAACGGAGGATGCTCACAAATCTGTCAGAATGAGAGAGGAATTGCAAAATGCGAGTGTCATCCAGGGCATTCTCTTGCTGCAGACGAAAAGTCCTGTTTAGGTAAGAAACTCTGGACTCTTTATTGTGAAGAACGTTATTAATCAGTGCTCTGCCTGACTGAGCTGTGAGTGGAAAGGAATATATTAGACAAATATATGTGTGCATTTTGAAACAGCCTTTCTCTCTGTGATACTCACATCAGCCCACAGTCTTGAAGGACTTTCTTAGTGATGAAAATGTCTCTGTGATCTCCTAAGTCATGCTTTCTAGCAACTGGATTTGTGAATGCTGTAGTGTTATTCTTGTAGGGTGCCTTTAAAATAATGTCCCAGTTACAGCTCCTGGAAAATTGGTTCAAGTAAAACTCTGAACCAGGTCACTGAAAACCTATTTAGAATTCAAAGGGCTTTTTTAGCTGGAGAGCTGTTTCCATATTAATGGAGAAACTACTGTGAAGGAAGAAATCATGATGTGTAAGATTTCCAAAGAGAGGAGCTTAAAAAGTTGAATTCTGAAGTCCTGTGTTTAGTCTGGAGTTGTCAAAAGAATCTGTAGCATTTCTGACCAGAAATTTGGGGGCACTAGAGATCAAAATACCTGCTTTTCTCTTTCAGTGAAACGCTTGGAAGATAGTTTAGCAGTTTTATGAAATAAACAGCATTTGTGGACTTAATGGTGCACAGATTCTTAACAGCCAAGTCAGGATCAAGGTGTGAGTGTATATATATATATATATATAAATACACATACATACACTAATTTTGCACTCCTCTTTTGAAAACGTGGCCAAAATCTTGCCAATATGTAAATTATTGTCTCATATAAAGGGTGCTGGGTGCCTTTCAAAATATTTACTTCCTACCCTGAGTATCTTACTCAGTTGCCTGTAAGTCCTTCTGTGAGTAGAATGGCACATCTTAGTGATTCTCTCTTACTGGAATTACTCATGAGTAATTACTGAAAATAAAAACTGTTTTC